>NW_022108124.1:2145609-2148721 GCF_000313985.2 Echinops telfairi | reverse complement strand
GTGTAAGACATGAAAAAATAATAATAATTTATAAATTATCAAGGGTTCATGAGGGAGGAAGGGTGGAGGAGGAAGGGAAAAAATGAGGAGCTGATACCAAGGGCTCAAGAAGAAAGCAAATATTTTGAAAATAATGATGGCAACAAATGTACAAGTGTGCTTGACACAATGGATGGATGGATGGATTGTGATGAGTTGTACAAGCCCCAGTAAAATGATTTAAAAGAATTAAAATTTTAAAAAGAAAAAACAAAAGATAAGGGGTTTTTGCCTGACCACTCTCTTTGGGTAGTACATGTAAAACTCTCTCCAAATTATCTCCAAATTCAAAATTGGCAAAGGACACCACATTTTGGTAGGAAGTGCACACACCATTCTCTGACTTGCTGGCTTCCTTAGAAAGCTACTTCGGGTTCTCCTTTAGGCATCCTGGCACCAATGCTGCCAAGAATGGGTCCCCGGGCAGCAGCAGGAGGAAAATCTCCATCCACATGCCACGGGATATTCTCACATTGTCCATCAGTGCAAGTGTTTTGCACAACCCCGGGGATGTAAAATGTGCTGTAAGAAATGCAGTGACCTGCCAATCGATGCCCTGCTGGGGCATTTATGAAGCGGAGTCCTGAAAATCCTGTGTTTTTCATTTCAGCCCAAACTGCATGAAGGATTTCGACAAAATCCAGAGGTGGGGGAGTAGAGGGTGCAAAGAGCAGACATGGAGTTGTACACCCTCGTTGACACTGAATAAACACTTGTGGCCTAATGGAAGGCTGCTTGTTCCAATGATGTAAAACTTTTTGTTTTAAATGATTGGTTACCTGTGGCTCCTATAGTTTTTCAAGCTCTGACTCCAATCACCATCATCATCCATCAGCATCCTTCTAATTTGAAAGCCAGACTGTTGGCTGCTTAAGCTAGTCTTCTCCCTGTCATTGGGGGGTAGCATGGATGTGAGGGGCCCAGTGGTTTCTGCTTGCACTTCCCTTCTAAGCAGGTCTTTAAACCACTTTGGCTCACTGCTGGCAACGTATATTTCCACCCCAAATACTATGTATTGAATCAGAATCTACATTTCAACCAGATGCCCAGGTATATATAATAATCTTCCCAAAAAATGAGCTGATACCAAGGGCTCAAGTAATGAGATTTTGAAAATGATGATGGCAACCTATGTACAAATGTGCTTGACACAATGGGTGGATGGATGGATTGTGGTAAGGGCTGTACAAGCCTCCAATAAAATGATTTTAAAATAATGATAATAAATAACCTGGGAATCTGGTTAAAATGTCTATTATTATTCAGAATACCTCAGAATGAAAATTCTAAGCAGGGAGTGAAAACAGAACGAGCCAGTTCAAAAGTTCGCCTGTGAAACAAGAGCCATCGTGTCAGGAGGTGGAAGGAGCTGGCTGACACAGGGAAGCAGCACTGTTTCACGGGAGGAGTACGTTCTTTAAGGACCTACTTTTCTGTCACAATCTGCTTATAAGTTGCATGATTTGGGCGAAGTTACTTGTCAGAATCCATTTGCTCACCTCATAATGAGAGAAATATATTGTGATTGTTAAATAGGATGATGTATCTAAAATACTGGATGGATAGTAATTATGTTCTTGAGTGCCACTGACTTCATACTGACAGAATGTATGACAGAGAAATGTGCCTGGGTGACATCGAGCTTGAATAGTAAGAATCAACCTATTGCCTGCCCGGGAGTCTACACTGACTCAGTAATTTTTTGTGACAGTAAAACTGCCCGATACAGTTTTCTTGACTCTGATCATTACAGAAGCAGATGGTCAGCTCTTTATAAAAGAATGAAGCCACTCACTGCCACCAAGTCAATCCTGATTCATGGTGACCCTGGAGGACAAAGCAGAACTGCCCCTGTGAGTTTCTGAGACTGTAACTTTTTACACGAGTCAAAACCCGGTATTTCTCCCAGTGGAGCCACTGGGTGGGCTCAAATTATCATCCTAATGATCTGTGACACTCTTTTGAGGAGCCGTAGTGGTGTAGTGGTTAGGAGTTGGGCTGCAATCTGCAAGGGCAGCAGTTTGAAACCACCAGCCACTCTGCAGAAGAAAAATGAGGTTTTCTACACCCATAAAGAGTTAGAATCTTGGAAAATAACAGGGTTGTTCTACCCTGCCCTATAGGGTCGCCATGAGTTAGAATCGACGATGTGAGTGAGTTTGGTTGGGTATCATTATTTCAGTTCTTTTGAACATTGCTATTAATGATTGCTCCCCGAATCAGCAATCAATACAGCAGGCTGTTGGCTCAAGTCCAAAAATATCCAGTGGTCCACGAATCAGATGCAGTATCCAGACCCAGCAAAAAAAAGCAAACAAACTTTCTGTGGTGTTTATTTATATAGGAAGTAGGCCACATCCCAAAGGAAATCTTTCAATTGTCCCACCCTAATCTTTTTTTTAATAAATCATTTTATTGGGGGTTCTTACAGCTCTTATAATAATCCATACATTAATTGTATCAAGCACATTTGTACATATGTTGCCATCATCCTTTTCAAAACATTTTCTTTCTACTTCAGCCCTTGGTATCAGCTCCTCATTTTTTTCCTCCCTCCTCCACAATCTCACCCTCATGAACCCTTAATAAATTATAAATTATTATTATTTTTCTAATCCTACACCATCTACTGTTTCCCTTCACCCACGTTTCTGTTGTTCTTTGTCCCCCTGAGGGGGTGGGAATTATACATTGATCATTGCAATCAGTTCCTCCTTTCTCTCCCTTCTTCCCCCATCTCCCCCCTACCTTCATGGTATTACTACTCTCATTACTGGTCCTAAGGGGTTTATCTGTCCTGGATTATGTGTGTGGAGAGCTCTTATCTGTACCCCTATACATGCTCCAGTCTAGCAGAATTTGTTTTGTTTTGTTTTCTTTTTTTTAATCATTTTATCGGGGGCTCATACAACTTTTATCACAATCCATACATACATCAATTGTGTAAAGCACATTTGTACATTCGCTGCCCTCAACACTCTCAAAGCATTTGCTCTTCACTTAAGCCCTTGGCATCAGCTCCTCATTTTTCCCCTCTCTCCATGTTCCCCCTCTAGAAGACTTTATAAGGTAG
>NW_022108124.1:2127564-2144311 GCF_000313985.2 Echinops telfairi | reverse complement strand
GATATTTTCTTGATGTGCACTTAGCCTTTACATAAAACTCTCTCTTATACATGAGTTTCTGTGGATTTGTTTCTCTAAAGTACCCAGACTAACACAGGATGTTTATCCTGCCTATCTTATACTGATAGACATGAGGGTGGGGAGGGAGCCCATAAATAGTTTCAGGTCTATCTGCTGACCCTTATGAATGTTTTCAGGTCGAGTCTGATAAGGTGTCAAGCCCTGTCCCCTAAGTCTGAAATCTATTTTCAGGATTTCTCAGGGACTTCCTTGCTTTGCTCCCTTCGTGTTTTACCCTGGTGTGTGTGTTGTGGGGGGGAATCAAACCTGGCACAATTCCCAAATATTGTCTCAATGCTGTCCTCAGTCGCTCTATGGGTTGATGAGGAGATGTTGTGTCTTGCAGTGGGGCGGGGCCTATAGTCCTCTCTGTGCATGAGCTGCTCTGAGCAAGAATATCGTCCTCAGTGTTTGGTAAGCAGGGATATGGTTCTCTCTCTCTCTCTCTCTCTCTCTCTCTCTTCCTCTTAGTTTTCTCCCATGTGGTCCAGGCAGACCCAGCCCTCTCTCCAGACTGTATCTTCAGTGCTTCACCCTAATCTTCTTACAACTACTTGGTTGTTCATAGCAGATCTCATCATGGAGTTGATTGCATCATATTAGGTCACATCATAGGAGATGAATAGGCCTCAACTGCCAGCACACTGAGAATCGTGTTCCAGCCAAGTTGGCACAAACCGTAACTATCCACAGTCTGAATCTCTTCTTTGGTGAACTGTCTCTTCATCTCCTCTGCTCATCTTATAATTGAATTATTTGACTTTTTCTTGTTGAGATGTTGACATTTTCTATAAATTTAGAGATTATGCTCTAGTACAATATGTCCTTGGCAAAAAAATTTTTTCCCAGTCCTTTCCTTATCTTTATACTCACTTGGTGAAATCTTTTGAAGAAATTAAGTGTCTAATGTTTAGCATAACCCAGTAATCTAGTTCATCCGCTATTGTGTGTTTGTCATTATGTTTGAGGGTGTATTGTTAAGACCTCTAGGTTTAATCTCTATTTTTTCATTGTTGATCTCCATAGTTCTAGAGTTTACATTCAGGTCTTTGGTCCATCTTGAGATCTTTTTGTGTACGGTGTGATATAGGGGTCCTGTTTCATTCTTCTGAAAATGGAAACCCAGTTTTCCCAGAACCATATGTTAAAGGGACTATCTCTTTTCTCATGTAATATGTTTCAGAATTTTGTCAAAAATTAGCAGTTCATAGGTGTATGGATTTACCTTTGGATTTTCAATTCTGTTCCATTCATCGTTGTATCTGTACCAAGCAGTTCTGATGTAGATGGCTGAGTAGTGGCCTTTGAGAATTGGAAGTGAGTGCCCTCCAACTGTGTTCGGCTTCAATACTAGTACTTTGCTTATCCAAGATCACTTTCTTTACCATGTAAAGTTGGTAATAAGTTTTCCCAAGTCTTTTAAAGAATGATGTTAAAATCTGGATCAGGATTACATTGTATCTGTGGATGACCTTTAATAGTATTGACATTTTCACAATATTAAATATTCCTATCCATGAGCATGGTATCTATTTATGCTGTTTGGTTTTGGGGGAGGGAAGGTGTTTGCTTTGGTTTAGGTAGAAGTGTTTGTAATATATATACGCACACACACACATATATAGGTCTTTTGTTTCCCTGGCTGTATTTATTACTCATTATCTACTCTTTGGGGTGACTATTATAAATGGTGTTGGTGTCCTGATTTCCTATTCAGAGCTCTCTTTGTAGCGTAAAGGAATTCAGCTGATTTGTGTATGTGGATCGTGTACATGTACTTTGTATGTTGATATTGTACCTTTCAAATAGTTTCAACAATTTACATGCCAAATCTTTGGAACTTTCTATGTATAGAATAGCATCATCTGCAAGAGGAGAAAACTTCACTTCTTCTTTACCAATGTGGATGCCTTTGCTTTCCCTTTATTACCTGATACCGCTGACTAAGACTTCCAACACAGTGTTGAATAAGAGTGGCAGTAAAGGGCATCCTTGCCTAGTTTCCATTCAGTTTCTCTCCATTGAGAGCAATGTTCAGTATTGGTTTTCTATATGTACCCTTTATTGTACTAATGGATTTGCCTTCTATTCCTATTTTGTTGTGTTTAGTTTTGTTTTTGTTTTTTTAAATCAGGAACAGATATTTGATTGTAAATATCTAATCTAAACTACTAATCTAAATTTTTCTGTGCCAATTCATATGATCTTTTTTTCCTCTTTCTTTCCCTTTTTCAATTTATGCAATAGAGATTACACTGATGGTTTTTCTAATGTTGAACCATCCTTGCGTACATGGTATGAATCCAACTTGATCAAGATGTGTGATTTTTTTATATATACTGTTGTATTCTGTTGGCTAAAATTTTGATGAGAATTTTTGCATTTTATCTTCATGTGGGACATTGGTCTATAATTGTCTTTTAGTGGTGTCTCTAACTGCTTTTGGTATCAGGGTTATGCTCACTTCCATAAAGTGAATCCAAGAATTTCCCATCATGTTTTGTACTCTAGAATAGGCTTAGTAGAATTGCTGTCAGTTCTTCTCTAAATGTTTAGTGAAGCCATATAGATATATATTCAAATTTGTTTCAATTCAATTCTTCATATGATTAAGCCATTATACTTTGTTATTTCCATTGGTTTGATACTAACATCGCCCATTTCATTTCTTGTTTGTGTTATTTGCATGTTATATTTACCAGTGGGCGTCCCCCACTCCCCCCACCAAACTCACACACCCAAGCTTCTCTCAGGATTCTTTCCTTGTCTTCAATTTTAGAAAGATTGGTTTTAACATGTTCTGGTGATTTTCTTTGGGAATTTATCCTGCTTGGAGCTCATTCAGCCTCTTGTCTGCATATTTTCTCATCTTTCATGATTTTAGAGAAATTTTCTTCCAACAACTAATTGACAATTTTTCTCTGTGCTTTTTATTGTTTCTTCCTGTTCTGGAATTCTGATGACATGTAAATTATTCCTCTGATCTTACTCTAGATAATTCTTAGAATTTCTGTGATTTTTTTTCTTGTTCCCCCAGCAAATTAGTATTGAGAATTCTGTCTTCAAGCTCACTAATTTGGCCTTCCCTCAATTCAATTCTACCCATTTACTCATTCAAGACATTATTTATTTCTGAAATCTGTGTATTAATCTTCTGTATTTGTATTTGTAGATTTTGTATTGTTTCTGACTGTTCATTTCCTTTGTCAGTTTGGTCTCATAAGTTTTCCTTCTAAAGTATTTTCCTTGCTCTTACTAAATCCATTGAAGAAGCCTAAATGATTTGCTTTTGAATTCCTTATCAGGTAGCTCTCATGCCTTTGTTTTCTAGCTCTGGGTGTTGGTCACCTATTAAAATCACTCTGTTTTGTTTCTTTCTATGAACTGAAATTATTTGTTGTCTCTGAGACATTGTAGTATTGTATTTTATTTTTAATAATTATATCATATATCATACAATTTGATAATTCAGTCATATTAAGAACAGTTGTACAATCATCACCATAATCAATTTCAGAACATTTTCTTCTTGCACTCATTGTTGTTAGCGCCCCCATCTACCCCAAGCTCCCTGGCCATGCCTCTAGATCATTATTATTACAGTTATTGTCTCTATAGACATACCTATCCTGGATTTCAGGTACAGTAAATCATACATAACACACACAAAACCAACAACAATGGCTAAACAAAACAGAAAAACCTCAATCTAAAACAAAGCATAGGACACCCGTCAGTGTGGAGGAAGGCATCTGCCACTGGCTTCATCCAGCCACTGAGGAACGGAGTGCCCTCCACCAGGCTCCCTGTGGGCCCCAGCCACAAACTCACAATTACTATGGGACTCTCGATGGCCAGCAGAAAACTGTTGCCCCTCTGTTGTCAGCTCCTTCATGAAGGTGCTAGTAGCAGGCCAGCCAGCAGAGAGCAAGGTAGCAGCCACAGAGAAGAGAGCAGAGACACCAGCTCTTCCCATAAAGCCCTAGGAGTAGCCCCAGGATCAGCCCTACCTGTTTCTTGCACAGGGTCACTGGATCCCCCTGTGCTGCGTTCTCTCCCTGGGGACCGTGACCTCTTTAATGATGAATACACTAAGTACTCTAGTTGGAAAAAAAATGCATAAAATATCGAAACCTGAAACAGTTTTAAATGGGTGGAAAAGGAGATCAAATTTAGTTTCCTAGATTGGGGTACCTTGGTTCTTGTTTAGCCACGCTGAAAGAATTCACACAACAAAAGCACTTTTATAATCCAAGTGAGTTTTTATGGAGGAAAGGGAAAATTTAAGGTATTACAGTCTCAAAAGGTATATGCTATTTCTGGAAAGTGTGCCAGGCCGGGCGTGAAAAACCACGTAGGAAGAATAGAGGAGCAGGAGCTCAAAACCCATGCTTGCACCACCATGAAATCCCAATGGTCAAGAGGCTATGAGGGGACTCTCCTGGCCCACTGGCTGGAGTCAGGGGTGGGGCGCGGGGAGGAAGAATGGATATGGTTAAGGGTATCAGTCAATCTTGTTGCCTGAGTTAGGCACACCTGTGTGATGTCAGATGCCTAGGCTGTGACTTTAGGTTTAGGTTCACCTGCACTTAAGGGGCTTAGGTTGTACATGCTCAGTTTGGACTCTCTCCTAGGTGTGATTTCTGGATTGCCTGACTTCTTTCCATCCCCATTGTTGTGACCCTTTTCAGGCATTGGGGAGACAACCCCCTTTTAGTCCCTCTTCTGGATACCTAATAAAGTGATAACTACATCTGCAATCATTGACTCTACAATGTTATCTGTGTGATAGCAAGGCTATCCACATCCCTGGGCTATTATCAGTGGAGACTCATTGGAGGCTTAAACTGTGTGGGGACCCTGAAAATGGATTTTGGCCTTCCACTGTCATCCATAGCTTTCTGCAAATTGGTTGTTTACAATTTAAGCTCTGAAACTGGGAACGCCTTTGGATTTTTATTTTATTATTTATAATCTTTGCATCAAACAGGCTTGTGTGCTTCCTCCATGTGGCCTTTGCGACACCTCACTTAGATGGTGGCTTATTTGAAGACAAGCTTTAAAGACCCCAGATCTATTCTTTCTGATAGCCAGGCAGTATCTGATCTCCTCACCACACTTTGCTCTAGCTCCCGTATTTTCAGTGATCTCTTGATGAAAGTGAATATTGAGTAGGACAATGTCATGAGAAGTAATTGTTCATAGATTGGGGCTAGAATTAAGTGTGAGCCCCAAATCCATTCATATATGTATGATTTATATCTTTCTCTGGTTCGTTTTAAAGACATCATTATCCTTTGTCTTTTTATGATTGACTAACCTCACTCAGCAAATGGTTTCCAGGTCCCTCCATGTGGGAAAATGTTTCATGGTTTCATTACTTCTTTTTTGGAAGGGGTAAGGGGCAAGTGCATAGTATTCCATTGTGTATATGTACCAAAGTTTCTTTATCCATTTTTCAACTGATATGCATTTATCCTGTTTCCCATTTCTGGCTATTGTGAACTGTGCTGCAATGAACAAGGGAAGGCATGTACCTTTGTGTTGACTCTTAATTCTTTGAGGTATGTGCCCAGCAAAGGTATTGCTGGGTCATATGGCATTTATATCCTTAGTTGTTTTAGGCATCACCATATCACTTTCCACTATGGTTATATATATTTACAAGCCCACTAGCACTGTATAAGAGTTCTAAACATTCTACACCCTCTTCAGCAGTTGTTGTTCTCTGTTTTTTGCTGTTGTTGTTATTTAACTATCAACAATTCTTTGTGAATTGTTTATTCATGTCCTTTGCTCACTTTTTAATTGGATTATTTGTGGGGAAATTTTCTTATTAAGAAGTTGCAGCTCTATAGGTTTTAGTAATTAATCCCTTGTCATTGCAATCATTGTGTCATTGCTAAAGATTTTATCCCAATCTGTGAGCTTGCATTTTACTCTTTTGATGAAGTTTTTCAATGTGCAAAAATTTTTTTTTTTAAAAAGGCCCTAAACTAAGAGGGAGATAAAAAGGAAATAGAGGAAAGAACCAGGAGGCAATGAACATTTATAGAGGCCTAAATCCAGGCCTGTACATATGTAAATTTATACACACACACACACACACACACATATATATATAATGAGAGAGGAATAGAACTATGTCCTCATATCTATATGTTAAGAATTAAGGTTGAAGATGGACATTGGGTCTCAACTTAAGTACTCCCTTAACACAAGAACACTTTGTTCTAACAATCTGGCATTCTGAGATGCTCACCTTCCTGACACAATCACTGAAGACAAAATGGGTGCATGGGCAAGTGTGGTGAAGAAAGCTGATGGTGCCCAGCTATCAAAAGATATAGCTCCTGGGGTCTTAAAGGCTTGAAGATAAACAAGAGGCCATCTAGCTGAGAAACAGCAAAGTCCACATGGAAGGAGCACAGCAAACTATGTGATAATGAGGTGTCAATGGGAAAAGGTATCAGGCATCTAAGACCCAGAATAAAACCATATCCAAAGTGAATGGGGGGGGCGGGGCAGGGGGCACAATGAAGAGGAGACCGAATACCCATCTGTACACAATTGGACGTCACCTCACAGAGGGGTCACAGGGGAGAGATGAGTCAGTCAGGTTGCAGGATAGCACCGATGAAAGACACAACTTTCTTCTAATTCTTTGGTGCTTCCTTCACCCCACTATCATGACCTCAATCTGCCTTGCAAATCGGATTAGACCAGAGCATGCACATTGCTACAGATAAGAACCCGCAACACAGGAAATACAGGATAGATAAACCTCTCAGGGCCAACCAGGAAAGTAGGGATACCAGGATGATTAGGGGAGGGTGTGTGGGAAGAAAGGGGGAATTGAACACAAGGATCAATCTAGAACCCCCTCCCAGGGGGACCAATAATGGAAAAGTGGGTGAGGGGCAACAGAGGACGATACAAGATATGGAAAAATAATCTATAATTTATCAAGAGTTCGTGAGGGAGGACGAGCAGGGAGGGAGAGGGAAGAAATGGGAGCTGATATCAGGGCCTCAAGTGGGAAGAGAATACTGTACTTTGAAAATGATGATGGCGGCATATGTGCAAATGTATTTGACACACTGGATGAATGTATGGATTGTGATAAGAGATGTAAGAGCCCCCAATAAAAGTATTTTTTTAAAAGATCCTGATCATTTATTTTGTCATCCACTGCATGTGCTTCCTTTATTATATTTCCTAGTTTGTGAGTGCCCTGCAATAGAGCCTTTAAGTTTGTCCCAATTTTCTCATCGATGATCCTTATAGCTCTGAATTTTACATTAAGGTCTATAATGCATCTTGAGTTAGTTTTTGTGCTTGGGGCAAGGGTATGGATCCTGTTTCATTCTTCTATAGATAGAGATCAAGTTTCTCCATCACCATTTCTTGAAGAGGGAATCTCTTTCCCACTTAAAGTTTTTCAGTCCTTTGTCAAATATCACTTGCCTGTAGGTGGATGTTTATTTATTTATTTTTTTTACATTCTCCCCCCACCCCACACCCGACTACCCTGGTGGATGCTTTTATACTGGATTTTCTATTTTGTTCAATTGATCTTTGTATCAATCATTGTACTAGTTGTTTTGACTCTTTAGCTCTGAAGGTTTTGACTATTGTGATTTTGAGGCTGGGTAGTCCAAGGCCTCCTACTTTGTTCTTATTTTTGAGAAGTTCTTTGTTTTTTCTGGGCCTCTCCCCTCTCCATATGATGTTGGTAAATAGGTTTTCCATTTCTTTAAAGAATGAAGTTGGAATGTGGATCTGAATTGTGTTGTATTTGTAGATTGCTTTAGGTAGTCTTAACGTTTTCAAAATATTAGGTCTTCCTATCCAGGAACACAATTCTGAGTTCCATGCTTTCATTTGTGGTCTCTCTTGTTTCTTGTAATGATGTTGTACAAGTTTTTGTTTTTATTTGTTCCTAGGTGTTTTATTCTTTGTCTATTATAAATAGCTTTGTTTTCTTAATGTCGTTTTTGAAGAACTCTTCACTGGTATGTAAGAATCTAATTGATTTCTGTTTATTAATCTTATATCTTGCTACTTTACCAAATCCCTCCATTGTTTCAAGCAGGCTTTTTGTGGATTCCTTGGGGTTCTGTATATATAAAATAGTATTGTCTTCAAATAGCTAGAACTTCATTTACTCTTTTCTCAGTTGTAGTCCGTTGATTTCTTTCTTTTTGTTGGTTAATGATTCTGGCTAAGACTTCCCAGCATGAGGTTGAATAAGAGTGGTGTTAAGTGGTACCTTTGTCTAGTTCCCAATTTTCAGGGGAAATGTTTTCAGGTTTTCCTATTGAGAGTGATATTGACCATTGGATTTTCATATATGGCCTTTATTAGGTTGATGGATTTCCCTTCTGTTTCTATTATATTGAGTGTTTTGATTATAAATGAGTTTGGGATATTATGGAATGCTTTGTCTACATCTATTGATATGACCATGCGGTTCTTATTTTTTGTCTCGTTTATGTGATAGATTACATTATTTTTCAAATGTTGAACTACCCTTGCATCCCTGGTATGAATCCCACTTGGTCATGATAAATTTCTTTATATATATGTTGTTGGAGTCTATTGGCTGAAATTTTGTTGAGAATTTTTGCATCTATGTTCATTGCAAAGTCCAAAGTTTGAACCCACCAGCTTACGAGAAAGTTGGGGCTTTCTACTCTAGTAAAGAGTTACAGTCTCAGAAACTCACAGGGGCAGTTCAATGTTGTCCTGTAAGGTCATTATGAGTAGGAATTAACCTGATTACAGTGAGTTTTGTTGGTTTTTATGTTCATGAGTGATATTGATTTGTAGGGTTTTTGTTTTTGTGGGGGCTTTGCTTGGTTTGGGTGTCAGGGTTATGCTACCTTACATCAGCATAGTTTGGGAGTTTTCTGCCTTTTCTATATCCCAGAATAGTCTATGTAGAATTGGTGACAGCTCTTGCCTGGCTACTTGAGAGAATTCCCCTGTGAAACCATGTGCTCATGGACTTTTCTTTGTTGCATGTTTCTTGATGGCCTTCTCTATCTCTTCTTTGGTGATTGGTCTGTTCCAGTTTTCTACATCAATCTTGGGGTGAGAGAGGGTGAGACAATAGTCTTAGATGTCCATGTGTGCCAGTAGTCCATTGAGCTAATTGTTTCCATGAGTCTTCAATTTTCATTAGTCTTCTCTCCTAGGGACAGAAAGAAACTAATAGTTTCATGTTAGATGGAGACTCATTAATTTTTAAGACCCCAGTTAATACTCATCAAAGTAGGATACAGATGATTGTCTTTACAACACTACTGTTCCTATTTTTTACATTAGGAAAATATGCATAGTCTAATGGACTAATGAACCACATAGACATCAGCCTCCAGGACCAGAAGAACTAGAAGGTGTTCAATTACCACTGATAACTATTTTGAATGAGCTCACGATAGGAGATCCTAGATAGAGTAAGAAAAAAAACTGTGCAAAGGATTTCTGACAAGATTGTGAATTAGGCAGACACCCTCCACAGACATTCTACAACAAAAACACAAGAGAAAAAATACAACATACCGATGATAAGCATGGAACCCTGAGCATCAGAGGAAAATATCGAGAAGTGGACTGAATACTGACTTAGAAAAGAAGCTGGTAAAAATAAATAAATAAATAAATAATAAATAAAAAAGAAAAGAAGCTGGTATAGGGGAGGAAATAGGTAAGATGATTGTCTGCTAGCCTGGTGAAACAGGGTGAACTTGGACTTTCCAAAGCAGCATAATATGTCATATAGAAAGCATAGAAAAATACAAAAAAAATAAATAAATACTTACAAATCTAACCCATGCATTGGCAAACTACAACCCCCTGGCTGACAACCAGTTTTTATAAATCAAGTTTTACTGGAGTACACTACTCACCCATTCACTTGCATATGGTTTAGGACTGCTATCCACACAAAACAATAAGGCCGAGTAGTTGCAAGAGACTGTACAAACTCATATTTATTACTACTTTAAGAAGGGTGTGGAGGCAGTGTCTGATGTCCTCTGACTTCACAAGGGGAAGGAGAATGGAATTCCACATAAAGCCAGTTCCTATAAAACAGGGGTTAGACATACCAAAAAGTCGATTTTTCCCCACTGTATTTAATTTTTTCCCAAAGCAACCTTATCACCTTCAAAGTACTCCCCATCACTCTGAATACATTTGTCAAATCTGCGATTCCGTTCTTAGAAACATTTTTCAAACTCATCTGTTTGGATGGCTGACAGTACCTCCCTTTTTTTTTTTTCCTTGACCTTTTCTACTTCCTCAAATCGCTGTCCTTTCATGTCCCTCTTCATTTGCAGAAACAAAAGGAAGTCAGACGGAGTGAGATCAGATGAGTAAGGTGCAAGGGGCAAGAGAGGCATGCTGTTTTTTGCCAAAAACTGGCTCTCTGAAATGGCTGCATGGGCAGGTATGGCAAAACCAGTCGCCCATCTGCCACAAATCAGGCCTTTCTTGTTATGCAATATTTTCAGAACCTCTAAATAGAAAAATTAATTAACAGTGTGACCTGGTGGAATCTACTCCAAATGCACTATCCCTCTCACATCAAAAAAACAAAGGAGCATTGTTTTGATCTTTGATTTCACTTGATGAGTTGGGGTTTTTTGGCGGGGCGGGGGTGTGGGGTGTGACAATGGCGTATTTAATGGGCTTGGTTGATGTTTGCTTTCAGGGTTGTAAGAATAGCACCATGTCTTGTCACCAGTAGGGACCTTGGGGAAAAAGAGCCTGGGTCCCTTTGGACTCAGTATGTTTCCACTCGACGCTCTTTTTCCTGTTCAGTCAGAACTCAAGGCACCGATTTCACAGCGACCCTTCTCATTTCTAAACGTTCCATTAAAATTCCCTGAACTGAGCTCCAAGACAGTCCAGATAACGTCCCCCTCTCTTCAATGACCCTTCATCAGCCTTCGAGCACAGGGCACAAAATAAAATTTTTTTTAACATTTTATTAGGGGCTCATACAACTGTTATCGCAATCCATACACACATCAATGGTGTAAAGCGCATTTGTACATCATTCTCAAAACATTTCCTCTCCACTTAAGCCCCCGGCATTAGGTCCTCATTTTTCCCCTCCCTCTCCACTCCCCCATCCCTCATGAGCCCTTGATAGTTTATAAATTGTTATTTTGTCATATCTTTCCCTGTCCGACGTCTCCCTTCACCCACTTTTCTGTTGACAGGACACAAATTTTGTCAACATTTCTGTCCGTTCAGGAAGCTGACAGACATCCAGAATGAGATTTGTCATCAATCGACTTTTTCTTTTCAAAAACAAGAAAACCACTGGCACACTTGCGTTTCCCCACAGCGCTGTCCTTGTACACTGTGTTCAACGTCACAACAGTTTCTGCAGCACTTTTCCCAAACAGGAAACAAAATTTCACAGGTGCACACTGTTCTCTTAAATTGGCCATCCCAAAACACAAGGTTCAAATGAAACTGCTTTTATGAAAAAGTTCACTGTGACCAGAGAGAACCTTCCCAGGTGACACCACTGGGTGCACTAACTCAGGGTGAGCTGTTTGATGCTTCCCCGGCAGGAAAAAATGTGAACTACAAAAGCTCCACCCAGTGGAGTGTTTTACTATTTGGGGGGGGAGGGGATTCCCCTTGCACACCTACCCTCCAACCTTCTTACTATTTCTGACATCAGCTGTGCCTTCCAGGGCACTATTCCTCTGCTGATAGACTGTAATTCATTGCAGTGGCCATGAAGAACTGATAATACATCCATTGTGTCAAGCACATTTGTACATATGTTACCATCATCATTCTCAAAACATTTTTTTCAATTTGAACCCTTGGTATCAGCTCCTTATTTTTTCCCTCCCTCCCTCACGAATCCTTGACAATTTATAAATTATTATTATTTTGTATGTCTTACACTGACCAATGTCTCCCTTCACCCACTTTTCTTTTGTCCATTCCCCAGGCAGGGGGTTTTATATATAGATCATAGTGATTGGTTCGCCCTTTCTCCTCCCACCTTCCCCTTGCCCTCCTGGTATCACTACTCTCATTATTAGTCCTGAGGGTTTATCTGTCCTGGAGTACCTGTGTTTCAGCTCTTATCAGTATCCATGTACATGCATTGGTCTAGCCAGATTTGTAATGTAGAATAGGGGTCATGATAGTTTGGGGGAGGAAGCATTAAAGAACTAGAGGAAAGTTGTATGTTTCATTGGTGCTATACTACACCCTGACTGGCTGGTCTCTTCCTGAGACCCTTCTGTAAGAGGATGTCCAATTGTCTATAGATGGGCTTTGGGTCCCCTCATTCACATTGATAGGATTTTTTGTTCTTTGATTCCTGATACCTGATCCCATTGCACCTCATGATCACACAAGCTGGTATGCTTCTTCCATGTGGATTTTGTTGATTATCAACTAGATGGCCACTTGTTTATCTTCAAGCCTTTAAGACCTCAGATGTAAACGTAGCATTTTCTACTTAAATACTTTCCCATTTACCACCCTCACCCCCATTTTCTGACATTAGATTTTCTATTTTATTTCTAAATAATATCAAGTGAATACCTTTGTATGTAAATGTTTGTGTTTTTATCAAATTATTTAACTAGATTCCTGGGTAATACTAAATCAATGTATCAACATTTGTAAGGGTCATGGTAAATATAAGGAAGTTTCTAATGCTATTCCCCAGAACTTTGGGTCTCTGTGATGATTTAGGACCTCATTTGGTAAACTGTAATAACAAAGATTTTTTAGAGGTGTTTTGGGGAAATTACTGTGTTAATCTGGGTAAACTAAGGAAACAAATCCACAGAAACTCATATGTATAATAGAGTTTTATATAAAGGGTAACTGTACATTAAGAACGCATCCCAACCCAGTGCTGTCGTAGCCCATAAGTCCGACATTAGCCCCTATGTCCAACAACAATTTACAAAGTCCTCCTCCATCTCACAAAACACACACTATGATGCTGACTGCAGGAGGAGAGCCAAATCAGTGAGCATGTAAGCATCTCAACGCTGACAGGGGTCTCCACGCAGCTGCTCCAGCACGGAGGGCTGCATCGGGGTAGTTCCATATGGCTTCTCTTCAGAGATGTCTTGCATGAAGTGAGCCTTGCCAGCTGAAGCAGGGAACTGGCTAAGGCAGCTGTACCCTGGTACAACCATCAGAGAGCAAGAGACCTGAGAACTAGAAAAATGAGGCTCACCGAGCCATTTATTACTCCACCCTTCAATTAGTCTCACTCGTGTTTATCAGCCAGGTTGGCACAATAAACCATAACTATCTCAATTACTAAGGTGGGTTTTTTTTTTTTTTTCATATATAGGTGTGTATGTGTACCAAAACAACAAACTAACTGCTATGGAGTTGGTTCTGACTCAGGATAAGGTTGCAAATCTTTTTTTTTTCTTTCTTTCTTTTTTAAAAATAATTTTGTTGGGGGCTCGTACAACTCATCACAATCCATACATCCATCCATTGTGTCAAGCACATTTGTTGCCATCATCAGTCTCAAAACATTTGCTTTCTACTTGAGCCCTTGCTTTTCAGCTCCTCATTTTTCCCCTCCCTCCCCGCTCACCCCCTCCCTCATGAACCCTTGCTAATTTATAAAAGATTATTATTTGTCATATCTTACACTGTCTGACGTCACCTTTTACAGGAACAGAAAGCCTCACCTTTCTCTTGCAGGATGGTTAGTGGTTTCAGGAGGCTGATCTTGCAGTTAGCAGCCCAGCCCCAAACCACTCCACCGCTAGGACTCCTGTTTTAAATATGAGTGAGGAGCATTCTAAAAATAACGAATCTTCCGGGGAGATGAGGCATTGTTCTAGGTAACTTACATACACGGGTGGGCTCTGTTATCTCCATCGTAGCAGAGGAACCAGGATGGAACTCCAGAGCCCTGGCATTTAAACCACTGCTTGCGTGATCCTGTCTGATGCTCCTTTTCCTCTTCAATATCTACTTTGTGACAGCTGATTACCATGCTCCTGCTCTCAAGGATGGCACCCTGTGCTAAATGTCAAGGGAGGATGTTTTCCCTCTACGGATTCAAAAAAAGTTGAAACCCTTTTCTTTCAAGGATTGCTTCCTGTTGGCAGTGAGGGGGCTACTTCTCAGGTGGTATTTCGCCCACCTTTCTCTCAGGCTTCCTCGGTGTCCCTTTCCCTCGTTTCCTCAGCCCTCAGTACTGAGTGTTGTCACCGGCTATCTCCAGTTTCAAGGTCACCAGTCCCACTGCTGTTGGCGAGAGTAGCCTGCTGCTCGTCTTCATTATGATGACTGCCATGTCCACAGAGGCTGGCTGAAGCATTTCCAAACGCTCAGGAAAGCCTATCTCCTATTTTTAAAAAGATAAATGCAGGCACAACTTTGGCTTGAAGTTATTATCACTTCTTTCAGGTGTCTAGCTATTTTAAGAACAAATTTGTACCATTTTTGCTTGTAGGAAGCCTCCAGAATGCTCGCCAAGAGATACTCTTATTATCCTCCCCCCCCCCCAAAAAAAATGGGGGAAAGCCCCACCTTTCAATTGTTTTAATTAGCACATCTATGAAAATGAATTAAAATTGGCATCATACTTCCAAAATTATAGACCACTGACTACTGAACACAAAACCTTCATCAAAATATTGGGAAAGAACTTATTCTAATTGCCTAATATGCTTGCTGGAGGGGAAAAATAATGAAAACAATAGGGTAAGTCAAAAAGAAAAGGCCTTTTTCAGGGAGGCTGCAGTATCCTATAAACGAATGTTTAAAAAAATAGTGACAATGATGCCAATTTTGTTTCCATTCTATCCACAAATAGTTGGCTTTTCTGGTGAGAGCAGTCCCCTTACAGTGAGCGTCTGGCAATGTCACGCGGAAATTTAGCGCGGACACAGCCGATGGATGAGGACCCGCTAGGGGTCAAGCCGAGGAAGGAAGGAAGGGACTGAAAACAAGAACCAGATGGTTTGGCTGGGAAGAGGAGAGGAAACGAGGACTCCCACTAAACACCAGACACTGAGTAACTTTTACATAACTCAAAACTCATTGCAAAGGCACAGAAGCTACTCACAGTGATGCCACGGGACAGGGCAGAACGGCCCTGTGTGTTTCCGAAGCTGTCAGCCTTTAGGAGTAGAAAAACTGAACCAAGCGCACTGCCATGGAGTTATCGCTGACTCGCAGGGACCCGCCTGCTGTGGGTTTCTGAGACGGTAACTGTTGACGAAAGCCCAGTCTTTCTCCCGCAGAGCTCCTAGTGGCTTCGAACTGCTCACCAGGCCGGTCACAGCGCAACGCATAACCTCTCCGGAGGGGCAGCTGCTGGTGACTCACAGTTAGCAGACCACCAGGTCTGCTTTCGCATAGGCTACTTTTGTTTTTTTCTTGGACGCAACCAAGCAGAAATGTGTTACACATAATTTATGTCACAGATAATAAAAGCAGATTACAAGAAAAAAAAATGAACCTGTCTAATGCCAGACAGAGCATGAGAAGGGACCGTACCATTCTCAGTCGGCTCTCTCTGCACGGGTGCTAGAGGTGCTACGTTATGCAGGTGGGACCATGTCTCCCCGTCTAAAGCTAAGCCAAAGCCGGTCCTGCCCTGCTGCCATGGTGCCGTCCTGCAGCCTCAGCCAGTTCCTAAGGGGCGGGGTGGCTATGGGAACTGGCTCTTGAAGTAGAAAATGGCTAAAGAGTAACCACAAAGCTTCAACGGATTAGAATGTAGTTTATTGAATCCAAGGCTAAGTGCCTCAGACAAATTGACTCCCTTATTGCCTCTAACCACCGAACAGGGAGCTACGATAATCATACCCTTTTATAGATGAGAAATCTAACTCACCAGGAGTTTCATCTCGGAATTACACAGTTAGCAAGTCATAGAGTTGATATCCAATGTGAGTTCTAATCCCAGGACCCAAACTTTTCATCACTTTTCTGGGAAAACACGCTGCACCTCATGTCACAGAAGCACGTACTTGGGTGTGTAGAGATGTGCAGTTTCCTCATGGAAAAGAAAACCAGAAGATGGTGCAGTGGGTAAAGTCCTCAGCTGCTAACTGGAAGGTTGGCTGTTCAAACCCATTAGAACTGTTGATCTGCTCTGATGAAAAATAATAATAATAATGCAGTCTTGGAAGTCCTAGGGAGAAGTTCTACTCAGTCCTATAGGGCCAATATGAGTCAGAACGAGTGTAAGGCCAAGTGCAACAACACAAGGAAATGGAGTCAGGGAGGTGGGAAAAGGTAATCGCTATTGAGAGGGTGTGCTGCAATAAAACGTTGCTGGTTGCTGTCAAGTCAATTCCAACTCTTAGCAACCGAGTGTGAGAGAGGAAGCCATTGGATTTTCTTGGCTGTAAACTTTAGGGCAGCAGACCCCCAACTCTTTCTCCCACAGCCTCAGTGGGAGGGTTTGAATCATCAACCTTTAGGTCAGTGGCTGAGTGCTGCCTACTATGTGCCATCAGGACTTGTTGGTAAGATAAATTAGGGCCAGGTTTGTTTTGTTTTTTTAATAACCATTTTATTAGGTGCTCATACAAATCACAATCTGTACATACATCATCTGTGTCCAGCACTTTAGTATATATGTTGATTTTATCATTCTTACGACACCCGCTTTCCACTTGAGCCCCTGGTTTCAGCTCATTTT
>NW_022108124.1:2124303-2125815 GCF_000313985.2 Echinops telfairi | reverse complement strand
TATGAATAGTTCAGGGTCTGTTTGTTTTCTTTCACGTGTGCTTTCCAGTCAGGTCTGATTGGGTGCCATGCCCCAGCATCACCTCTATCCCTGAGGACCTCACTGCTCTGCTCCCTCTGCTGCTCTGATACATGCCCCAGAGGCTGGCGTTCAGCGTAGTGAGCTCATGGCAGGCGCAATTCCCGCCATTTGTCTCCAGTGCTATCCCCAGTGGTGCGATGGGTCGATGAGGAACGCTGTGTCCCATGGTGGGGCCGGCCCCATAGTCATCTCCGTGCATCGTTGTTCCAAACAGGCACATTGTCCCCAGGGCTCAGTGAGCCAGGATGTGCTCCACTCTTTCCTTTTCTTCCCCTTTCCCCCTCATTGGCTCACATGAGCTCCGACCAGACCAGTCTCCCTTCCCCTCTTCCCAAGCTGCAGCTTCAATGCTATCCTCTGAAGTGAATTCCCCCTGGGGGAGGCTGGTGCCGTGCACCCAGTTGGTAATGGGGCCGGCCCTCAGGTAGGGCCAAGTTTTTAATGTGTGTGTGTATAAGAGAGAGCCTTATATCAAAAAGTAATTGTATATCAAGAAAACATCCAGTCTCCTCTAACTCAAGTTGCTAAGTCTGATACTCATCCCTAAGTCTCTCTTCAGGTTCACCATGCAGCCACCTGGCACTGATGCAGAACACAGGAATCACAGGCCGGTGGTTGCAAAGTCCTGTGGATGCAATGGCGGTGGATGCATCACAGGGTTCCAGCAGCTCTCATGGTGGCCAGAATCAGGTTTTTTATTTCTCGAAGGCTTCCATTTATTTTGTTCTGTAATGAGGTTTTAACCTTATTTTTATTTCATCATAACCATTCAATCTGTCATTGTAAATGTTACCAAACTGAGCTTTCTTTTTCAGCAGACAAAACATTTATCAGGAAGATAGAAAGGCTATTATAATCAATGCACAGCTTACAAAGAGCTGAGTGCGAAATATTTTCTATCTGGAATATTAATATTTTCTTTGAAATATTTGACACTTTGTGGAGAAAGATAGAGTCCTGGTGGTGTAGTGGTTAAAACTCTCTGTGGCTCACCTGAATGCTCAGCAATTTGAATTGAGCAGCCACTCCATGGGAGAATGATATGGCAGTCTGCCTCCATAAAGGTTTACAGTCTTGGACATGATCTCTGTCCTAGAGATCACTGCATTTGAATTGACTCACAGTAGGTTGGGGGGGGGGGTATGATTAGAAGGGGACATTAAATTTCATTTACAATCAAGTGAATTATGAGAGTCAAACTATGCTATCTAGAGCACACAGTGAATCATTAATACATGTTTTAAAACTGAAGGCATGAAGAATAGCTAAACAATCTTTCGTTGAAAGACTATGCCTTAGGGATCAGGTATAAGGCATCATCAGAACAAAAAATCTTACCATAGTGAATGATGGGGGAAGTGCGGAGTGGAGCCCCAAAGCCCATTCGTAGGCCACTGGAGATCCCCTTGCAGAGGGGTCTCGGGGAGGAGA
>NW_022108124.1:2114042-2122550 GCF_000313985.2 Echinops telfairi | reverse complement strand
TTTGTCCTCAGCAATCATGTCTGGAAGGTGAGCATCATGGAATGACAGTTTAATAGAACAAAGTATTCTTGCATTGAGGGAGTACTTGAGTACAGGCCCAATGCCCATCTGCTACCTTAATACTAAGCCTATACATATATGCACATAGATCTCTTTCCCCATCCTCATATATAAATATATTTACATATAGATATGCCTTTATTTAGATCGCTATATATGCCCTTTGCCTCCTAGCTCTTGCCTCTATTTCCTTTTACTTTCCTCTTGTCCCACTATCATGCTCAGTCTTCATTTAAGTTTCAGTAATTCCTCTTGGTTACATAACTCTTGATCATGCCCTACCAAGTCTCCTACACCCTCCTCACCACCAATTTGGATCACTTGTTGTTCCTTGTCCCTGGGTTTGTTACCACACTTACACTTCCTTTCCCCCCAGCTCTCCCTCTCCCATGCCCCCCCACCCCAACCATTGGTCCCGTTTTCTCCTCCAGATTGTTCATCCAGCCTATCTTATTCAGACAGACCTGTGGAGATAATAACATGCACATAAACAAGACAGAGCAAAACAAAGCAACAAAAGAAAAAACAACAACAATAAAGAAAACCCTGTAGTTAGTTCAAGGTCTGTTTGTTGGCCTTTAGGAGTGTTTTCTGGTAGAGTCTGAGGGGGTGTCAAGCCCTGGCCCAAAAGTCTATTTTTGGTATTCCCTGGGGACTTCATTGTTCTGTTCTGTTGTTGTTCTGTTGCATACCTTGCTGTTCTGTTGCATACCCTTAGTGCTTTGCCTCAGTATGGTGGGATCAGATTGGGCGCAATTCCTACAGTGTGTCTCCAGTGTTGTCCCCTATAGGGCTATGTGTCAGTGAGGGATGTCGTGTCTCATAGTGGAACTGGCCATATGGTCTTCTCTGTGGATTGGCTGCTCTGAGCAGGAATATCATCCTCAAGGCTTGGTGGACCAGGTCCATCCTCCTTTCTAAGAAGAATTCTGGCTGTACATCTTCCAAGGTAGACTTGTTTGTTCTTCTGACAGCCCATGGTTCTTTCGATATTCTTGCCAACACAATAATGAAATTGTTTCAATTCTGTGAGCATCCTTATTCATTGTACAGTTTTAATATGCATATGAGCCAATTGAATATACTCTGGCTTGAGTCAGATGCACCTTACTTCTCAAAGGAATGTTCTTTAACATTTTAAAGTGGTCTTTTGCAGCAGATTTGCCCAATGCAATAGGTTGTTTGATTTCTTGACTGATGCTTCCTTGGACATTGATTGTGGATCCAAGTAAAAGGAAATCCTTGGTGAAGAGAAAAGCCAGTCAGAGTGCAGTATAGTACTGACAGAACACACAATGTTCCTCTAGTTCTTTAATGCTTCTCGCCGCCCCCTACCCACTATCGTGACCCCAATTCTACCTTACAAATCCAGAACATGTACACTGGTACAGATAAGAGCTTGAAACACAAGGAATCTAGGAAAGATAAATCTCTAAGGACCAATTATGAGAGTAGTGATGCTAGGAGGGTAAGGGGGAACCGATCACAATGATTGACATATAATCCTCTCTCTGGAGGATGGACAATAGAAAAGTGGGTAAAGGGAGACAGCGGTCAGCATAGACATAAAAAAATCTCAGAACAATAATTTATAAATTATCAAGGGTCCATGAGGCAGGAAGGGTGTGAGAGAGGGGGCGGGGAAGAGGAACTGATACCAAGGCCTCAAGTCAAAAGAAAATGTCTTGAAAATGATGACAACATATGTACTAATGTGTTTGACACAATGGATATAGGTATGGATTGTGATAAGACCTGTAAAAGCCCCCAATAAAATGGAAGAAAATAAAAAGAAATCCTTGGCAATTTATTTTTTTTTCCTGTTCAGCATGATGTTATCTGTTGGTCCAAGTATGAAGATTTTATGAAAATCACCAATCCTGCTGTTTCCCCTGCCATTTCTTTTATACTACTATTAAAAATACTTCTTTCTACATTTCCTCCATCAAATTCAATATGTAAAAGTTAATCTAAGAACTTTATCCTTGTGTTAGACCAGGTTGACTAGAGAAACAAATCCTGAAACACTGGTATGTATAAAAAAGAGCTTTATCTCAAAAAGTAATTGTATATTAAGAAAACACCCTGCAACAAATGTACAAATGTGCTTGACACCATGGATGAATGTATAGATTGTGCTAAGAGTTGCATGAGCCCCCCAAAATGATTTTTTAAATTATTTTTTAAAAAAATAAAAGAAAACATCCAGCCTAGTCCAGATCAAGTCTATAAGTCCTATATTAGCCCCCAAATCCAATACTAGTCCAAAAATCCTTCTTTAGACTCACACAGTCACAAGGAAGGATGCAAACTGCAGGAAGATTACAGGCAGGCAGGTGCAAAGTCTCGTGGATCTAATTGCAGTGGAGGCATCTCAGCACAGGCAGGTCTCAGCCACTTGGCTCGCCAGCAGGAAGGTGAAGCACACAGAGAGAGGCTCTTGTGGGGCTTACAAAGTCTCCATGTGGCTTACTAACAAGAACACAAAGGCAGAGAGTGAGAGGAAGTTCCCAGAATCCTCAAGAGAAGACCACTCCCACAAGGAGGCATCATTACTGTGACCTGATTGACAGCCTAGACTCCTGGAGAGAAAGGCAGGGTTTCTACTCCAATAATGAGTTGCAGTCTTGAAACCCACAGGTACAGTTCTACACTGTCCTATACGAGTGGGTACCCCCCCAAAAAACAAAAATTGAATTTGTTGTTGTTGTTTGGTTTGTTTGTTTGTTTGTTTGTTTGTTTGTTTGTTTGTTTCAAAGCTATGTATTTAATTTTTTTCCCCAAAACAACCTTATCACCTTCAAAGTACTTTCCATTACACTTAATACAATTGTCAAATCTGCAATTCCATTCTTGGAAACATTTTTAAAACTCATCTGTTTGGATGGCTAACAGCATCTCTCTCATTTTTTCTTCACTACTTTTACATCATCAAATCTCTGTCCTTTCATGTCCCTCTTCATTCTCAGAAAAACAAATGTATTATGAGTCAATATTTGCATATGTTCAGGAAGTTAACAGATGTCCAGAATGAGGTGTGTCATCATTTGACATTTCACCTTTTTTAAAATGAGAAAGCCAATTGTACACTTGAGTTTTTCCCATAGCACTATCCTTATAAGCTGTGTTCAACATCACAACAGTTTATGCGGCATTTTTCCTGAACAGGAAACAAAATTTCACAGCTGCACGCTGTTCTCTTAAATCAACCATCACAAAAAATGAGGTTCAAGCAAAACTGCTTTTACAAAAGTATTCAGTGACCAGAGAGAACCTTCCCAAGTGATGCCACTGGGTGTACAAACTGAGTGAGTTGCTTGATGCTTGCTTAGCAGGAAAAATGCATACTGCAAAATCTCTACCCAGCAGAGATTTTTTACCTTTTTTTTTTTTAGGTACCCCCTCATATATGGGTCAAGGTACATCTACATCAACTCAATGGCAGTGAGTTTTGGAAGGTTTTCTTTGAAGGCAACTAGAAGGAGCTCTGAGTAGGGGTTCAAAACTACCAGTTCCACTGGAGAAAGGTGGGGCTCTGTTCCCTAAAGATTTACAATCCCTCTACCATATATTAACAAGGTGGTCTCTAAAGAGAGCCAGAGGCAGATAAAAAAACATAGATCCACGAATGGGTTTTGGGCTTGCACTAAATCCTAGCTCCAATTTAAAACCAATTAATTCTTACATAATAGCCCTGCTCAATACTTACCCTCAGGAAGGAAACACAGAAGATATGGGTGCTATAAAAAAGTGTGGTGAAGAAATTAGATGGTGCCCAGATATCAAATAAACATCTGGAGTCTTAAAGGTTTGTTTCCAAACAAGTAGCCATCTAAGTGACATGTCATCTAAGTCCACATGGAAGAAGCACAACATCAGTGACTAAAGGATTGTAAATCACATAATCCAAAACTGAAAGAGGGAATAGTATCAGAGCCTAAATTGTGAGATTCTGGTTTACAGAAGGTTACAGATGACAGTGAAAGCCCAAGATCCATGTGTGAGATCCACACAGGAAATCAGCCTCCAGTGATTTCCCTCCATCCATAATAGAGAGATGGGAAGAAACTCGTTACCAGAGTGCATTGAAGAGATGACTCTAAGAAATCAAAATGATAAACCTGACTTGAATAAAGCTTTGTCAGTTGATTCCCCTCTCTAAATCATGTTGGACCTGATCTGGTTTTCAGTATGACTTTTGTTGGATTGTTTGGTTTGTCTGTTTCATATTGGGATTTATCTCAAGTGTATTTTGTCATTGGGGGTGACCCTCTTAAATTTTTGTTATAGGTTTTTCTGGTTTTCAGGATATTAAACCCTGGATTGGCGCAACTATAGAGACAGCAAGTAGAATAAGGGCTACTGGGGGGACAGTGGCAAACGCGGTAAAAGGGAGCTGATAGCAAGGAGTTCCAAAAAAAGAGACTGTTTTGAAACTGAGTGTGGTAGCAAGACTTTGCTACACAATACTGCTTTATGTGATTGAACTGTGGAACTATTTGATATCTGTATTAGTTCCCAATAAAATGGTTTTGGAAAAAAATAATGTAGCCAATAGCAGTGAACAATATGTGTTGAAATTGTTAAATAGAAACTTATTTTGTTTTGTACACGTTCACCAAAATATAATAAAATCTTTTTTTTTAAGAAAAAAAAAAGATTTACAGTCTCCAAACCCCTGTATGATTGGGTCACGATGGGTTGAAATTGACCTGATGGGTTGAAATTGACCACACTCAGCTTAGATCAGGAAACCCTGAGTCGTTTTCTATTCTCCTCCCAACGTTGGTAGAAGGACAAACAGGATTGTCTTGGAAGATGTCAGGCCAGAGTGCTCCTCAGAGGCAAAGATGGGAAGACTTCCTTCGTCTTACATATTTTGGACATTGTGTTAGTTTGGGTGACTAGAGAAACAAATCCAGAGACACTCATATATGTGTATAGGGAACTTTATATCAAAGAGCAGTTGTACATTAATAAGACATCCCCATCCAATCCAGATCAAGTCCATAAGTCTGATATTAGTCCATATGTCTGATAGAAGTCTATAATTTCCTCTTTAGACTCATGCAGCCATGCAATGATGCTGAGTGCAGGAAGATCACAAGTCAGTGGGTGGATCCAGTGGTGGTAAAAGCATCTCGGTGCTGGTGTGGGTCTCCAGGTGGCTCCTCCAGCTCCAGGGCCCCAGCTCCATCCATGTAGTTCCATGTGGTTTGTCAACAGGAATGTCTCGCAGGGAGAGAAGGAGAGAGTGTATCTATCCTCCAGTGATCTATTTATCTCCTTCATGCCTCCAAATAAAGTCATCAAGCCGTGACCTGGTTGACAGGCTAGACTTCACCCCTTCCTCAAGTTGACAGTAGATTATGTAATTGCCACAGACATGTTGTCAGGAGAGATCAGTCCCTGGAAAAGGGCATCGTGTTTAGTAAAGTGGAGGGGCAGCAAAAAAGAGGAAGGCGCTCAACCCCAATGAGATGAGTAGACACAGTGGCTGCAACAATGGGCTCGGGCATGGGAATAGTTGTGAAGAGGGCACAGGATAGGACAATGTTTTGTTCTGTTGTGCATATGAGTCAGAACCAACTCATTAGCCACTAACAACAACTCACTCATTAATATAGTCCCCCAAACGATCCCTCCTTTGTTGTTCTCTAAGGATTCCTCCTTTGTTGTTTACCTCCTTGATGGCCGTCCTCTCCTTCGCTGTCCCTCCAATTTACCAAACATGATGTCCTTCTCCAGAGACTGGTCTCTCCTGACAACATGTCCAAAATCTGCATGATCTTGAAACATGTACATTTTTCTCTTACACTGACTTCCTTGAGATTGTTGTGATTATTGAAGCACATGTTGGGGTATAAAACCAAAGGCATTGAAGTGACCCCTCCTAACATGTGAATGGGTAGCATATTTATTAAAATACAAGTGTTCCCTGCAGGTTATTTATATTATTTCTCAAGATTGTGATAATGCTGACTCTAAAGTGGACCAGTGATACCTATAAAACTTGGATATATGAAAGGAATTTGGGTTTTCACTGAATCGTATACCCTAATTTAAAAACAATTAGTTCTTATAAATTGACCCCGTTCAATACTGGCCTTCATGAAGTGATCACTGAAGATATGGGTGCTATAGCAAAGCGTGATGACAAAAGCTGATGTTGCCCGGCTGTCGGAAAGAATAGTATCTGGTGTCTTAATGACTTGTCTTCAAACAAGACGCCATCAAAGTGAAGTGTCAGCTAAGTCCACATAGAAAAAGCACATGTGTGAGGTAGTTAGTTTATTGTGCCAACCTGGCCAATAAACACAAGTGGGATTAATTGAAGGGCGGAGGGATGAATGGCTCAGTGAGCCTCGCCTTTCTAGTTCTTGGGTCTCTTGCTTTCTGATGGTTGGACTAGGGTGCAGCTGCCTTAGCAGTTCCATGCTTCAGCTTGCCAGGCTCACTTCCTGCAAGACATCGCTGAGGAGAAGCCACATGGACCTACCCTGATGCATCCCTGGGTCCTGGAGCACCCATGTGGAGACTCCTGCCAGTGCTGAGATGTTTACACATTCACTGACTCGGCTTTCCTCCTGCAGTCAGCATCATTGCATCTGTTTTGTGAGATGGAGGAGGACTTTGTGGATTGGTGTTGGACATATGGGTTAATAGGCTAATGTTGGACTTGTGGGCTTGGGCAGCACTGGGTTGAGATGTTTTCTTGATGCACACTTAACCTTTGTATAAAACTCTCTTATCCATGAGTTTCCATGGATTTATTTCTCTAAACTACCCAGACTAATACACTGTGTGATCCAAGGATTGTATTAGACTCGTGGAAGGAATTGTATTATAACATAGACCTGAATACCCAGTTTGGAGAAGGCTCAGGACGACATTCAAAGTCCAAAATGCATTTGCAGAGTAGCCACATGAGCTAAGTCTCTGTTGAACTCCTGACCATTGACCACGTATGTGAATAATGTTGACCTCAGAGAGAGCGCATTAGAAAGTGAATTGCTGCAGTGCTAGGTAGCTTAAAATTTAACATCTCACCTTTTCCCTTCTTGATACATTTATAACTTGTATTGTTTTTGTATTATTATTTTTTACATTTTTGCATTTTAAAATTTTTATATATTTTTTAAATTATTTTTTGCCTTCCATTGGATTAAAGTGTGTCTGTGTTTTATTTTGTTGTTGCTGAATGGGCTTTTCTTTTTGTATGACTTTCTTTATATGAAATTCAGAAGAGATAAATCTATAGAGACAGTAACTCGATTAACAGACCCTTAAGGTTATAACAGAGGACATTGGGTGAGCAATGGCTACAAGAAAGAAGAAAATTACCAAAAACATATTTTGGTGATCACTACACAACTCTTTCAAATATATTTTACCCATTGAATTATGTTGAACACAAAGTATATGTCAATAAAATCGTTTTTAAAAAATACCAACACAGGAATGAAAAGGGATCTTAATTATTTTAGAGACCTTATGGTGTGTTATCAAGGGACACATATGTTACCCAAATTTTATTGCTATCTTTCCATTAAAGCAATTCCTTAAAGTTACAATCTTGTAATTTAGAGCAATGTAACTTTAATTTCTTAATATTTGGTTGTTTCAAACCACCTATTTTACTCACTTACTTCCAAGTCAGTTTAGGATTATAACATTAAGAAAGTGGTTGTGATTTTTTAAAATTCAATATATATTGTTATATTTGTGATTGTATTTTCTTTCTATGAAAGTAAAAAGCAAGATGGTGACATTTTTTAATAGCTAGTTTGAATGAGAAGAGAAGGGAATAGGGGGAACTTCAAAGTGTAGAAAGGGCTCCCTGGGTGGTACAAGTGGTTTGCAATCAGCTACTAATCTCAAGGTTGACAGTTTGAACCCACCAAGCAGCTCTGGAGAAAAAAGGTTGGGTGAACTGCTTCAGTAAAAATGACAACCAATAACATCCAAATGAATAGCTCTGCTCTACAACACAGGGACTCACCATAAGTTGGGGATATTTCTATGGCAACAAGTTTGGTTTTAAAATAGGGCTCTACAGAAAAGCTAAATAATAAAATGAAATTAGACCATGGGAACCAGAAAGAGAGATTGGGGCAGGCATTTGGATCAGCAAAAGTTGAGGAGAGTCAGGATGCAGAATAGGAACAGTTGTGAGGATGGCACAGGGCCGAGCGGTGTTGCATTCTGTTGTACATAAAGTCCCTGTGGGTGGGAAGTGACTCAAGTGGCGTCTAACAACAACAGCAACTAGACGTACTCGTAAGAATGAGCTGGTGAGATCCCCTTGCAGAAGGGTCTCGGGGAGGAGATGAGCCAGTCAGGGTGCAATGTAACAACGATGAAAAATACAACTTTCCTCTAGTTCCTAAATGTTTCCTCCCCGCTCCCACTACCATGACTCAAATTCAACCTTGCAAGTCTGGCTAG
>NW_022108124.1:2083154-2113749 GCF_000313985.2 Echinops telfairi | reverse complement strand
CCAGGGGTTTAAGTGGAGAGAAAATGTTTTGAGAATGATGTACAAATGCGCTTTACGCAATTGATGTGTGTATGGATTGTGATAACAGTTGTATGAGCCCCTAATAAAATGATTTTTTTAAAAAGAATGAGCTGGTTGGTGAGAAAAATCATGGAAAGTAAGATTGGAGAGATGCTGCATTGGAACTTGATTATGTAGTAGAGTCTTGGTAACTAAGCTGAAGGGTTTAGATTTTAAGCACAAGAGAAGACATGGTTCTTACAACCAAGATATGGCCTACATCACACTATCAAATCTAAGGAAGGAAACACATACAGTAGATGACAAAACAGATGTCAATAATCGTCAAAACATAAGACACTCATGTCCATCAAAAGACTTCATCACAAGAATAAAAGGAGAACCCACTTTTCCACAACAATGGAGAAGAGGTTCATCTCTGTGTTAGTCTGGGTAGACTAGAGAAACAAATCCATAGAAAGCCATGTGTATAAATGAGTTTTAGATAAAGGGTAATTGTACATTCAGAAAGCATCCCAGCCTAGTCCAGTCCAAGCCCATAAATCTGATATTAGCTCATATGTCTGATACTAATCTATAAAGTCCTCTTCAGACTATGAAACACATGCAATGACACCAAATGCAGGAAGATCACAGGCCAGTGGGGTAGAAAGTCTGTGGATCCAGTGGCGTTGTAAGCATCTCAGCACTGGCAGGGGTCTCCACATGGCTTCTCCAGCTTCCAGGGCTCCATGGGGTAGTTCCATGTGGCTTCTCCTCAGGGATGTCTTACAGATAGTCAGCAGAGAGAGAATGTGTCTCCTGTCTCCAATGAGGAAAATACCAGAGTTTTCCCAGAATCCCCATGGGAAGACCATGCCCACAGAGCCCTCATTGGCTGTGACCCGATTGGCAGACTAGACTCCCTCCTTTCACTCTTAATCCTCTCAAGTCTCAAATTCACACAAGTTTATGTAACTACCACAATCTCTAACTGCAACACCTCAATAGGAAAAATATTAATAATTCAATTAAAAACTGAGCAAAGGACAAGAATAGACAGTTTGCCAATGATGACATCCAAATGGCCACCAAACATACAAAGAAATGCTCCTGCTCACTAACCATATAGGTGAGGCAACTCAAAACAACAATGAGATACCGCCTTATATGGAATATGATAGCAATGCCCAAAAAAAGAAACAAAATAACAAGTACTAAAGAGATTACGGAGAGATTGAAACCCTCATACACTGCTGGTTGGACTCTAAATATGAACAACCATTGTGCAAATTGAGACGGCGCTACCAACACCTGGGAAGAAAATTTCCGTATGATCCAGCAGTTCCTCTGCTGGTATATATTCTAAAGAAATAGTAATATGATTCTTCATCAGCTGGCAGCTGCATGAGTCTAAATGGGACTCCAGCTGACATCTGCTCCATGGACTTGGGTTGAACTGGGCTAGGCTGCTTCCTTGATATAAAGGGCAAGCTTATACATTCAAAACAGAAAACAACCCAGGGAACAGGTCTGCTGTGCCTTACAGGGTCACTATGAATCAGAGGGGACTGAAGCGCAGTGGGTGGCCATGCCAAGTGGAGTCTCTGCTGGTGCAAACTGTTAACAAGCTCAACTGATAACCAGAACGTTGTTAGTTCGAATTCACCCAAAGAAAGGTCTGGCGGCTTAAGTGGAGAGGGAATGTTTTGAGAATGATGAGGGCAATGAATGTACAAATGCGCTTTACACAATTGATGTGTGTATGGATTGTGATAAGAGTTGTGTGAGCCACTAATAAAATGATTGGAAAAAAGAAAGGTCTGGCAATAGACTTTCTTGAGATCAGCCATTGAACCCCTGTGGAGCACAATTCTACTCGGACCCCTACAGGGCTGCTGGGAATTAGCAACTGATTGTATATGATAAACATTATATGGCAGTATATAACACTTTTACATATGTACACCATACACATTTGTGTATCGTATTCTATTAAGAAGCTATTACCCATGCATATATCTTGTTTCCCCAAATACATGATCGACTCCTTTTGAAGGAGATTGCATCTCATATTTCTTATGCCTCGTAGAGTCTATTCTTGATATAGGACAGAAAGCCAGCCTTTGATGAGTTTGGCTTTCAGAGGCCATATTTTCTGAGTTTGGCTTTCAGAGTCCATAAACACTAGAACCCTAGTTCAAGTCCTAACTAGAGTCAATAGTGACTATACATAAAATCCACTTACTTTTTATTGCCATATAACCTTAGAGAAGAAAATGAGGATGGGTAAAGAAAGGAATTCGTACTGGTGGAGAGGGCAAAGCTCCACAGTGCCCAGTCAGACCAGAGAACTCTGTGCATCTGTTGATATTCAGTACAACAAATTTTGTGGCTCTAAAGTGTTCAGGGCAATAGTGAGAGATCATGCTTCCTGTCTTGAGTGTACTTTTCTCTTGGGAAAAAAAGGGGGGGTGTTAAAATAGTAAATCAGTCCAATCTTTCATAACAGCCTATTTGTCATCAGAAAAAAAATTACTTTAATTGCATGGGGAGAGAAAAATGTTTTTGAATACCCTTCCTTGACAACATCTAAGACTTTCATGTGAGAATAAGATCTACGTTTATCGTGAGTTTAGGTTTGGGGGTAGAATTAAACATTCTCGTCCACCAATAGATAATGGATGGATGAATGGGACACGTGTTTAAACACTTTTGGAAAAGAGCAGGGGAGTTCTTTTGCTGCTCGAAGGGAAGTTACAACGTTTAAGGATGTTTTCTTGTTTTCAGTGTCACCTGCTTTTATTTTCGCATGTCTTCTTTTTGATGAGAAATAACGCCTACTCAACATGAGTTGGTCACGTTGTGTTCAGAACCTCTGTTTCCCTCTGATGTTCAGGAATGGTTAAAGATGGAAAGGGAATCTCAAGGTCACCGGGAATAGCCTTCAGAGTATTCTTAGAGCGCTTATCTGTGCTCACCCCCCTAATACCCGCCCCCCCCCCCCACCTCACCAAGTGCAAAGAATGGCCACTTCTTGAGACAGGCCCAGAGCCATCCTTTATTTAAGCTCCTTTATCCTCATTCCCTTTAAAGAAACTGTCAAGTTCCCTTTTTGCAGCTGACAGAAAAGGCCAAATCTGGGTACAGGAAAGGAGGCACAAAAGGAAACTTTTCTGTGTTGATGTTTTACTAAGTGAGCTAAGGAGAATTTTAGAATCATGTAATTTACTCTGGAGGCATTTACTGTACATAGCTATAGTGATGGTAATTTCTGCCATTGTTGAAGTGAAAAGATAACCATCAATCAGTTGTCAATTGGTCAATTGCAGAAGTGATGAAAGAAACTGGTAGGAACAATCACTTCTGTGGCCACCTAGACCATTTGGAGGTGTAAGAAAAGTGTGGGAACTGGATTGCGTTTTTAAAAGGGATTGGACCAGAGTTTCAACAAGGTTAATAGGCATCACTTCCGTGTAAAGACAAGCTTTGCAATTGTGCATAATCAGAAAAGACACTGGGAAAAAAATAAAAAATTAACAAGACAGGGAGTTTTAAAACTGAAAACTATGTATTAGATATCAGGTAAGTAAACACAAATAAAACATTTTTTAACTGGAATGTCAATGTGTTCTGAAAGGAGGATAAAGCTTACTCGTAACCCAACATGCATATTTTAGATCCAATTAATAAAAATCACTTTGCCCTCATGTCTTAGTTCCTATCTTTAAAATAAATAACTTCCCAGGTATTTTTCAAGAGGCATTCAAAATCAAGTTAATTTTGAATCCAAGTCTTAAGCAATCATTTATATATAATATAAAAAATTTTAACTGTGGAAGCTCACATCAAGTTTACGATAAATGAGTGAGTTTAATAAGCATTGACTTGCATAAAAGACTAATGGTACTTCGGGATTTGGCACTATAAGCAAGATTTCATTTTAATTTATCTAATTTTCCTAAGAAAAGCAATGTTACTTATTTATGCTGAGAGTCTCCCCGCACCCCCTACACACACACACACACACAGTGTTGTATTTTTCTCTGGTTGTTTTCTTTTTTTTAACTGTGGTAGGTAATAAAAAGGATTACAGGCCCCCAAATGGGTGAGATATCATCAGTTTGTAATCCAGCCCGTGGTTTCCTAGATACCGTATTGTCTATTCTGTTCCGCTATGTGAAAAATGTTGAATATCAACAATGGGTTTCAGTGCTGTATTGTTGAGTTTTGTATGAACTAATCTAGCTTCAAGGGGGAAAAAAATAAAAAAGAAAAGAAAGAAAGAAAGAAGGAAAAAAAAGGGTAAAAAGAACCACAGCTTTGAACAAAAGTCTGCAGCCCGAGCATTTGAAACTCCCCTTCACAAGGGCTGACTGTAGCTGGGGGAAGACGGTCTACTCATCTGCTCTCTCCTTTCAGCCAGCGGGCTGTCTTCCCAGGTGTAGATCACCTATTCTAACTTCACCTGTTTTGATACCCTGATGAGGAAAGTCCCAGGACTTGTCAGCTGGGATAGGCCCCATGACAGGGCCGCTCGGGCCAGTGTCTGGAAGGTAAGCAATTTGTACCACTTCTCTGCTGTAATATGCTGGCCTAGCTCTGAAACTTTACAGCACAGCTCTCTCTCTTTTTTTTTTTTAACTTTCACTTTTTCTTCTCTTTTCTTCTTTTGGAGAAAGCAAGCTTGACAGGTTTCTCCAGAAAAGTGGCCATCCATGGAATGAATGAAATGTTCCCTTTCTATTCCAGTAAGTAATTGACTTGTAACTAAAAATTGAACTGGCTGCTCTGTCAACTGCAATGTGAGCTTCTCCGGGCGCAGGGGTCGCTTACTCTTTAGCCTGGAAAGCAAGGGGGCTTAACCTGTGATTACATTTCAAGTCAATTGACCTCAACGTGATAGGACATAATTCTCACTTGCCTACCGAATGGCCTGAGTTCGCGTGGTGACCCTGATTCTGGCACCTGTGATTTTAGGGTTTGGTGGCGCTGAAGCTAGAGTTGTTGGTTTGCTCAGAAAATCAAGTGGGTGGAGAACAGTTCTGAGTGAATAGCAAGTGGTGGTCAGCAGATTCTGTCTGTTCCCATGCACAATGCATTCTGTTTTATTTGTTTGTTTTTAATGCATTCACTTTAAGTTCATGCCAGACGTGTTTTAAAGCATACGAATCCGTGAGCATTAATAAGCCATTGTCTTAGCCATTAAAGATCTACAGAAAATCCAAATCACTGAGTTATAAACAAAGATGTGAAAATGATCCTGTTAAGGGCCTTTGAATGTTTCACTTTGACTAAGCAGCGTACTAGAGGCTTCCTAAGGCTGTCTTGCAATTTCATAATTTTCTGTTTCAGAAATGAAATAGCACCAATACTTTTCCTAGTTTCTGTAAATAAAACAGAGGACAGTTAAGCCTTAGCCAAACCACTGGATTTAACTTTGGGAGACCAACCTGTATTTATGTCCTGAAAGCAAACAGGAGCCCATACCATCTAAAATGACCACTTGGATTCTTCCTCCATTCATTTTATTTCAAACGGTTGTGCACTGAGGATCAGTCTGTAAAGTGAGAACAGCCCTGTACAGACTAATGTTTTTCTTCTCCACTTCCTTTTGAACCTGAGAATTAGAGGAAAGTGCTGATGATGCTTGCTTAACCTTGCGTTTAGTGCCAGGCAGGGACTAGCTCTCTGTGAAACTATTTCTGACCCTCTGCTTGCAGTGGTGAGCCTGAATTTTTCCCCTTCCTTGCCCATCACTGTCAGTCAATTATAGGATTGAACTGAACCAGAAAATCTGGTACAGTCTGGTAATTAGTACAAAGGGTTTCCAGTCTAGTGTAAAGACAGAGATGCAAGGGCCCCAGCAGTCACAGAAATCGTTTTGATTGGCCATGGGCAATGCCTTTTAGTGCTGCTTGGTGACTTCCTAAGGATATTGCCTCCTCCCTACAGGTCTTCTCCCTCAAGTACATTATGGGCCTTTTTTTAAAAGCCGTGTGTGTGTGTGTGTGTGTGTGTGTGTGTGTGTGTGTGTGTTTCCTTTTTTAGATCCAACTTCTTCCATTTTTAGTCTGTCATTTTTGCCTATCAAACAGACACATTTTGACTTGCCCAACAAAGAGGCAAGTTATCAACACTCACAGAAACTGACATTTTAAATTCAGGCTTCATTATGGCTTTGAATTATGACAGTGAAGTACAAAGACATTTTAAGGGTTTATTCATTAAAAATTTTTTAAGCCAGCATTGGGATGTTTATCTTTCCCTAGTATTCATATTTCCTTTTCTACATTTATTCTCAGTACTATATAATTAGCATTATCAAAGCCATCAGCTATTATCCTTTATAACTTTTGACCTTTGTTTTTTTAAAAAATATATCTCAAGCTAACATTACCGAAAATAAGCTCTAAATATATGTAGGATTTTAATGAAATATTTATGGTAATAAAAACAATGAAATATTTTAAAATGTACATCTGATTTCAAAGCCAACATGGGCAGGTGATATAATCTATGATAAAACAATAGCAACAACATTAATTTCATGAAAATTTCCTTGTAAATCATATTTGCATTTGATGATAAATGCAGTTTTACAATTTTCACAATGTCTATTCCTGTGCATCATACATTAACTACTACCTTTAACTTCTCGGTTTACTATCAACACTACATTTTTGATAAATTTGTTTTTGTTTTTGTCAAAGGCAAACACCCTCTTTGATTATAGATTACAATGACTTGGGAATCATATATATCAGAGACTACAAAAGCAACCTATCTTTTAACTCAGGGTTAATTGGTAATTTGTCAATGTGACAAAAACTTGCCCCCCAAAGCACTATATAGATATTTTTCCCCTATGGTAACATTTAATGTCTTTTTAAAAAATGCGAAAAGCAAAAGAAAGCACAAGTTTTTCCTTTCCCAGGAATGCTATCTTTAGAACAATCTGCATCATTACTCATGGTTCTTGCAGGTTGGGAAATTTCTGAAGGACCATTTATTTACTCACATCTTAATGTAGCTTTAAATATCTGTTTTATCCTGTGTGCAATCTTAACAAAACTAGTTACTTTGCCATGTCTGGTACCGATTTTTACACATGTCTGACTTTGCTATTAAATTTCAAGAAGGTTAATAATGCTTTTGTAACCCTGTCATGAGTAATGCATTTTCCAGTAAACATGTTATAATTTTAAAGGCTCTTCAAGAGGCAGTGCTTCTGTTGAAATAGTTTTACATTCATTTCTCTATTGTTTATTAACCATAATATAGTGTAATGCTTTGAAAAGAATACGCATATTTATGCAATTAGCACTTTTTGCTTTTAGAAAAACCTTGCACACTAAAAACTAAGAGGCTCTTAGAAAACTACATAAGTGGGCAACTTTTCAGTGACAATATTTGCATTCAATTTTAACTCACCATCAAATGTACATGTTGAAATGAATCTATAAAGTAATCTGGGGAAGAGTGCATTTTGATGGTATTTTTTAGTTTAGTTTTCAATCCAAAATATATGTTGAAATTCAAAAGGTCCATGCTACATGTGAGGTGTCAGCATTCTATTTCCTTTTATAGGTGAGTGCTGTGTGGGTCTGCTTACAATTACAGAGTTCCGCAGGCTTTAATATGGACACAAAAAGACTCACAAATAACCCTAATATTAGCTAGCCTTAAGGTTTTCAAACTATGTTCCACTGAACTCTTAGATCCCTGGGAATACTCCGAGCTGTGGAAAAAAGGGTGGTCAAGTGGCTTCCTACCCCGTTAGTTCAGGGCAGCTCTGCTTTTATCTGCTGTGTAAATTAGAATTACATGTATGGTTTGCCATTGCTGGAATAGACAGGTTGATGCCGAGGGACAGAGGTGAGACACTGACTGAGGCCCTCTGAAAGCAGAAGTTTACCCAAGGTCACACTCTGAGCCTCTGGCAGCGACAGTCTCCTGTCTCCGAGTCCCAGGCTCACTCCACTAACCTACAGTAGACTTGAGATCAGAATTCTCCCCACACAGTCATGGGTAGAGACATCCTAAACTGTGTTATTAAGAGCTGAAATGAAGGCATCCAATATTCAAACTCAAGGCACTTACTGAGGCTATGGTATCTAAGTAGTGACTGTAGTAAGGTCCTGTAGACCAAAAATCAAAGTTTTTATTTGTCAATATCATTCATTGGGAGTACATTATCATTGTCACTAGGTAAAATATTGATTGACCTAGGAGAGTAACATGCAAGGTTGTTTTTCACAGTGGGAAAAAAATTAATTGGGATTTAAATCCAAAAGGAAAAATAATTACTGGATATCAAGCTGAAATATGGTGCTGATTTTTTTTAAACTGATATGCCCAAAGCATGTTTTATGGACCATTATTCCCACAAGTGATGCCAAGGAGAATACATCTTCGATAATTATGGGAAAGGCAGCTATGTCTCTCACAAGGAAAGCCACATTGAAAATCTGTATTTCAAAAGGTCTGAGATGTTGTGTGATATCAAGTCTCCTAAACCATCTTCCCCTAGGGCCCCCTCCCTTTCATCTTTTAAAGCAAGGTGCCTTGATTCTTCAGTGCAAATGTTCACCTGAGCATATTTTGGGAAATTCCCTTTTATTCAAATTGTTTCAGAGGGAAAGATTTTTTTCCTATGCGATTTATATTAACATACTCTGTATTTATCAATGCTTTATCTTCATCTTGTGGATAGTAAATCCTATTAAGTCAATCACTGAACCAACGTTTAATCACAATGTCAGGGGCTGGGAAGATGGCCATGAACACGCGAGTCAGGGGCTGTGACTTTACCGAGCTCCCAGTTCAGGGATGGTGGCCCTGCAAGCGCGCTCGTTTACAAAGAAGACGTGCTGGGCAGACCTGTACAAGCCATATGGACTGTGGCTACCGTGGATGGCATATTGGACGGGGTCTGTTTTGTTGCATTTTCCTACTGCTCAAAGGAGAGACGAGGAAAGGAAAGCAGCAGCGTGCCAGTCCAGAAGTTTGCAATAACCCCATTACCAATTCCAATTTCCTAGAAAGGCTGTCATCTTTACAGCTGCCTGCTACCGCCTCTCTCTCCCGACTAAGGAGTGGCTGGTGGGTTCAAACCGGGGCTCCTTAGGATAGAGACAGCCTAGAATCGCTCCCTCATATGTGCTCTGCCATACCAGCGACTAACTAGGAGTTCAATGGTGAATGTTTAGAAGGGAAAGAGAGAAGAGGAGGAAGACGAGAAAGAAGAAGGAAAGAGGGAGATGCAATGTTCCTGGCTGGTCCTGTATTGAGACTCCTTGGCTTGTCACATTAGCGTCCAAATAGGAAATGCCCTCTCCTGGTCAGCTGAAGAGCTCATTCGTTCCATAGCCTCCCTGTCATTGCTGACTTTCCAATCCTTCCCAGAGTGGGTCTCAGTCAGGTCACCTCTTCGTGGTAACCCTGGGTCCTATGTCGGTCAAGAACTATGTTCTCTGATGGACTATTCAGGCTCCTCTCTTAGGCGCCACTTGCCACTGTGTCTGCATGTAAGTGCAAGGTGTCCCCTAAGCAGAGGGAAGACAAAGCCCTTGCCGGCATAGTTCACGGTTCCCCAGCATCGTTCCCACCGCAAGAACACCTAGACACAAACATCGCCGCCATCCCCACAACCCCGATAGGATACGAAAAGAAGAAGAAAGTGAAGACACGAGCCTGCCAACAGAAGGTCTTGAAATGTTCGAGAAAAGCTCTCTCTGTTTGCTGGGCACTTCTCTAAGATCTCGTTTTCTTCTATAAAAGTGAGCAACTTGTGTGGTAACTTCTATGTCACCACGGTAAAATAAAGATTGTATGTGACTGACCTGTGGTCAGACAGGTCTGGGAAGGTGAAGAGATTCTAAAATACAGAAAAAGGGAAAAGGGCTACAGCAAACAGAGAAAGGACAGCGGGCCTTAGTCCAATTCTGGTGTCGCAGTCACATTTGCTGTCATTGACAAGCCACATAGATCATACCTGAGCTGAAGTCTCTAGGATTTGACAACTTCCTCTGGCTCTTTCCTGCGTGACCCTCCAAGTGTTCCTTCTGGGAGAGACAGGTCATTGTCAGCATCCTACAAAGAAAGGGACAGAAGAGAATTTGGCACAGATGCCCGAGTTAAAATATAAAGTTGTGTTTCCTCCTTCCAGTTTTCTGGGAATCAATTTTCTAATCCGTTCTCCTCCGTGTTGCTTGCCTATTGACAGAGGCTAGGCCATGCAGTACTTGTCCCCTTTTATTCCTCTTAATTAACCTTTAAAAATCAATTATGATTATTTGGATAGATTTCCATTCTTGCCTTCTCATCAAGTTTGTTTGGCGTATTATATATTTTTTATTTTCACACCACTCCCCACTGTGAATTAACAACAGCAGCACAAGAAATCGCACTCCTCCCTTCCACCTCTTGAACTGGAGAAACAGTTAGCTAATAAGAGGCTACATGAGCCTTAGAGTATAGAGAAGCTGGAATCCTTAAATTATTTAAATTGAAAAATGGCTGGCTTTACAATCAGGAGAAAAAAAACTCAAGTGGACCATAAGCCCCTACTTGATTGTTCTGCCTTATCTGGATGATCTTGTAATGACAGCTGGAGTTATCTGCCATCGGCATCACTGTCCACAAAAGCTTCTACTCTCTGCTCAACTCCTCAACAGCCCTGGGGAGATGGAGCTGTTTCAGGGGAGAGAGCCCTGGAGGATTGGAAACTTTATTAAAATGCAAAGCTGTCTCTAGTGACATAAAAGCCCAGTTAAAAAAAAGTGATGTATCTAAGACCACAGAGCCAGAAATGATCAGAAGAATGAAAACCTGAGATTTCATATACTGTCACCAGGAGTCGGGGGTCCATGTGAAGGAAACTGGAATGTAAAATCAAGGGTGTAAAATAAATAGCATGAGATGGCAGGGAAGGAACATGTAATACTACATCAGTAATGCAACAAATCCAGACTCTCTCTTGCAGAATTTTCTCTCCAAAAGGGGCCCTGTGGTATGCATTGAAAGAGTCGAAATAGTTGTGCTCTGCTTTGAAAAGCTAGGTAAACATCCCAAAGCATCCCTTATTTTCTCCCTCATTCACCTCTCCTTGGACTAGCACGCATGGATTTTCTAGAACTCCTGGTTACGAACAGGAGTAGCCATAAGAAAGTGGCAGTAGGGATGCATCACCCTTTGGCATGAAGTCTGAAAGTGCTTCGCTTATCACATGAGCACAAGGAAACTCATCCTCAATATATACTTTCAGTCCCTTTGCCCCATTTGATCCTTCACAATGAGGAAAAATCAGGTTGTTAGTTGACATTTTGCTCCACTTAACTCCGAAGGCTCCCTGTAAATTACTCATTCATAAGCCAAAATGTCAACATAAAAACTGGGGCACCAAAATATAGAACCATTAAGTAATTTGTTTGAAACAAGAAAAGCTACTGGGAGGATGAAGAACAGGCTCCGGGTGGTTTCTTTTGCAGTATCCTAAATTCTTCACAAATATTTCTTCCGAATTTACATTCATGATTCTCTACTGGAAGAAATTACTCTAAGTAGGAAAATTATCAATTATATTATAAAAAGCTCAGATGGTTTTTTAAAGCCAAGAAGTATTTTCCCTTTGGGGGATCACTGTGTTGAAAATATTTTTTCAGGAGAGATTTACTAACTCCCATGGTCACCCCCATGACCAATACCAACCATCACCCCAGTGATTTCCAGATTTCTCTCAACCCTACTTCCATCTTCCCTCACTAATCCTGTCTTCAAGCCCCATTTCCCTTCTCTCAAGAAGTGTTTTTTTTTTCCACAGATCTAATTTATTTTATTATTTTTTAAAATAATTTATTGGGGCTCATACAATTCATCACAATACATGGATCAATTGTGTAAAGCACATCTGTATATTTGTTGCCTTCATTGTTCCCAAAATTCGCTTTCCTCTTGGGTTCCCGGAATCAGCTCATTTTCCTTTTTTCCCCTTCCCCTCCCTTCCTCCTCCCCTCTCCCCCATGTACCCTTGATAATTTATAAATTATTATTGTATCTTATATTACACTGCCCGGCGTCTCCCTTCACCCACCCCTCTGCTGCCCGTCCCCCAGAGAGGAGGTTATATGTAGCTCCCTGTGATCAATTCCCCTTTTCTACACCCCCCTTCCCTCCTGGTTTCGCCACTGTCACCCCTGGTCCTGAGAGGTTCATCTGTCCTAGATTCCCTGCATTTCCAATTCCCATCTGTACCGTTGTGCATCATCTGGTCTAACCAGGTCTGCAAGGCAGAATTGGGGTCCTGGTAGTTGGGGGGAGGAAGCGTTTAAGAACTAGAGGAAGGTTGTGAGTTACATTATTGCTATACTCCCCACTATCTCCCCACTATCCCTCTGCAAGGTATGTCCAGTTGTCTAGAGATGGGCATTGGGTCTCCATCATGCGCCACCCTCATTGATGAGGATATGATCCTCCTCCCCGCCTTTGGTGTTTGAAGCCTGGTCCCTCTGGCCCTTCATGATCACACATGTTGGTGTGCTGCTTCCATGTGGGCTTTGTTGCTTCTGGGCTAGATGGCCGCTTGTTTACTTTCAAGCCTTTAAGTCCCCAGACGCTATAGGTCTCGATAGCCGGGCACCATCAGCCTTCTTTACCACACTTACTTACACACACATTCGTCTTCAGCGTTTATGTGTGGAAGGTGGTCACACAGTGATGGTTTTTGTTCTTTAGTGTCTGCTGCCTGTTCTCTTCAACACCTAGTGTTCCCACAGGCTCGTGTGCTTCTTCTCTGTGGACTTTGAAGTGTTTTTTAAAGGGTTAATACCAGGACAAAGACTATATAGGGAGCCATACCCTAGGGAACAAACTTTGGAGGCTCCTAAGACAGGGAAGACAAGGATGGGAAGATAAACTGTTGGACTAGAAGCTTGACAGGTATAGGCTAGAAATAAAGGAAGTCCATAAAGAGGGAAAAGAGAACGCAGGGAAGGCAGTCAGTGGGAAAGAAGACAGAACTGCCGGGGCAGAGAGTGGTTTGAATTGTTGAATGCAGAGATGATCATGTGAAATATAAACAACCCCCTCACCTAATCCATAATAAAATAAGTAAAATAAAGCAGAGTCTGTGGCTAAATTGCCTAATTGATCATTTCTCTTTTTCTGTAGCTAGCAAATTTGATGGTAAAATGGACAAACTAAAGGAAGTATCCTATTTCACCTTCAGCAGCAGACATTCAAATTATGGTTCAGATCACAATTCTTCCCAAGTACACCGACTATCAGAAAAATCTCTCCAAATATATAATACTTTGGAATTTATCTGTTCTAAATCTTATGCATTTACGCTTATCATGTTTGCGAATGGATTGTTAGAGGTGAGAAAAGATGGGCAGAATTACTTAAGACATTCTTGGTTCTATTTTCCGTTCAGAGATGCCTTATAGTCTGACCTTGTCGACAGGCTTACATTTCCAGTGGAAGAAAGCAAAGTCCTTTTTTCTCCCTTAAAAGGAGATGGAGTCCCTGGAACATCAGGCGCTTCACCTTTCTACCCCCTCTCTCCTCCATCCCCCACTAATGAAGCCAGGTGGAGTGCCTCTCTGACTTCTGCAACACCCCCTAACCTTGGTTGCAGGAGGGCATTCTGTCAAATGACACGGTTGTTTTAACTCCATTATGTTGTACTGGGGTACAGGTGAGTGAAAGCAGCGCTATTACAAGGACAACCTTGAGCTCACTGTAATTCATTTTTAAATGTTTTCTACAAAGTGTAGAACTTTATGAATAGTTCATGCTTCTGGCAACATTGCTTAATCGCAACTGATCAGGACATACCAGAGCCTCATTACATGGAGATTGGAGCAAATCTAACACCCAAGAGGACCCTCTGAGCCAACACTGGCTCTGAGGAAGAGCTCAGGATTCCAGGATAAGACCATATTCCATTGCAACTCTCCTTCCAACCTGGGGCCTCTGGCATCAGTTTGGCTTGACAGGCCTAGCCTTTATGGCACAGGGCAAAATGTGTTTATAGTAAGCTAGAATTCCAATAACCTAAAGACACTAAATATTCTTAACAGTATGAAAATGATTTTATATACTACTAGATATCCGTCCTTTTATTAATTATTGGCATGTATTCATAGTTGTAAGCCCTGATGGCAGAGTGGTTGTGCATTGTGTTGCTAACCAGAGAGTCAGCAGTTTGAAACCACTTGCTGCTCCACAGGACAAAGATGAGACTTTATACCCCCAGAAAGAGTTACACTCTCAGAAACCCAAAGTGGCAGTTCTACCCTGTCTTGTACGGTCACTATGAGTTAGAATCAACTCAATGGAAGTGAGTTTGTTTGTTTCTTTTTATTTGGTTTGGGGCTTATTAGTAATTGTATTATTGGGCTTTACATAGAAAACAAAACCCTTGTATTTAAATATTTTCAGCCTTCAAAATGCAATCATCCTCTGGGGAGCTTTTAAAATGCCCCAGTGCAACACCCTAGACAAGTTCCATCAGAATCTCTGAGGGTTTTTTTTATTGCTCCTCGGGGGATTGCAATGTGCAATGTGGAGAACCACTCGGTGGAAACCACTTGCCCCATGGGAAAAGGGGGCAAAGGGACCCACAGCGGAAGGCAACAGGAAACTGCCGTCATGCCATTGTGGTTGGTGTTATTTCAACTTGCCAACCCGATCATCCGAGCGCTCCTGAAGATGATAAGCCGGGGATCGAGCGTGCTCTCAGAGAGCAGCCACTCTTGGGCACTCCCGTGGCCTGACACAATTGTCCTTGGGCATTTAAAAGCATGAGTCCTGAGGGCAAAGGAAAAGGTGTCTTCCCCACAGCTGCAGCATCCACAGCTCTCCAGCGAAGCCAGGGTGAACTCTGTCCCACATCGTTCTCTCCCTCTCTACCATGGCTAGAAAACTCCAGCTTAGGGCAAGCCCATGTGTGCCAAACTAGAACCTGATGCCCTAGGGTTTCCTGTGTTGACTTCAGGGATGTTGACCACCAAGCCTTTCTTTGGAGGTGCCTCTGGGGAAGCTCAAAATTGACTCAGTAAGACCCCTCTCTTGGGAAATGTTGATGGCAACATATGTAACATATTTATCCTATGTCCCATATGATACATTTTTTAAAAAGAACTAAAAGGACCCCCCTCTCCCCTTTTCGATATGAGTGAAGTAGAAGTAAAGGGGCCAAGACCTACCACAGAATTCCCTAGCCTAGGCAGATCCAGATCCAGATGAGTGTTGAAAACATTACTGAGTGGCTATTGTGAGCACGGTGTTAGCTTAATCCCCACAATAACTGGAGAGGCAGGTATTAGATGCACTCCCACTTTACAGATGGAAACACTGAGAAGCAGCAACATAAGAAAAGCAGTCCAAAATCACAGAGCTCGTGCGCGCCTACGCCTGGACTGTCAGGGCTAAGACAGATGGGTAACTGACCAAGGCTCACCCTGGCTATTCATAGCCAGCTCTCTGGGTCACAGGAATCTCCCATTCTTTAGAGAAACAAATTAGTATGCTAATTGTGTGCTTGCTAGGATATGTAAGCAAGCATTATACTCACAGAAAAGAACTGAACTATCCAGACCCCAGTGTGGCATTTGTCTTCTTGAAACATCACCAGTGATTCTCAAAGAATGCAGCGTGTGCACGGAAGCTCAAATTGGCCTCTGGAGCACATCAAAGCTCCAGTTTGTTTACCTTTTAAGTCCACCTTTGGAAAACAGAAGAGAGTTACTTCTTACAACATTCCTAAAGTGAAAATCCTCTTGAACTAACAGTGGTAGAAAAGAAAACGTAGCTTTCGTGTGGTCTCCCTATGAAGTCCTGGAGGGCAGTAGGGTACTTCATATTTGGCATCCACCCCAAACAGGTAGGACCATCTGTTTCATATTTTGTAAACTTTTTCTCAGCCAGAAATGGCTACCTAGCTACCTAAGGAAACAGCCCAAAGTAGCACCATACCTCAACCAATCTGAAGAAAGCAGTTGCTCTTTCATTTCCGCAGCAAGCATCGCTTTGTGTCTGTTGGGTTTCAGCACGTTTCCTTTCATTTTGATACCTTTCCCAACTTACCGATACCTCTTTACCTTCCCCTTCTCAGGCTCCCAACAGCATCTTTCCTTGTCCCTCCATCCTCTGAGCCAAACCCTGCTCCCAGACCCTTCCTTTTGTCAAAAGTAAACGCGGTTGCTAACTGCTGAAAGAAGGACCCTTCCCAGGGTGGTATGCATTTTACAGGGATCAGATGCTCTAAGCTAAAAGGAAGATACTGTTGGGGTAGAATTACCAGCAATGGTTCCGTGGAGGTTGGCAGAACCCTCGGTCCTTCCACTCACTGCACATCCCCCTGCTCTGCTGTGCTCAAATCCAGACCTTTTCATGTCAACCCAAGTACTTGACACCGGGAGTAGCACCGTTGACCGCCAATAATGAAGGAAGCATTAGTTTACATTAAAAAAAATTAGTTGTAACAGTAAAGATGTTCTAACACAGAAATGAATGTAAGATGAGGCCTTAGTTTGGTGCCAAACCAATAGATAAAGAAGCCAGGAAAGCGCAATCAGAAGAAAAGAATTGAGTCCCGTCATTTGAACCCTTCTAGGAGCCAGTGTCGGTTCCAAGAATCTGATGAGCTCTGGTCTCATTCCATTGCCCTACCTCATTTCAACTTGTTGCTTTTGAGTCTCACTAAAATGGGTCTATGGAGTCTCTGAACCATTCCAAAGATGTTTATTGCATACATGCTGTATACCAGGAGGGCTGAGGGCATTGTGGATAAGAACAAAAACCAAAAAACCTACTGCCATCAAATCAATACCCACTCAGAGTGACACCTATGTGGGTCCCCGAGACGGTCGCTCTTTCCAGGAGCATGGGAGTAGGCCAACTCCGCTTTCTCCTGTGGCACACCTGCTAGCCACTGACCTTCTCATTAGCAGCCCCGTGCCCAACCTACAGAGTCACCAGGACTTCACCAATGACCCAAAATGGGCCCGCTGCCCAGCTCCGGCCCTCAGGGAATTAACTGATGTGACTTAAAGAGATGGTGGCGAAGGCATTCATTGTGTTTGATTGGAGTCAAATTAAAAGCCGCCAAGGAAACCAGTCATTTCCTAAGAAAGCATGCAATAGAGGAATCTGACCTAATGCAGAAGGACGGGCAAAGCATCTCCGAGAAACAAAATGCCATCATTTCAGCTGAGAATTGGAGGGAAAGGGTGAGTTATGCAGGTAAAGGGAATTTCTAAAAAGGAATGGGCCTTCTAAGAAACCCTTTTAACATAGAGCACACTAGAGCTGATCCTTAGATCAATCTTCTTACTGAGAATTATCCTGATCCCTTTTCTTGATGTGGTTCCTGTAAGAAATACATTGAGGTCTTTGCAACATGATGCCTGTTCAGGGCTCTGAATTCAGGTAAGAGAAAACACTGGCACAGATAAATGGAAAATCTTGTCCATAGATGTCAACCACCTCATGGGACACACCAGTATAGTGTGGTCTCATCGACTACTGTTTCTCTAGGCTCTCAACTACGCCAAGAGGCATGAATGCCGTTTGTCATGAATTTCCTTCTACCCCATCTCATTAGTACACCAACCTCACTGCCAACCGGTTGACTCCAACTCATAGCAACCTTCTAGGACAGGGTAAAACCGAGTGTGTGGCTTTCCAAGACTGTCACTCTTTACAGGAGTAGAACGTCTTTCTCCTCTGGAGCAGCGGGTGGTTTCAAACTGTGGGCTTTGCATTTAGCAGTCCACTGTGTCACCGCTCCTCTCCCTCTAGATCAACCACTTTTAAATCATCCCTGTGAAATCTTCACAGACTCAACTTTCTTTTCTTTCTTTTTTAAAAATCACTTTACTGGGGGCTCGTACGACTCTTATCACAATCCATACCTGCCTCCATGGTGTCAAGCACATGTGTACATCTGTTGCCATCATTGTTCTCAACACATTTTCTTTCTACTTGAGCCCTTGGTATCAGCTCCTCAGTTTCCCCCCTTCCTTCCCCACCTCCCTCCCTCACGAATCCTTGATAATTTATAATTTTTTTTCATATCTTACACTGTCCGATGTTTCCCTTCACCCACTTTTCCTTTGTCTGTCCCCCAGGGAGGGGGTTATATGTAGATCATTGTGATCAGTTCCCCCTTTCTCCCCCCACGTTCCCCTTCCCCTCAAGGTATCACTATTCTCATTATTGGTCCTGAGGGGTTTATCAGTCCTGGATTCCCTGTGTTTCCAGCTCTTAACTGTACCAGTGTACATCCTCTGCTCTAGCCAGATTTGTAAGGTAGAATTAGAGTTATGATAATGGGGGAAAGTTGTATGTTTCATCGGTGCTATACTGCACCCTAACTGGCTCGTCTCCTCCCTGAAACCCTTCTGTAAGGAGATGTCCAGTTGCCTACATGAGCTTTGGGTCTCCACTCCACACTCCCCCTCATTCACAATGATATAATTTTTTGTTCTTTGATGCCTGATACCTGATCCTATCAACACCTCATGATCACAAAGGCTGGTGTACTTCTTCTATGTGGGCTTAGTGGCTTTTCAGCTAGATAGCTGTTTGTTTATCTTCAATCCTTTAAGACCCCAGACACTATATTTTTTGATAGCCGGGCACCATCAGCTTTCTTCACCATATTTGCTTATGCACCCGCTTTGTATTTAGCGATCGTGTAGGGAAGGTGAGCATCACGGAATGCCAGTTTAATAGAACAAAGTGCTCTTGCATTGAGGTAGTACTTGAGTGGAGGCCCAATGTCCATCTGCCACCTTAATACCAAACCTATAAATATATGCACATGGATCTATGTCTTTATGACTCTCTCCTGAAGGCTTGTGTGAACGAGAAAAAGTTAGGGGAAAGGAAATGAGTCAGGGGACTAGGATAAACAAACAAACAAAAAACCTGGTCTGTGTGAGGAGACTTAAACCACCTTACACTACTCCTATTTTTAATTCTTTGTAAATTCATAAAGATATCCCTAAGTTCATTTTGCTATTTTATATATCAGCAACCCTTTGCCCTCTTCGTTGACTAATTACATCCTTGTTCCTAAAGACTCTGTTCTGGCATTTTATTTACTTACCCCACTAACCTACTCTAATTAGATACCCCTCCTTTAGGCTCCCACAACATAGTGCACTTTTATTATATCTCATCACATCTATATTATATATATATAATTAATTTACTTATCTGATATATATACTTATCTGTATATCATTGATTTACTTATCTGACTCATCTACTTCTTGGGGAAATAAATTCCTTAAAGCTAAGACTCATGTTTTAATCATTTTTTAATATCCCTAGTCCCTGACAGAATACTTAAAGAATTAGTTGAATGAATTCATATTTATGCATGATAGCTACTTTTCCTTCCCTAGTTTCTAGCAGGGATCCTCAAACTTTTTAAACAGGGGCCAGTTCACTGTCCCTCAGACCTGTTGGAGGGCCAGACTATAGTTTTAAAAAAAACTATGAACAAATTCCTATGCACACTTCACATATCTTATTTTGAAGTAAAAAACAAAACGGGGCAAAAACACCCGGCGGCCTGGATAAATATCCTCGGCGGGCCACATGTGGCCCATAGGCCATAGTTTGAGGACCCCTGCTAAAGTCTAGAGAGACATGGAGACAGGTTTTGCATATCAAATAAACAAGGTTGGTTTTGATCCATGCCAGGAAGAAATTCCTCTCCATTTAGATCAGCCGATTGTAGTTACCTCAATTAGTCTGTTTCTCTGTCGTTTTCCTTTGAAAACTAACTAAAGTGGTATAGAGAGTCCCATGGATTGATAGATTTGTCAGGAGCAGGATAGGTTTTGAAGTTCACCACTTTAGAGGATTCACCATACACTTTTAGTCAGTGAGCCTTAAATGAGTTCAGTGTTGGACATTAGAAATTACATGCATTCCAAGCTACAAGCAAGCAAATAATTAATTATGCCTAGCAGAGTCGTTCTCAATTACCAATCCCTTAATTATTGATTTTATGAAAAAAGGAAATGATACATTAGTAACAGAATAATTAAATACATAGAAAAATAGAGTATATTCGACAGATATCATCAAGTCATAACTTAGGAAAAGAACATATCATTGCTAAAATTGACAAAGAAATCAAACTTTTTTAAAAAAAAGCTAGTGGAAGATCACAATTTCCAACCAACCATGGCCTATTATCCCATTAGCCAGTAAAAAGGGGGTGTTGTAAGGAAATACGAACATGGAGGAGGTAGTGATTCAAGACAGGAAGAGAGCCGTGAACATAACAAACACCCCCTTCCTCGCCACCCAGCCTCATGCTCTCTCCTCTGCCGGCAGGTACTTCTAACATCAGCACATAGGACAGGGCTTCAGAAAGTTCGGGGGGGAAAGTCCATGATTTTTTTTATTCAGGTTTTCAGTGAGCTGCTTGAAGACCTCGCGGGCACAGAAATCCTGGTTGTTTTTTCTACTTGTTTTTCCTGAAATAACCCTGACTTGAAAGCAAGGGAGTTAGAGAAGATGGTAAGGACAGCTTCCCCCCCATCCAGAATCTCCTTCATTCCCTCCTTACGGTTCTTCAAGACAGACCCAAACACCATCTCTCCCATGAAAACCTCCTTGGTTTTCAGCAGTTCGCCCTGCAGATGGCCTCTTCCAACTTGTTTTCCTGCCTCTAATGACAACCCGTGGTCTACATCTGCTCCTCTTCCACAGTACCAACCACGTCAACGCACTGGCTTGTCAAGTCCGTCCCAAGGCCTAGCCACCCTGTAGAAGAAGACCTTTATACCCACCCTCCCTGTCTTGTGTGGGAAAAATTAAAAAGATAGGAATTTGAGAACTCTAGAATGTTGGGTGGAAGGAACATATAAAGGAAAGAAAGGAAGAAACGGGGGGGGGGGGTAGTTTCATTCCGAGAGAAAAGATCATTTGCCTTCTTTGGAAAAAATAGAATGGTTTTCTCTTTCTACAATGAGGAAGCCGTCTTTGTGGCGTTAGTTTGTCCGTCTAGGTGTTAGGGCTTGTGTTCTGGGCCACCTTATGTTGGCAAACAGCCCAAATTCCATCTCCCACCAACTGAGTCATTTGAGAGTCTTTGTGACTCATTCATGCCTTTCCCTTTATTGACACATTAACATTTCATGGTGAGTGGGTCCTGTTTAGCTGACAGCCCTCTCAGCCCGCACCTCTAAGCTGTCATCACTTCACTAGTTTCCAATTGCCTGCCTCTCAGGAGTTCTCCGTGCTCCTCCTCCTCCTCCTCCTCCTCCCCCTCCTCCTCCTCCTCATTTAGCCAGCAGAAGCATTGACTATTTAGTGTTTCCACACCTAAGTTTTAATGATTAACAACATGAAGCAAACTCACAGACTTCTGCTAGAGGTTAACTTCTCTTATTTTAATTTTTTTCCAAAAGGACCCAGTTTGTTTTTAAGAAAATGTGAGAAATAAAAATAATAAAGGAACTGGACAGATTTAATATCGGCTTAATTTGTTTTTTCATCAAAATCCTTCTTTTTTAAAAAAATGTTTCTTAAATATCTATCTGTCTCATCCCTCATGCCCCCCCAGAAGCGTTCATCACGTTACTGACCCCCAATGCGTTTCAAGTGCAATTGTATATTTTTAGGACATTAATTTGCACTTTAACCTTAAAAATAGCAATAATCCATGAGCAAATTCATTAATGACAAACCTAGCATCTCGAAAGCAAAGCACACAAGCCTTGCTGTTCATTGGCTTCCCAAAGGAGTGCACAAAGAAATTGTTGCAAGGATACCATTTCAGGATGTTCCTTTGTGCCTTGGGCCCTTAGTAGGTGCTCAATAACTCCCTGCTGCTACACTGATTAGTTTTAGTCATTCCTTGTTATTTCCAAAAAAGACAGCCTTTGCAAGACTTTTCTGATCAACAAATGAAACGTGCGTTTTTCTTAAAGCTGTGGAAATAGAATAATTCATATTGTGCGGCTATTTATTAACCGTCAGACCCTCATCTTGCTCTACGGGGCTCTGATAATCACCTATTTCAGAAGCCATTAGCCTTCCGTGTGTTGTAAAGCACTCTTCGCTCTAACGTGTCTATCCCTTTGTGTTCTGAGGGGAGGACTGGTGTGTGCTGAAGTAACAGACCTCTGTTGACCAAGTAAGAAAGTCTTTGATGCACAAATAGTACATTAAACTGCTTTGATTTGATAGTGTTGAAATTAAACAGTGTGTGGAATCCCTGCCCAGGTATGGGAAAGTACAAAACCTTTGAGAATGCGTGCATTAATTCTAATGCTTAATATTACTGAAGCGCAAACGTATAAGAAAAACACACATTGAAAGAATGTAATAATCGAGGCTTAGGCACTTGCAGGAGGGCAGCGGGAGCTGGCTTGAACGTATTGATTTTAGAACCACTGTTTTAAAAAGAGAGAGAGAGAGAGATGAAATATTGCTTCTACTGTTTTCAGATAATAATGACTGTTGTTGCAAATTCTAAAATTTAATTAGCTATATAAATGCCAGGGGAACAAATACTGTGCTATTGTCTTGATATCTTTCCAGAAATTAGTCTTTTAAAATAAATTTGCCATATTAATCATCTAAAAATATTTTTGATCACTGAATTAATAGTTTGCAGCCTGTTTTCAGGTACTCATTGCCATAGGTGATTGCTTCTTAATTACTACATGGCCTCTTTCTATTCACTCATATTAATTCATGTTTTCTGGCACAGTCCCAAAAGGCAGTCTTGCCCTATATCTTCTAATTACTTCTATAATTGAATTTGCCCACTTTTTCTAGCCTATTTTTTAAACTGACTGTGTTTGTTCATGGTTTATTGTGTCTTTTTTGTGTCCGTTCTCTGCAAGCAGAATGTACATTGATTCTTTCCTCGTTTCTCATTAATTTTCAAGAGCTTTGCTGCATGTCTGTTTTTTCAGTCTGTCAGACCTATTGCTAGACCAAAAAAAAAAGGACTTATTATTAAAGGTTAGGTAAAATAGACTGAAGTTAATTAATTCATTAGTAACTCTGAGCCAATTACTGAAGCCTTCTCTTATTTATATACTTGTTAACAAGGCAGAAATGAGAAAGGCCAATTACAGGCACACGTCCTTCAGAAGTTAGACACATCCAGAGCTTTTGCCTTTATGGACACCTTCCCCAAAATTGGTTTACATATCAGATGGATAACGCGTGTTTTTAAAAATTGACCGGCTCGATTCCATTCTGTCCATTAATGCATTTTAAGCTTCACCCCCCCCAATTCAGGTAGCTTCCATATGTCTTATAGCACTAACGTGTTCTAGAACCTTCCCAATGCTCTAGTCTCAGAACAACATTCCTTTTTTTTTAAAGATTCAAAATGTCTTTGCTTGTTTCATTATTCCCTTCTTATCTGAGCTATTCTTGAGCTCGAATTCTTGAAACGGACAACCAGGGCTTACACACTATATGACATTTTAAAATATGTTCTGCTTGATTTTTATTTAATATAGTTAACGCTTTACAACGCATGAAAAGGTAGCTTTTCTCAGACTTCTCCTGGGAAATATTTTTAACTTATTCTTTGTACTATTTAAAATTTTAACAACTCTCGGCACAGTGTAAATGGCAGGTATTACTTCCTCTTTTCTGCTGCACAAATATTTTGTTGATTTGGCAGGAGATAGGTGATCGATTCGTTCCTCTGTATCGATACTCTCCTCATGTGTCTGTGTCAGCATGGGGCCAGCAAACCCACCAAGACGCCATTGACTCAAAGATTTCAGTAAATTGACTGGCTGTTTGACTGAATTAAACCTAAATTGAGCTACAGGTTTCCCTTTTTTATTTATTTTTTATGTAAAATTGACATGGATTGTCATAGTTAAGTAACACCAGAACAGTGCCAAGGTTATTGGGTACCTAACTTTATGGTTTGTCCTCTGTCCCACATATATTAGAGGGAAATCGGTTATTTCACATCATAAGCATGACAATCACAGCATTCTAGAATGAGTGCAAACCTTCAGCAAGTGATTGAGTCCAGGACCTTGAGATTTGGAAAACCCAAGTCACAAGGTTGAAAGAATATATAAGACTTCCTACATCCAAAGTTTCTCATTTCTTGCCATGGAATTTCCATGCCCCCTTGTTTATCACAGGTTTATGGAACGTATCCCGTTCTGCCCTGCCATCTAATAACTTGTCTCTTCCCTGCGGAATGGTTAGATAATTGAGGACAGGAACTGTGTTGCATGCATTTTGTAGCCCCAGCACTTAGCCCAATGTCTGGCAAATAATAGACCCTCAATAAACATATGTCCAAAAAATTAGGAATGTGAAATCCACAATCTTTCTTGAACTTGTTCAGTGCCTAACCCCCCCCCACACACACACACACAGCTTAGCTAACTTCTGCTTGGGGTGGGGGTGGGCAGTATTTTGCTTGAAATCCGTTAATGAATCTGAATTTTCTGTAGCAACTATAATAAAGTGGGAACAAATGTTCCATTATTAATTCATTATGTTGGCTTCTCTGTCCCACGATGTAAAAATCTGTATAAGTTTTCCTCCTAGGAACTGTTTTTCATTCCTTTAATTACTACTTGATTAGTTTGTAAATGTTTTGTGACTTGGAGCAAAGACCACACAGACCCCGGTTCTGCTCCCCACTTCCATTGGCATTATGCTATTTGTATTTTCTTTTTTTTTTAAATCATTTTAGGGGCTCATACAACTCTTATCACAATCCATACATACATCAATTGTGTAAAGCACATTTGTACATCCGTTGCCTTCATCATTCCCCAAACATTTGCTCTCCACTTAAGCCACTGGTATCAGCTCCTCATTTTCCCCTCCCTCCCTGTTCCCCCCTCCCTCATAAACCCTTGATAATTTACAAATTATTATTTTGTCATATCTTACACTGTCTGACGTCTCCCTTCACCCGCTTTTCTGTTGTCCATCCCTCAGGGAGGAGGTTATATGTAGAGCCTTGTAATCAATTTCCCCTTTCCATCCCACCCTCCCTCCACCCTCCTGGTATCGCCACTCACACCACTGGTCCTGAAGGGATCATCCACCCTGGATTCCCTGTGTTTCCAGTTCCTATCTGTACCAGTGTGCATCCTCTGGTCTAGCTGGATTTGTAAGGTAGATTTGGGATCATGATAGTTTTTTTGGGGGGGCGGGGGGGAAGCATTTAGGAACTAGAGGAAAGTTGTAGGTTTCATCATTGGTTCACTGCACCCTGACTGGCTCGTCTCCTCCCTGAGACCCTTCTGTAAGGATGTCCAGTTGCCTACAGATGGGTTTTGTGTCCCCACTCCGCACTCCCCCTCATTCACGATGGTATGATTTTTTGTTCTTTGATGCCTGATAACTGATCACTTCAGCACCTCGTGATCACACAGGCTGGTGTGCTTCTTCCATGTGGGCTTTATTGCTTCTCAGCTAGATGGCTGCTTGTTTATCTTCAAGCCTTTAAGACCCCAGACACTATATCTTTTGATAGCTGGGTACCATCAGCTTTCTTCACCACAATTGCTTACACACCCATTTGTCTTCAGCAATTGTGTCGGGAAGGTGAACATCATGGAATGCCAGTTTAATAGAACAAAGTATTCTTGCATTGAGGGAGTACTTGAGTGAAGGCCCAATGTCCATCTGCTACCTTAATAGTAAACCTATACATATATGCACACAGATCTATTTCCCCATCCTCATATATAAATATATTTACATATGTATATGCCTTTATTTAGACCTCTATAAATGCCCTCTGCCTCCTAGCTCTTTCCTTTATTTCCTTTTACTTTCCTCTTGTCCCACTATCATGCTCAGTCTTCATTAGGGTTTCAGTAATTCCTCTCATTTACATTAGCCTTGGTCATGCCCGACCAGGCCACCTACCCCCTCCTCACCATTGATTTGGATCACTTGTTGTTCCCTTGTCCCTGGGTTTGTTAACACCACTTTCTTTCCCCCTACTTCCCCCTCTCCCATATCCCCCTGGAACTGCCAGTTCCGTTGTTTTCTCCTCCAGATTGTTCATCCAGCCTATTTTATTTAGACAGACCTGCGGAGATAATAACATGCACAAAAACAAGACAGAGCAAAACCAAGCAACAAAAGAAAACAAAACAACAACAACAACAACAAAACCAATGAGAAACAAAACAAAACACAGCAAGAAAGAAAAGCTTGTAGTTAGTTCAAGGACTGTTTGTTGGCCTTTAGGAGTGTTTTCCATTCAAGTCTGATGAGTCCCTAAACCCTGGCCCCAAAGTCTATTTTTGGTATTCCCTGGAACTTTGTTGCTCTATTCCCCTTGCTATTTTTTTCCACACCCTTAATGTTTTGCCTTGGTGTGGTGGGATCAGATCGGGTGCAATTTCCACACTGTGTCTCCAGTGTTGTCCCCTGTAGGGCTATGGGTCAGTGAGGGATGTCGTGTCTCATAGTGGGGTCGGCCATATGGTCTTCTCCATGGATTGGCTGCTCTGAGCAGGAATATCATCTTCAAGGCTTGGTGGGCCAGGATGTACTCCACTCTTCACACACACACCCCCCTTCATTGGTTCGCATGTGTTTTGATCAGACATGTGCCTCCCCCTGAGCTGCAGATTCATCTTCTGGGGGGGAGGGGCAGGTGTCCACGTAGTTCGGATTGGGGCCAGTCCCCTCTGACCTCTCCACTGGCTCCCTACTCCACGCCGTAGGCTATTTGTAGTTTCAAAAGCACTTATCAGGTCTTATTTTTTTTGTCTCCTTACCTCCTGAGAGTTTTTACCCATTAATTCTTTACTGCACCTACTGCCATGAAACTGGGTTTTCCTTGTTGATAGTTGCTATCAAGTTGGCTCTGATCCATAGCACCCTTGTGCACAATAGAAGGCACATGGTGCTGCCCCATCCTCACAATTGTTCCTATGCTTGAGCCAATTGTTGCAGCCACAGGGTCAGTCCATCTCCTTAAGGGCCTTCCTCTCATTCACTGCCCCCCTATTTATCAAACATGCTGACCTTCTCCAGGGACTGGTCTCTCTTGACAACATGTCCAAAATATTTAAGACGGTCTTGTCACCCTTGCCTCTAAGGGGCATTCTGTCTGTGCTTCTTCCAAGGCAGGTCCATTTGTTCTTTGAGCAGTCCATGATACTTTCCATAGTCTTCTCCAGCACCACAGTTCAAGTGTGTTCATTCTTCCTCAGTCATCCTTATTCAATGCCCAAGTTTCACATGCATATGACGCCATTGAAAATACAGTGGCTGGGGCCAGACATACCTTAGTACTTAAAGTTATTATTTATTCTCTCTGCCCTTCTCGTTCTCTCTATCTCTCTCTTTAAAAGTAGGTATTTTATAGACACATCTAATGATAGCAGCACTTCATATGCTTATATTGAATTTTCTATGTCTAAGCTTCTTCACAGATACCATCTCACTTAATACTGATGGGCAAAATGATAGGCAGGCAGACAAGGAAACTAAAATCCACTTGTCCAAGGCAACACAACTAATTTCTGGTTCCCTTTATTTTTAATTTTTAGCCTATTTGCCAAAATTTTTTAATTTTTGCCTATTTGCAAGAAAGAAATCCAACATGCTCTATTAATGATTCTTAGACTTCATGTGAAGAGCTTCCTAATATGCTCCCCAAACAGCTGGATTGTTGCCAGCTGAATGGTTTTTCCTGGAATTATATAGATAATTCCAAGGAAGAAAGTATCAAGAGCCCTGGTAGAGTAGTGGGTTATGACTTAGGCTGCTAACCACAAGGTGAGTAGTTCTAAACCAGCAGCTGCTCCACTGGAGAAAGATGAGGCTTTCTACTCCTATAAAGAGTTACAGTCTTGCCACTGCGACAGGTCTACCCTGCCAGATAGTCACTATGGGTCGTGCTGACTGAAGACAGTGGAAGTGATGCCCCAAGGGCTGATTGATAATGTTCTCTAACAACATAAAATGACAATGATGTCTCCAAGGTGAACCAGAGACACATATAAACCATAGATGCATGAATGGATTTGGGGCTTGCACTTAATTTTATCCCTAATCTAAGAACAGTTAGTTCTTATGACATAGCTCAGCTTGATGCTCGCCCTCGTGAAGAAATCACTGAAAACATAAGTGCTATAAGCAAAGTGTTGTGAAGAAACTAGATGGCACCCGCCTATCAGAAAGAATAGTGTCTGGGGTGTTAAAGGCCTGTTTTCAAACAAGCAGCCACCTCAGTAGGGCATCAACTAAGTCCCCATGGAAGAAGAACGCCAGCCTGTAGGATCCAAGGATTGTAAAAAATATAATCTGGATCTAAAGGAAGGAATGGTGGGAAGGAATGGTGTCAGAGCTTAAATTGTGAACAGCTGGTTTGCAAAAGGCTTTGGATGAAAGTGGAAGCCCAAAATATAATTTTGGGGTCCACACATGGATTAAGCCTCTGGCGAATCCCTTCTAATCATACTGAGGGATGTAAATAGCCTTGTTATCAGACAGCATTGTAAAGTCTATTATGACAGATGGAGTTAGTTTAAAATGTTAATACCTTATCATTTGATCTCCCTTTTGACTCATTTTAAAGCAGTTTCCATTAAAACAAATTTTTTTAAAATGAAAAAGAAATACATGTGGATTGAGTCCCTGGAAAATCCCCTCTAATCATGGATCAGAGATCTGCATAGCCCGGCTCTCATGCAGAATACATTGGAAAGTAGATTGCTGCAGATGAGTTTAGGTTAAATGTAATGCCCTATCATTTGATCCCCCTTATGATCCATTTAAATTTGTTCTAGTTTTTAATACTTTTTGCTTTCATCTAGATTGAGGTTTTTTATCTGTTTTACTTTGTTGTTATTAATTTTATTTTTAATTTTTAAAATGAAATCCAGGGTAGGAAAATTGATAGAGATAGTAACTGAATTAATGGTTGCTTGTGGGTATGGCAGGGGAGGTTGGGAGCAAACAGGGAGCTGAAAACAGTGAGTATAAGAATAAAGAAAATGTTCTAAAACTTATTATGTGATGATTGCACAACTCCTCTTCATGGGATTGAACTATTAATTATATGATATGTGAATCACCTGTCAAGAAAGCTGTTCAGAAAAATAAAAATAAAAGATCAGTTAACTATTAAAAAAATAAATTAAAAAGAGTTACAGTCTCAGAAACCCTCAGAGGCAGTTCTACCCTGTTTTATAGGGTTACAGTGAGTCTAAATTGACATGATGGCAGTGATTTTTTTCTAAAATATAAGTATTACATAGCCTACTTATTAAAGTAAAAAATAGCTTGTAGGAAATTTACTTGGAGCAAATTGCCCGGCTTCCACTCCACACTTCTGCCTACTTAATCTTCCCAAAGCCCCCTTCCGCTTAGACACTTTCCAGTGAGCCTCCTAGGCAGACGAGTTACACACCCCACTTCCACTTGAGCCTCGCACCACTGACAAGCCCACTTTCTCACCTACCTTGTGCTGTGCCATGGAGCCCACTCCAACTCGTAAGGACTCTAACCGTCCCGTGGGGTTTCCAAGGCTTTTAGAGAAACAGCCACATCCTTTTCCATGAAGTGGCTGGTGGATTTGAACCGCTCTGTCCTTTTGGTTAGTAACTATGCCCTTGACCACTGCACCACAGTTACTCAGAGTTAGACTTGCATTAACTCTGTGTCAGTCTGGGTTGACTAGAAAAACAAATTCATAGGCACACACATGTGTGTAAGAAAGAGGTTTACATACAAGAGCAATTGAGGATTGAGAAAACATCCCGGCCCAGTCCAGATCAAGTCCGTAAGTCTAATATTAACCCATATGTCCAAGACCAATGTATAAAGTCCTCTTCAGACTCACAAAACATATTGTAATGATGCTGAATGCAGAAAGATGACAGGCCAGTGGGTAGGAAGTCTTGTGAATCTAGTGGCGTTGTAAGCATCTCAGCGCTGACAGGGGTCTCCACATGGCTTCTCCAGCCCCTAGGTCTCTGGCTGAATCAGGGTACATTCGTGTGGCTTCTCATCAGAAATGCCTCACAGGAAGTGAGCACAGAGAGTGTCTCCCGTCTCCAAAGAGGAATACAGGAATTCCAAGAATCCTCAGGAGAAGGCCCACACAGACGCCTCATTGACTATGACGTGATTAACATCCTAGACTCCACCCCTTCACTCTGAATTCTCAAATTGACACCAGATTATGTAACCACCACAAAGTCCAAATTGTCCCTTATTAGCATTTTGACCTTGACCACATTACCTGACCTCTGCAAACCACGTAAACTCAGAAGTAGAATTTGGCTGTTTTTCACTTTCTTTGTTGATTTGTATGTTGGAGGTTTATTTTCTATTTTGAAACAAAGAGCATATCATTTCTAGAGCCCACAAATACTAATAAAATTATTATAGTTGAAGGGATAGCTCTACATGCCATAAATCTCCACTCTTGTACATTGGATTTAGACATATTGTTTGACTAAGAATCTCTGGTGGCAGTCAGGTAAGTATTGGACTGCTAACCACAGGTCAGTGGTTCTCAACCTTTCTAATGCCACAACCCTTTAATACAGTTCCTCATGTTGTGGTGACCCCCCCCCCC
>NW_022108124.1:2060627-2083054 GCF_000313985.2 Echinops telfairi | reverse complement strand
TATTTATTAGCATTTGCTTAGTTTTATAAAATTAATGCATTCTAGGAATATTTAGAGCAGTGGTTCTCAACCTTCCTAATGCTGTGACCCTTTAATACAGTTCCTCATGTTGTGGTGACCCCACCATAAAATTATTTTTGTTGCTACTTCATAACTGTCATTTTGTTACTGTTATGAATCGGGTGTCCCCTGTGAAAGGGTCATTCGACCCCCAAGAGGTCATGACCCACAGGTTGAGAACCACTGTGACGAGCAGCTCAGCAAAAGATAAAGCTTCTGTTCCTATAAAGATCTACAACCTCTCAAACCCAATATGGGGTCACCATGAGTCAGAGTCAATTCAATGGCAATGAGTTTGGGGTTTTTACATTTGGTTGGTCCATTTCACTTGGTTTCATTCTTAAATAGGCACTCTGGTGATCAAGTGTGGAGCACTTGGCTGCTAGCCATAGGTCAGTGGTTTGAACCCACCAGTCGCTCTGCAGAAGAAAGATGTAGCAGTCATTTCCATCAAGATCCACAGCCTTCAAACCCCCATGGGGAGTTCTACTTGGTTCCACAGCATCTCTGACTCAGAATTGACAATGGTGGCTAATGCCTGGCTCTTCAGTGGCTTGTGGATTTTAATATCTTGTTTATTTTAGTAATTACTAAAAAGCAGAGGATTTCATTTTTTAATTCTTAGAAACCAGTTTTTAAAGCAATCAAATATATTCAATAAATTCTCACCATCTATTGTTTAACCTTCAGGATGTTGAGCTATTTTTTTTAAATAATTGAAATTAAGTGCTGCCAATATAATGACCGTAGATCAATGCCTGGACAGAGGTAAGAAATGGTCCATGTAGCATGTAAATGTAGGACAAACACAGCCAACACCCTGGCAATAGACAGTGTTTTGTTGCTGTGGATAACAAGGGCTCTTAAAAGAAAACTGGAAAATGGAGCAAACCTTGATTTAATCAGGGAGTATATGGAAAGAAAATTAAATGCCTATATTAAAACCTATTCTTCCAGTATACCAATAACATTTTTTTCTTAGTCTCAAGAGACAGTCATAAAACAATAGCTCGCAGTGCTCTTAGACTAGGAACTGGAATTGTGTATTGAGCATGTATAGTCCTATGCAGGAGGAAGGCAGCGTTTCAAGCTGCTGTTGCCTCCTTGGGAAAAAGGAGAGAGAAAGAAAAAAACAACGGGGACTCTGAGTCAAGTATGTATGCATTTTCTGTTGTCCTGTCTTGTGGGTCTCTATGGCTAAAAATATCTTTATGAAATTGTTCTGTGGTTCTTTAAGCTTCGTGTGGTCTTGTTTGCTCCTTCGCAAATCTCAAACCACGACACAGTTAGGAAACATCTTGAGTTATTAAAAGTAGAGAAATTGTATTTTGCTTGTGGATTGAACAGCAGGCCAAGCAGTGTCTTTAGAAACAAAGATCTCAATTTATATAAAGAAAAATGTGTTCTTTTTTTTTTTTTCCTATAAGCTAGAATGAGAAATGATTCTAGGACAAAGAGACTCAAAAAAAGTCACTTAAATGCTGTAACTTTAAAACTGTCTACATAACTGAAAATGAAGAAGAAACTGGTTGGGGTTTGTTTGTTTGCTTGCTTGCTTTTTGCCTTTTCCACTAATGTAGGCCATCATTTCGGTGATTACATTTTGAAGTGACCTTGGGATTTAATTAACCCATCTGCAACCTATGTTGATCAATTTAACAATAACAAAGAAAAATTGAACTTTGCTTCTTGCGGCATCAACTTGCTTTCTCGCGTAGTTCAGAGCATGAGCTTCAAGTCAGAGCCACTTGCAGGTGAAGCCCATCCATCGTTTGATAACTGTGTGATTGTGGGCATCTGACGTCCATGAGGTCTCAGTTTGTCCATGTGCAATACGGGTGTTGCATCGTGTTTCATCAGAGTGGAGGTGCACATGCTTCATGTTTTCATATCGCTGATCTTGGACTGCATCATACAATGAATGATATATCTTGATTTAATTGGTAGCACATTTTTTACCTTTTTTTTTTAACCAGTATGTCAAAGAGGCTTTGGTGGCATAGTGAATTACATACTGCGCTGTCAACCCCAAGGTCAGCAGTTTGAACCACCAACCACTCAGCAGAAGAAAGATGAGGCTTTCTACGGCCATAAAGAGGTACAGACTTAGAGGCCAACGGGGCAGTTCTACTCTGTCCTATAGGGTCACTATGGGTCAAAATCAACTCACAGGCAATGCATTTGGGTTTAACACTATTTCAGTTGGCGTAGGACTAGGCAGTGTTTTGAGTGTTGTAATAGAGTCCCTCCACATTGGAACTGACCTGATGGAACATGACAGCCACGCTTCTACAGTATGACTTTTTGTAAACTCCAGAATTTTCCTGTCTTCTGGGCCAATATTTATACTGGGCAACACTGGCAGGTAGCTTCTTGGTAAAATCCTTGTCTTCATCTGCCTGCTGAGGGATACACCAAATTTCCCTGATGGCAAGCTATGACCCTAAGGTTTAAGTTTAAAACATGGTCAACATAAAGTTTTTTGTGAAAGTCCAAATGCTTTCTCAGATTGAATTGTCTGCAAACGAAAGGAGGTGTGAGCTTAGAAGGTGTGTCAGCAGCATGTAGCCCGAGGTAAGCATGGTAGCAGTACTGAGCATCGGCACCATGCCACACGTGGTTCACAAACATAGACTCCGGAGCCAACAGGCTGGGTTCAAATTCTGGCTCTTCTCCATACAAGCTGTGTAACCTCTCGGTGGCCTCTATTTCCTGACAGGGTTGTGGTGAGAATTAAATGTGCTTATATACTTACAGCACTTGTGCACAGAAGGTACAGTACAAGTTTTCTATCACTGAAAATGCACCATTTGGAGGGCTGGGTTCCAAAAAGGGCCTGAGGTTTTCTGATTCTGAAAAGGAAAACTCTAGTCTACTCATTTTTGAAGCCGATGATAGAATCCTAACCCGTTGAGTCTTGCACAGTGTAAAATACATAACCTGTAAACAATGCCTTGAAGTATTTGCCATCCTGTGGCCTCACTGATTAAACTCGTTTATATAGTAGCTAACAGATGACTGAAAACAAATGAAAAAACACATAAACCTGAAGTTGCTTCCAACGACATTGAGTGGCTGTATAACAGCATCACGCTACGACTTAGAATTCAGTACACGATAGGTCTATCTGCAACGAGGTCATCATAACTAGAAATTCTAGCACAGCATCCATACATTTGTTCTCCTGTAACCAAGGAGTTTGTGCTCCTGTTCTTTCAAAGCTGTGAGCACGCCTATTGTGTCAGACCTCGCAGTATTGAAAGTGGGTGTGGCATTGAACTGAATAACCACTCCTTTGGCACAGAGATAATAAACTCTGAAGTCAAAGAAAGCTTCCTGATAATTCATGCTTGGAGCCCTGATGGCACAGTAGACTAAGCATCAGGTTGCTAAACACAAGCTTGGCAGTTCAAACCCCCCATTTGCTAAATGAGGAAAAGATGAGGCTGTCTTATCTGTTCCTGTAAAAAAGTACCACGTTTTTACAGCCTAAATCCAGGATAGGTAAATCTATAGACAGTAATGAATGGTTTCTTGGAGGTATGGCAGGGGAAGTTGGGGGGAAATGGGGAGCTAATGACAAGGAGTACAAGAAAAAATAAAATGTTCTAAAATCTGTTGTAGTGATGATGGTAAAATTATCCTTAATGTGATTGAAGTATTGAATTTCATGATACGAACATTACATGCCAATAAAACTGTTAAGAAAAAGATTTACAGACTTAGAAACCCTACGGAGCAGTTCTGCTCTGTCCTGTAGGGTCACTGTGAATTGGGATCAACTCTATGTCAATGGGTTAAAGTTAATCATTATTTGTTGGAGGATAGCTGTGTGCTATTTCATCTGAAAGTAGTCAGTATTATTTTTTTCATAATGAAGCACAGTTTTAGCTTTTCTCTTCTCTTTGTCTTTACTCTATTTGCTCTCTAGCACCTAGACTCAGTATCTTTAATCAAGACACTATAACAAGCTAGTGTTGAAACATTAGTGTCCCAACAACCTGGCTCCAAAACTCAGCTCTATCCCTCAGGGATATCTATCTATAACCCCCAAACCTCCAAAAACACCCTTTCTTACTCATCTGATAAAGGCTGGGTGGTCCTCCTTTATCCTCTAGCGATACCATCGAATATCTGCGTTCCAAGATCAGCTTAGTAAGAAAAGCTCAGAGAGGTTTAGGAGAGGCTTCTTTAGGAGTCAGACCTGGAAATGACTTATATCACTTCCAGCCAATCCTATTGGCTAAAACCCAATCACATGGCCTCAACCATATGGAAAAGGAACCTGGGAAATCCCATCTTCCTACATTCTCAGGAAGAGGAGATACTGTGATGAGTCTATAACATTTTCTCTGCCATAGCCACTTACTACGGTAGCTATGTGAATCTTGGCAAATCTTACGTTCCCTGAGCCTCCTTTTGTTTGTTATTTTGTTTTCTCTCGTTTGCAAAGTGAGGACAATGGTATCTGGTAGAACTGCTGAGAGGATTAAATGAAGAAAGAAAAGAAAGCACTTGGCATGTGATAAGTACTTCATAAAATTATTATGGATTATTGCTAATAACCTATCGTTTCTCCCTGAAACACGCATAGACCTAGGAAGCAGGTCATTAGCTCCTGAGTCCTCTGGCCCCCACCAGGCTGCTCCCCTGCTGCTCCTGAACTCTTTAGCTTATGCCTAGCCTGCCTGGAGTGCAAGGCTCAAGACAGCCAAGATTGTTGGCCATGAGATTGGTGTCTGCATAAGCACCATACTGCCGGGGCTGGAGTGAGCAGAAACTAAATCCATGATAGGGCACTTCAGGGGTTGTCCAAGGGTCTTGGATGATTTTAAGATGAGGCATTAAAGATGTGGAAGAGTAGGGAGAATTCATTGATCAGCTGCCTGAATTCCTGTTTCAAATGGATTTCACTAGCTAGGCAACAAATATACAGATGCATTTCCACCAACATGTATGTGAGATCATTTCCTTTGGGGGACACGTGGAGGAGGATATGAGTTTGTTGAATAAAGCAAGGATTTGGATCATGGAAGCTGATCAAACCAAGGCCACGGATTCCTGGTTTTGAAATTCTACAGCCCGATTCTTTCCCTGTATGTTAAAAAATAGTCCAGAAGGAGTTCTGGGTCTTTAATAGCCATAGATACCTAGAGTCTGATGGGAACTTGTCCCAAAGAATAGCCTCAAATAAGGAACCCAGAGGACCATGTCATAAAGTGCCTTCACGGTATCCAGATCTAGCTAGACAAACCCCGGGATTTGGAGCTTGGCATTTTCCAGGAACAGCTTTGGAATAGAACTACATCTGTAACAGTAGAAATGGATGAATATAAGATTAGGCTCTTCCAATCTGTCAAAGTAAATTTACTTCAAGTTGTGCACAGTATAAACACTAGAAGTTCCAGTGTCTACCTTTTTTCTGCAACACATGCTTTGGATTCTATCTCTCGGTTTGGGCAGGTACAAGAATATAGTTGGTGACTCAACCTGCCTCTATTGCTTTCGATGTATTGTAAGACTCCTTTATTATTTTTCTAAATAGGTATCTTCATCATCAATGGTGTTCACAAGAATCCTTGAGAACAATATTCTCATTATCTATATTGTACTAGAGTGTAATGTCCGTGTATTGGTTCAACGTATTACCTCTGGAGCCAGAATAAAGTTGCTTAAGTACAGGCTTCATCATACACAAACTGTCTAACTTTAGGCAAATTACCAATGTGTTTCCTCATCTGCCCAATAGGAGATTAAGTGTTCTACTTCATAAACCTGTTGTGAGGATTAAATAATGATAGCTTTGTAATGAACACAGAGTAAGGATGCAATTCTCTACCAAAGATCTTAAGCATGAGGTGAGAAGTAAAGAAGAAGCAAGAAGAGCCAAGTTTCAGTGACGGTTCCTATGCAGTGGGATGGAGAAAGAGCTAGCTGAAATTTGCCTCACAAGTCCATGTCCCAAATAGTTGAGAAACAGCTTAGTCCAGTGCTTCCCAAATTTGAATATACATACTAATCATCTAACAATTTGTTAAAATGCATATCCTGCTCCATTTGGTCTGAGACACAGTGGACCTCCTGCATTTATACCAGGCTCTGAGGTGATGCCCATGCTGATGCTACTAGTCTGTGGACCACAGTTTGAGCTTAGAGAGTGTGGGCTTCCCTCAGTACGATGTGGGTTCTTTCTCTGGGATAAGGGAAATCTCCAGGAACTCTCCTTTTCTCCATCCTTTTTGGTCATCGTGCCATCCAGAAAGCTTTTGAAAATAAATACTGCTCTGGAGAGAAAACACCCCAGCTATCCTACCTTGAATTGCACAAAGTATGTTTAATTCTTAGCAATCACTTTTTTCCCCTTCAAAATCCACAATGTCAGCTTTTCCTGTTGGCTCGCTAACTGCAAAATAAAGGAGATGAGAGTTTCATGAGTTAGGTAAAATGTCCCCATCTGCTTTCCAAATAGGGATGGGACCAGCAAAACCAAACATCCTCTTGCCAAATGTGACCTTTGCCAAGCAACCCTTTCTTTAATTCTAACCTCATGCGCATTTCAAGAGAAATATAAACCAGATGCTTGTGTTTCACCGACACATTTCTTATAAAAAGATATGTTATTGGTCATGTCATACATTTCAGACTATTAGACAGTGTTTTGTACACCCAAACTTAGGCCTTGACAACCAGCTAGGATAGAAAACATTCAGAATTGAAAACTCAGAGTGCAAATGGCCCATTCTTGACCTTGTGATTTCCCAGATCCAAAATAAATTAATTTGGAACCTTTTATCAGTTTTTTGGATGGTCCTCTTGGGTACTTAAGCACCTGTTCTAAGAAACTCGGGATATGCAAAAACTTGAACTGCTTGTGTGTGGGTGGTTTGGTTTGGTTGTTTTTTTATTTTCACCCCTGATCATGCCATACCAGGCCTCCCACACCCACCTCACCACCAATTTGGATCACTTGTTGTTCCCTTGTCCCTGGGTTTTGGTTTTTCATTTGTCCACAAACAGTTTTTTTTAAAGCATCATTTCCATTCTGTCCTAAAATGAGCAAGATCTCCGAAGGAATCACCAACATCAAGCAGCTTCTGACGAATTCCTGTTTCTAATTCCACCAAGATCTTAAGGCAGTCATTACCACAGGGGATGGCAGACCTCTGCAAATGGTCAAGTAGGGAGCAGCATAGGTTTGGGGGACCACAATGATATCTGCCCCAAGTATTCAACTCTGCACTTCTCACACGAAAGCAACCATAGACAAAGCGTAAGTGAATGGGCCAGGCTATATTCCAATAACCCTGTGTTGGCAAAAACACGCAGTGACCTGCAGACGTAGAGGCTGGAATTTACAGTTCACTGGCCTGTGTCTCCGAGCATCTGCGATCCTCTGTGACGACTAAAGAGACCATCAGAAATATGCATGTGGCAAGATGAGGAGGTAAACTCTGCGTAGGAAGGCTGATTTGCTATCCGGCATTCTAGTCACAAAATGTGACAAGTAGCTTCAGTGTGTCTCCTTTTTCCTGACTTAGCTCATTTTCTTGTCGTTATTGAGAATATGCACAGAAAATACACACAACACAACGGTTTCTACATAGACCATTTACTGACATTGATTACATTCTTCAAGTTGTACAACTATCCTCACCCTTCTGTTCTGTTTTCCTCTCTCATCACTTAAACTCCCTGCCACCAAAGGTGCCTATCTAATCGTTGTAGTGGCTCCTGATCATTTGATCTCATAGCCTGCCAAAACAAAACCCACCGCCATTGTGATGCTTCCAATTCATCGGCTATCCAAACAGGGGGCACCATGAGGCGGCAGAGCTTTATGGGAACAGACAGCCTCATCCTTCTTCCAAGAGCAGCTGATGAGTTTGACCTGTTTGCCTTTTGCCATTAGAAGCCCAACGCTTCTTAAAAGAACATTATGTTCAAGGGAGACTGTTTGGATGAGTTAAACTGAACTGTTGTCCATTTCAAGAGTTTAAGCAGCGGTTCTCAACCTGTGGGTTGTGACCCCTTTGGGGGTCAAATGACCCTTTCACAGGGGTTGCCTGATTCATAACAGTAGCAAAATGACAGTGATGAAGTAGCAATGAAAATAATTTTATGGCTGGGGGGTCACCACAAAATGAGGAACTATATTAAAGGGTCACAGCATTAGGAAGGTTGAGAACCACTGGTTTAAAGGATATTTCAAAGTTAAAGTTCAAAGGTTACTCCAGGACATTAGTGTCAGGGGTTCATCCACTCTCCAGGGCTCCACAGTGTTGAATTTGAAATTCTCTTCTGCATTTTTTTCCCCTTGCCTGGAAATGTTCTGTGAAATCTCCCACCAAAATAGTAAGTCATGGTAGCCAAGCACTATCAGTTCTTCTGGTCTAAGGGCAAAGAAGGCAATTGTTCAATGGAGACATTCCACATCCTGCTCCTCGTCCCAGCTCTCCTTCTTCCTCTGGTGCTCCAGGTGAACATGAGACCAATGATTGTACCCCGGATGGCTGCTTACAAACTGTTAAGAGCCTAGAAACGATGCAACAAACAAGGAGGCAGAACAGGGCCACTGAACGTGTTATTGGGACCTTTAACTGGAATGATGCAGGAAACTATCACCCTGTCTCCAAACATACAACCAAGTCCCCCGAGGTGTTTGTACGGAAGCAGCCTTGGTCGCTACTGTCACTACTCTCTTTTTGGTCATTGTTATAAATATACCTATCCTGTATTTTTTGCCAATTTAACTTTACTTAACAGTGCTATTGGTACTTCATCCACATGTCATCCAATTCAGTAATTCAATCTTATCCAGAATAGTTGCACAATCGTCACCACAATCTAGTCTAGAATATTTTCTTCTTCCTTGTACTCGTTGTTATTCATGTAATTATTTTTATAGTTGTGGCAAAAATATACACAACAAAGCATTATCCAATTCAACAACTTCTACATGTATAATTCTCTACCAATGATTATACTCTTCATGTTGTATAATCATTATTGATATCCTTTTCCAAAATATTCCAGCACTAGTAACATAAACTCAATGCCTTTAAGCAAAAACTCTTCCTCCTTCACTCATGGTAATCATTGGTCAAGTTTGGTTTCTTCTTTTCATTCTTTTTTTTTTTTAATCATTTTATTGGGGGCTTGTTCCCCCCTCCCTCATGAACCCTTGATAATTTATAAATTATTATTTTGTCATATCTTACACTGTCTGATGTCTCCCTTCACCCACTTTTCTGTTTCACATCCCCCAGGGAGGAGGTTATATGTAGATCCTTGTAATTGGTTCCCCCTTTCTACCCTACCTTCTCTCCACCCTCTCAGAACCGCTGGTCCTGAAGGGTTCTTCTGTCCTGGATTCCCTGTGTTTCAAATTCCTATCTGTACCAGTATATATCCTCTGGTCTAGCCAGATTTGTAAGGTAGAATTGGGATCATGATAGTGGGGGGGGGGGGCTGAGGAGGAAGCATTTAAGAACTAGAGGAAAGTTGTATGTTTCATCATTACTACGCTGCACACTGACTGGCTCATCTCTTCCCCGAGACCCTTCTGTAAGATATATCCAGTTGCCCATAGATGAGTTTTGGGTCCCCAATCTGCACCACCCCCCCACGCCTTATTCACAATGATATGACTTTTTTTTCCCTTGATGCCTGATACCTGATCCCTTCGACACCTCATGATCACACAGGCTGGTGTTTTTCTTCCATGTGGGCTTTGTTGCTTCTCAGCTAGATGGCCGCTTGTTTACCTTCAAGCCTTTAAGACCCCATTCACTGGTTTCTTATTTTCTTAGTAGTTTTCTTGCTATAATATTCACATAGCATACACTTCCATAGTTAAATCACTTTTTTAAAGAGTTGTATATACATCATCACAATCAGTTCTAATGCCCCCTTCCCCCTCCTGCATTCTTAGTTTGCTCTCCAAGCCCCCTCCCACCCCCACCCTCCTGCGCATCCCCAGAAACCATTGAATCAGTTATTGCCTCTATACATCCACTCCTGTGCTTCCAAAACTGGAAAAACCAACATAAACAAAAACAAAACAGTGAGAAAAAATAATAATTTAAAAATAACAAGTAAGAAAGAAAAGATCACCAACAATATTTTAAAAGCCAGATTGTCTTGGAACAATCTAGAAATATTTGAGCATAGAATAAATTCAGATTGGGTTAAAAAGGAAGTCAGCTGACCAAATATCACCTTATGCCATGATTGGATCCACTATAATCAAGTTTACAATAATCCATGCTGGATAGTAAGGCTGTTCCCCTCCCTTCACTGGGGCCACAGGGGACCTGAAAGAAGTTTAATTCAATTAGGCTGGGGTGCTTCTTCGATGTGGACTTAGTTGACTCACTTAGATGACTGATCATTTGAATACATGCCTTTAAGACCCCAGGCTCTATGCCACTCAACAGTGGGGCACCATCTGTTTTCTTCACCACACTTTTCTCTAGCACTCTTATCTTCAGTGATCTCTTCGTGAAGGTGAATATCAAGCACAGATGTATCAGGAGTATGCTTACATGTTCACTGATTCGGCTTTCCCCTGCAGTCGGCATCATTGTGAGTGTTCTGTGAGATGGAAGAGGACTTTGTGGATTGGTGTCAGACAGCCTAATCTTGGACTTGTGGGCTTGGGAACCACTGGGTTGGGATGTTTTCTTGATGTGCACTTACCCTTTATATAAACCTCTCTCTTATACATGAGTTTCTGTGGATTTGTTTCTCTAATGTACCCAGACTAACACATCTCCCCTTAGGTTGCCTACAATTATTGTTTAGGCATCCTTCCAGATGTGAGGTTGCTCTACCCCATTTACCCATAGTACCCACCAACAGAGACATCCGTGCCTCCTCTGAAATGTAGATGCTCCCCTCCCTAAAGCCCCAACTTGACTCTCTAGTAAGGTTCTCCTCTTAGACCTTTGGGGGACCTATTGCTCTGCCACAGCCTTGTCTCAGGGTTGTATAGCATCAAGTGGATGGTCTCCTCCCTTTTCCCCCTTCCTAAAGAGTTTCTTTTTCTGTTACTGGCTGAGTAGTATTCCACTGTATGTATGTATGTATGTAATATATTTTACTTAGGGCTCCAACGAACATTGGTGCACAAGCTCTTTTTGAGTCTTCTTTTGAGCCTTTGGGGTATATACCAAGGAGTAGAATTTCTTATGAACTCTGGATTTTTTAATTTATAGGATTACGTACATGAATAGAGATAACTTTGCTTCTTTCCCAATTTAGATTCCGTTTATTACTTTTTCTTCTCTTATTGCTCTGCTAGGACTTCTAATGTAATAGTGAATTAATGTAATGAGATCCCCTTGTCTTATTCCCACTTCACACAAACAGCTCTCAGTCTCTCTTCATTAATGAGAATGTTGCCTGTTGGCTTTCATATATGCCCTGAATCATAATGAGGACTGTCCTTTTTATTCCAATCTTCTTTCAGGTTTTCATCCAAAATGGATGTTGAATTTTATCAGATACTTTTTCTGTCTCCATGTGGTTGTTGTCCTTTGTGTGCTGTCCTTCAGTGTGCTTTATTGCTTTGATGGATTTTCTAAAGTTGAACCACCAGTATGGTCCTGGAATATCTCTCACTTGGTCATGGTGTATGACTCTTTTAATGCGCTGTCAGATTCTGATCACTGGTATTTTGTTGAGCATTTTTTCATCTATATTCACAAGAGATATTAGTCTGTAGTTTTCTTTCTTTGTAGTTTTCTTTTTTGTGATGTTTTTGTCTGGTTAGAGTATCAGGGATATGTGTACTTCATGGAATGAATTAGGAAGCATTCTTTCCTTCGCTGTCTTTTGGAAGACTATAGGTAGTGTTGATATCACTTCTCTAAATATTTGGTGAAATATCCCAGTTAAGCAATCTGATTCAGGACTTTGGGGGGAAAGGGGAAGTTTTGGGTCGGTAATTCATCTCTTAACTTGTTATTATTTATTGCTAGGCATTTAATTCTCTTAGTTGCTATTATAAGTACAATCATTTTGATTCCACTCTTTCTACTTGGGTTTGTTGTACAGTCACCTTTCATTTTGTTAAATTTGGGTTATTTTCACCTTTTTCTCTTGTCTTCATCAATCTAGTCCCAGGCTTGTCAATTTTATTCCTCTTTTCAAAGAACCAACTTATGGTTGTATTGATCCTCAGTATTGCTTTTCTGCTTATGATTTTATTTATGTTCCTGATCGAATTCTTTTTTGTCTGTTGGGGCATTTGGTCATAGTTTGCTCTTCTCTTCCTAGTTCAGAGAATTGTCAAGACAGGCTGTTAAATTCTATGTAAGCCTTTACTGCTAAATGTTTCTTTCTGCGTACTGCATCCCCTAAGGCAGGGGTGCTCAATCCATCGATCATGATCTACTAGTCGATCACAAATGTAGTGTGGGTAGATCGCATGGCATTAAAAAAAGAGACGTAAGCCTATCATCAATCCCGTCACTGAACTGACATACAGCGCAGCCAATCAGATGCAATCTTAGGTGTCAAGCGCATGCGCAAACAACTGAGCTAAGAGCAGCAAATCTGACAAGCTAAGTTATTGCCAATTTTTAGACCTTGGTGTTTTTTTTCTTAAGCATAAGAAAGGGTATTAAAATGAGTGAGGGAGCTGAACCAAGTAAGAAGACAAAAACGTATCACTTTCATACGGAATGGGAGATTTCGACACTACAAGCCGACATTCAGCTGAAGTCCAGAGCGCATGAACAGTTCTGGAACTTACTCGCAGTGTACCCAAACATGAGAAACTGGGCTACCTCTTTACTGCATTTTTCGGCTCTACTTATTTATGTGAGTCAGCCTTTTCCCACATAAAGATCATTAAGTCCAAGCACCATTCCACCATGACTGATGATCATTTGGCGTGTGCTTGAGGCTGGCTGTCAGCAGCTACTGTCCGGACTATGCATCCCTGGCTCATTCCACTCAGTGCAAGTCATCAGAGCAAACTCAGGTCATGACAAAAAATGTCCATAGTTAATTGTGTTGTGTTGTGCAATATGGATTCATGCGGTTATGCAAGGTACATAAACCTACATTGTACATAGAAAGAATTCTTAATGCATTTATGAATAAATGAAATAAATAAATAATGTTGTGCATTTTTGTAGTTGTTAGATCCTTTTGACTTGATCATTTTATAAGTAGCTTATAAGCATGCTGAAAACGTGTGAGCACCCCTGCCCTAAAGTTAGTATGTTGTGCTTTCATTTTCACTTTAAGAAATTTGTGATTTTACTTTTGCCTCCCTCCTTGGCTGATTAGTAGTCATTTAACAGTGTATTGTTGAATTTCCATGTTTCTGTCATTTCTAGGCATTTTTTTTCTTTGTTATTCATTCTACCTTTATTCCATGTGATCAGAGAACAAAACATTGTATTATTTAAATGTATTGCTTTGTGACCTAAAATGTAGTCTACCTGCAGAATAGTTCATGTGCCTGGAGTAGAACCTCTATTGTCTGTTTGAGGGTGGCATCATATATGTCCATTAAATCTAATTGGCTATCAAAAGATACAGCAGCTGAGGTCTTAAAGACTTGAAGGTAAAAAAGCGGCCATCTAGCAGGGAAGCAACAAAGCCTACATGGAAGAAGCACAACAGCCTATGTGTATTAGTCTAGGTACTTTGGAGAAACAAATCCACAGCAACTCACGTATAAGAGAGAGTTTTATGCAAAGAAAATGTGCATCACGAAAACATCCCAACCCAATGCTGCCCAAGCCCACAAGTCCAACATTAACCCATTAACCCAACACCAGTCCACAAAGTCCTCCACCTCACAAAACAGAGGCAATAATGCCGACTGCAGGAGGAAAGCTGAGTCAGTGAACATGTAAGCATCTCAGCACTAGCAGGGGTCTCCACATGGCTGCTCCAGCACCCAGGGCTGCATCGGGATAGATCCATGCGGCTTCTCCTTGGGGATGTCTTGTAGGAAATCCATCTTGCAAGCTGAAGCAGGGAACTGCTAAGGCAGCTGCACCCGATGCAACCATCACAAAACAAGAGACCCGAGAACTAGAAAGGCGAGGCTTCACCACCCATTTATCCCTCCGCCTTTCAACCAGCACCACATGTGATTATCGGCCAGGCTGGCACAATTAACTAACTCACTATGTGATCATGAGGTGTTGACTGGATAAGGTATTAGGCATTAGAAAACCCAAAACAAACAAATAATAGTGATGCAAATGAGGGTCGGAGTAGAGCCCCAAAGCCCATCTGTAGATAATTGGACATTCCCTCACAGATGGGTCACAAGGAAAGACTGAGACAGACAGGAAGCAGTACAGTACTGATGGCACACACAACATTCCTCTAGTTCTTTAACACTTCCCCCCCTCCCCACTATCATGACCCCAGTTCTACCTTACAAATCTGGCTAGACCAGCGCATGTACACTGGTACAGATAAGCACTCTTGACATATGGAATCCAGGGACAGATAAACTCCTCAGGAACAGCAAGGGGAGTAGTGGTACCATGAGGGTAAGGGGAAGGTGTGGGGTTAGGGGGGAGAAATGGGGAACCAACTACAATGACTGATGTAAAATTACCACCACCACCCCACTCCCCAGGGGAACAAACAACAGTAACATGGGTGAAGGGAGGCAGTGGATGGTGTAAGATATGAAAATAATAATAATTTATAATTTATCAGGGATCTATGAGGGAGGAAAAAAGAAGAGCTGATACCAAGGGCTCAAACAGAAAATAGTTTTAAAAATATTTTTAATGATTTATAAACATATATATCTTTAACCTCATAAAGACATGTATATAATCCTTTCTAAATAATTAATATTTTTGGCATTCATTATTTTTTAATTAATTAATTTTTTACCGTTTTATTGGGGGCTCATACAACTCTTATCACAATCCATAGATACATCCATTGTGTCAAGCACATTTGTACATTTGTTGCCATTATCATTCTTAAAACATTTTCTTTCTACTTGAGTCCTTGGTATTAATTAGCTCTTCATTTTTTCCCCTCCCTCTCCTTCCTCCCTCCCCTCATGAACTCTTGATAATTTAGAAATTATTATTATTATTTCATGTCTTATACTGACTTATGTCTCCCTTTACTCACTTTTCTACTGTCTGTCCCCCAGGGAGGGAGTTATATGTAGATCATTGTGATTGGCTCCTCTTTTCTCTTCCCACCTTCCCTTTACCTTCCTGGTATGGCTACTCTCAATATGGGTCATGAGGGGTTTATCTGTCCTGGATTCCCTGTGTTGCAAGCTCTTATCTGTAGCCGTACACATGTACTGTAAGGTCTAACTGTATTTGTAAGGTAGAATTGGGGTCATGATAGTGGGGGGGGCGGATATTAAGGAACTAGAGAAAAGCTCTGTTTCATCAGTGCTATATTGCACCCTGATTGGCTTGTCTCTTCCTTGTGACCCTTCTGTAAAGGAATGTCCAATTGTCTACAGATGGGCTTTGGGTCTCCACTCCACACTCCCCCTCAGTCAAATTATATGATTTTTTTGTTCTGGGACTTTGATGCCTGATACTTGATCCCATTGACACCTTGTGATCACTCAGGCTGGTGTACTTCTTCCATGTGGACTCTTTTGCTTCTCAGCTAGATGGCCGCTTGTTTACCTTCAAGCCTTTAAAATCCCAGATGCTATATCTTTTGATAGCCGGGCACCATCAGCTTTCTTCACCACATTTACTTATGCACCCATTTTGTCTTCAGTGATCGTGTTGGGAAGGTGAGCCAGGTTATTATAGCAAAGTGTTCTTGCATTGAGGGAATAATAATTAAATTTCTAGAGTGCCTATAGACACTATATGAAGTTCATATACAATGAGTCCTCTCTATGAACATTGTCCCGTAGGGACTTAAAATCACCTTTTAGATAGGCATACAAATAAAGTCGATAGCATATTACCATGTATTCAAGTATTGTCCAAAGATTTAAATTCATTCTATGTATGTAAGACAAATCACTTTGTGTACATGTAATATGTACATGTATATGTGGTTCATGCATCTTCACTTAGGAAACCTTAAATGGGACCCAATTAGAGAGTCCTGTAAAGGGTCACAGATATGAGTACTTTAAAGAGCTTTTGCGGAAAACTTGAAACATTGACTGTGCTGTAGAAGAACCAATGAGGCATATATTATATGACTTGCAATAGTAGCAGAGGTCATGCTCCCATTTATATTAAAACATAGGCTGGGCTTATTAAGGCCCTTTCATATTAGAACATTAGGCCTCTGGAACCCTGGGACTCTTCCTCCACATGGCTATAAAGGCAACTAGAGTCAAAGGCCAGGAGCTGCTTTAAGTTTTAAGGTACGAGATGTGCAAGTACTGTGTGGTTTTAGTGAGGATGAAATGAACTTACAGATGTTCATATTGAGCTCATTCATCTTCAGCAAAGCATCAGTTATTCAGAGTGCCCAAAAATTGGCCTTATATTTAGGATCCAAAAGAAAATCCCCACTGGAATTTACCAATTATAAAATAGGTCAAATTTGGGGGCCAAAAAGGTGAAACATATGCTTTTAATCAGGTGTGTTACCTAAAAGTTCCTCCTGTTAAGCAGAGGTTTTCTCAGCAGCTACCAGCTACGCTGATCCATACAAAAGACTGCATGACATGAAATGTCAGATGTCTATGGCTTTAACACTTTTAACCATTTTAAGCCCCCCCCACAAATACGCTAAATTCATAATTAAAATGCTATCATTGTCTTTATAACTATGTGACACTAAAGTCTCTGATATACCCTGGATTTCAATAATATAAGCCAAACCTACTTTAATACATAGTTAATTGTATGGTCACATGTAATTAACTTCTAGTGCCTGAAGGAAAATTTTAGCTATATATGTGAAGCATACCTAAGTTGTTGTTTTGTTTTTAATCTGGAAGCTAGGCTCAGCAGCTCTTGAATTCTCTGTCCAACTGTAAGCGTGTTCTGTATATTTGTTTGGTGGCAAACAGTTGCTTTTATTTCTTCTACAGAAAATAAGAGAAGGAATTTCAATCTTCTCATAAAATTAGAAAGAGAGGGTGGAATTATGTGACCGTTTTCTTACCAGTACTTTACAAACTTTGGCTAAGAAATGAAGCATTGCTATCAATGTAGAATAATGATATTAGTAGCAATGGTGATAATAATGATAGTGATTAGATAATATAATTCTATGTTTTATTCCAAGTGTGAAAGCCGAAGCAAAATGATGAAGTGCCTTTCCCAAGATCAGGGGCTCCCCGATGAGAACTTGGGCTTTACCTTCCTTCACCTCTTCTCCTAAGAGGAGAACAAACATCACTAATGTTCCTCCTTCTAAGCCAGGTGAAAACCCTGGTGTCCCATTCAGTGGCCAATTAGAATAAATTGCAAATTAGAATAAATTGCAAATTAGGACAAATATGATAGGTAATGCAAAAATCAAAGCTTTCTAAAGAAAAGGAACAAAAAAGGGAATAAATACACTTAACAGTTCATTGTTTGGTGGGGGAGATGAAATTATCATCAAAAGGGTATATGACCTGAGAATAAAGATAAATTTTCATGTGGTAAGATTTTTACACTCCCCGTGCAAAAAAAAATACCTAGAAAGATTAGGCTCTTCTAGGACAGGTATTATGGTTCAGCAAAGGGATGTGCATCTATCTGTGATAACATCCAAAAACTATGGTTTGTGTGACTGATAAACTAGCCGATTAGGAATCTTCATACTAACCCACAGATAAGGGAAGGTTTGTTGCCATACTAAAGACCTGGACAGGAAAACCCTGTCTACGCCCAAGAGGGCTCTAATTAGCCCAGAACCTGCCCCCACTGGGTCTGAACCATTCAAGTGAAAACATGCTCTTTCTTCAAGTGCAGTTTTAGTAACCCAGCGTAATAGTGAATACCGTACTGTTTCTTTTGGCATACAAAAAAAAAAAAGTCTAAATCTCAATCTGCAAACCTGTAATTTAAACATTGTGCCAATCTGTTTTCAACCTACAAAACTCAGGGAGAGATGTTGTTTCCTCATTCATGCTGGGACCTTAGCCCAGCAATGCAAGGTGGGGGGAAAAAAATCTTCATTTAGACAGTGCATCTTTCAGACATTCCCTTCTTCTATTGATTTGTTTTCTCCTGTCCCTTTTCTCCTTTTGTTGCCTTATCATAGCTTCAGGTTATTACGTGCAAAGTATTGATGGGAATGGATGGTTTTGGTCGATGGAGAGCTAATGCATCCCTAATCCCACTATTGTTATAGAGTTATGCTTTACTCTGGTCTCTGATGGGGGAAAAGGTGCAAAGCTGTTGATCCTAGTTTTATTTGTCATGAACCCATCCATCAATCAAGCACAAGCATGTCTGAATGCTGAATGACATGTGGGTCTCAGCTGAAAAAATTCGATAACACTGTATTGTCCGGTCTCTCTTTCTCTCTCTCTCTCTCTCTTTTGATAAGAAATACATTTGACTGAAATAGATAAGCATGCAACTACTAAAGACTTGGAGAGAGAGAGTGACATATTGGCAGCAAAGGTTATATATCCTTGGTATTAATGATTCTTATGAGTAAATAACACAGGAGGGACAGCTACATCTAGAGACCTAGAATATCCCTTAAGCTCAGTTGTGATGAAGTAACAACATTCTACTATTATTGTGATTTTCAAATATTAACCTGACCATATTTCACAGTTGGCTGCCCTGGTTAAAATGCAAGTAAATCTGCCACTGGTGCAGGTGGCGAGGTGCCGGGAATCAAATGTCACTTGTTTACACCAGTCTGTACGATACAAGCAGCTCTCTTTTTGTTGTCTAGGGGAGGTAAAGCCCATGCGTTATTCTTGGTATGTTTGAACCTATAGGTTCACGACTGTCTCATCTTGTGAGTGAAAGCATTTAGGGAGGGGGGGAGCTTTAATTAGTTTAAACTGGAAATATATATGCATGTCATTTTAATAGTGACTTAACTTATAATTACAGTCTGAAAAAAATGGTTTCTGTGTGGCCCTTTTATTATAGTTACTAAATTAGGTACTTTAAAACATTATGAAAGGCTGTCTTTTCAGTTATATACAATTTTCTATTCATCGTTATTTCAAGATAATTGCATTTAGAAATAGTTAAAACATTAAAAACAACACTAGTATAATAATAATTTTAGGGGCAAAACTAATCAACAAATCAGAACATTTAAAAAACCATTTTATTTTCTTGTCATAACATTTTACAGAAGACAAGTACTTTTTAAATGACCTAAAAAAGCGCAAGAAAGGTAATTAAAAGAGAGTCCTGAATTAAAGGGATGCTAACAGGCCTGCTAACTGAAAGGTCAGTGATGTGACCCCACCAAACACTCTGTTGGCAAAAGATGTAGCTTTCTGCTTCTGTAAAAAGCACAGTCTTGGAAGCCTGTGGGCTAGTTCTACTCTGTCCTGTCGGGTCTTTCTGGGTCTGAACCAAATATTTTGTAACCTTAAGTATCGCTGTACTCTGAAAGTAAACTATGTTTTTTGTTTGTTTTTTTCTCTTTTCAATGAATAGGGTCTAGAAAACTGCAACAAAAAAAACGCCCACAAAATCAATGCTTTAGATTTGTCGGGTAAATTACATGTGCTTGGCCGCTCCATTGTATCTGCCCTATATTCTATACAAGATACTTTAGATGGAACTGTCACATAATACATATACTTCATATTGATCCGTGGAGATTCAACAGGACTTGAATTGAACTCTGTAATAAAGCAAGAAAAGACACTGCAGCTCTTTCAAGTCCCTAATACCTGAATTATTCCTCAAATTAACCGAATGACAAGCTCTCAGTTCTGAGTCCTTGGTGGGAGACAAAAGAAACATCAGGTAACGTTCGTCATTCTACTCACCTTCCGGTTTGGCTACTCTTATTACATTTCATCATAACTTCCCCACCTCCTTAAATAAATTATTTCCTTTGTATCTTTTCAAATTTCAGAGGAAGGGCTAATTTTAATCATCTTAATTACTAAGCCAAAATTACTCTTTTTTGTTAAAGAGTACGGATAACTTTGAGGTAGATGATATTGAGAACATTTGCAATTCAAAGTTATGAGGGTGAAAATTAAACACATCATTTGAGGTGAACATGGCCCTGGAGGGACAGAACCCAGAATCGGTAAGTAGAGCAAGCCACAAAAACACTGTCCATTTTCCCATCTTGGTTCATTGCCACTGTTCAAGATTTAGATCAGCATCTCACCAATCCTTTGTGGGTGGAAAGGGCCAGGATTGTCTCTGCACACATAAAGTGATCTTTGTCATAAGTCACTTTTATAATGAGAGAACAGCTACGACATGCTGCCACATCTTCCCCATCCCCAAGTCTTCCTTGGTGATACAGAAGTTATTGCCACATGGGCAGGGATAGAAATATGATTCCAAATCTTCGTCATATTGGAAGTCCTCGATCTCCACCTCGTCACAGAACACTGCCATTGTCACTGGGGTCCACAAGCGGGCTGTCGCACCAGTAGTCTCACACAGCCTTCGCCAGTTTACGTTTGGTTGGCAACCACCCGGCAGGGCACTTTCAGCCTGATCGGGTCCTTAAAGACATTCTTACAGACTCCCCAGCACAATCCATGAATGAGCAAATGGGAGCAAACAGAACCTTTGAAAGGTTCCTTGACATTCCAAACAATTGACTTTCTGTTTATTATGATTTGGGGTTTCCAACTTGCTTTAGTTCTACCTTACTTTGTAGTGATAGTTAGGCTGCTCTTGGTTCTGATCCCACTTTAAAAAGCATCTGAGGCCACCCTTAGCGTCAAGCAAAGGTTCAACTAGTCCTTAGTTATCCTCAGGGCAGCCTCTCCTAGGCAGACCTGATCTATGTGCCACTAAAGAACCAAAGTGGGCCCTAAAATCTACTTAAAACCAAAATGTAGTCTAGCTTCACTAGTAAAAGAAAATGTCAAAGGTCTGCCTTGAATGTTATTCTTTTTTGAAGAACTATCTATGTGGGATCCAATGAGCAACATCCGTCGGAATGACTAGATTAGACAGAACGTATGGGGGAAAATACAACTCAGAAAGGTAGGTGAGAATGGCTAAGCTAGTAGAAGAATGGAATCACCAAATGGCACAGGAGAAACTATTGAGATGGTCTCTGTTTTGCTGTGTACATTCTCAACCAAATAAACATATTTTTAAAATTATCTCTCTGAGACTTGATGCAAAGATGAGGGGGGAAGGGGACCGGAAAACCAGATAACTAGAAGGAAAACATCCGGAATGAAATTAATTAGAATGTTTTGTTGCCTCTGGAATTGCTTTCATGGTAGACGGCCCATAGGAAGAATGTGAATTTCATTCGTTTACTCAGTATGATGAGAAATGACAGCAGCATCAAGAACACTGAGAACTGGGCCGGCCCCAATCCCAACTATGTGGACAGCCGCCCCTCCCCCGAGAAGAATTCACCTCAGAGGGCAGCACTGCAGCTACAGCTCTGGGAGAGGGACGTGTCTGATCAGAGTACATGGGAGCAAATGAAGGGGGAGGAAAAAAGAGTGGAGCACATCCTGGCCCACCAAGCCTTGAGCACGATATCCCTGCTCAGAGCAGCCAATCCACAGAGAAGACCATATGGCTACCCCACTAGGAGACACCATATCCCTCACTGACCCATAGCTCTACAGGGGACAATGCTGGAGACACGGTATGGGGATTGTGCCCAATGTGACCACACCACACCAAGGCAAAACATTAAGGACATGCAACAGAACAGCAAGGGGAACAGAGCAATGAAGTCTCAAGGGACTACCAAATATAGACTTTGGGGCCAGGGCATGGCACCCCATCAGACTCAACAGGAAAACACTCCTAAAGGTCAACAAACAGACCTTGAGCTATTTACAGGCTTTTCTTTTTTTGGCATTGGTTTTTTTTGTTGTCATTGTTTTGCTTTGTTTTTTGTCGCTTTGTCTTGCTCTGTCTTGGGTTTTTGTTTGGGTTTTTTTTGCATATTATTATCTTTGCAGGTCTGTCATTGGCAAGGAGGGTGTAAGAGGCCTGGTAAGGATTGATCAAGGGTAATATAATTGAGAGCAATTACTGAAACCCAAATGAAGGTTGAGCTTGATAGTGGGACAAGAGGAAAGTAAAAGGAAACAGAGGAAAGAACTCAGAGACAAAAGGCATTTATAGAGATCTAAATACAGGCATGTACATATGTAAATACATTTATATATGATGATGATGATGGGGAAATAGCTCTATGTGCATATATTTATAGGTCTAGTATTAAGGTAGCAGATGGACGTTGGGCCTCCACCCAAATACTCCCTCAATGCAAGAACACTTTGTTCT
>NW_022108124.1:2037641-2058497 GCF_000313985.2 Echinops telfairi | reverse complement strand
TTGATAAGACCAAAATATAGCAGCAAATGAAATTTAAGTTGATGGAAGAAAATAATGGTAATGTTAAATATCAATAAAATAATTGAAAATGTGTCTAAACATTTGTAATTTTAGGAATCCAATAAAATTGATTAATGCAGAGAAAAATATCAAGAAAAAAAGATAAAAACACACAACAGAAAAAAAATCATCGTAAATTATAAATTACCAAGGGTTCATGAAGAAGGGGGTAGCAGGGAGGGAGTGGGGAAAATGAGGACCTGATACCAAGGGCTCAAGTAGAAAGAAAATGTTTTGAGAATGCTGAGGGCAACAAATTTACAAATGTGCAATGGATGGATGTATGGATTGTGATGAGAGTTGTATGAGCCCCCAATAAAATGATTTTAAAAAAGAACACTGGGATCCATCTTCAGATTTGGAAGGCAAGTGTTGGCATCTTCTTATCCAGTAATGACTTGAGGATGTAAGACAGGGTATAACAGACATGTTCTGGTTGAAACTATGTTTGGATAAGAATATATTTTAAAACTAGTTTTGAAAAAGAATATTACAAATAAGAAAATAAAATCACTTATAATGACATCACCCAGTAATTACCAAATGTGGCATTTGTTGCTTTTGTATAATATATGACATTATAATATAATACTGAAAAAGACACAGATTAATCAATTGATCTTCTGTTAATATTTTCAATTTAACCATTTAATAATCCTACTACAAACCTCCTCTGCTTACAGAGAAATCAGAATAATAAGATCTGTTTATTTAACATTTACTTTTAGTCATTTCGCCCAACATTAATAGGGTCTAAGATAGATTTTACTTTCTGTGTTCCCATGGAACAAAATATCTAGAGGTCTACTTCTCTTATAAAAGGTTAAGTGTTCAGCTGCAAACCAAAGGTCTGAGGCTCGAACTCACCAGTTGAACCTCAGGAGAATGTGGCAGTCTGCTTCCATAAAGATTACAACCTTATGAGTGATAAGGGGCAATTCTACTTTGTCCTTCCTACGAGTCGGAATTGACCCTACAGCGCACAATGATGATAATTTCTTATACTGTGAAAATATCTTGTGTCAGAAAGGGTAGCTTGTCTAGAGAAACAAATATATAAAGAAGTAATTTTATATCAAGGAAGCATCCAAGCCTAGTCCAACTCAAATCCAGAAGTCTGATGCAAGCTGGGGCCTCTTCAGACTCACGTGGCTGTGGGCAATGCCAGGTGAAGACAGGTGAAGAAACAACCTGGAAGATTACAGGCAAGAGGACTGACAGCTCTCCGGGTTGGGTGGCCCACAAGAGACTGCCCCGGAGGCAAGCAGAGTACAGGGCAGCAGAATATGATGTGGCAGGGAGAGGAAAGTGCTCAGTGCCTCTCCCTCTTCCGCACAAAGGCTATGGCACCAAGGAGGTGCTCTCAGCCTGGCACGTAATTGATAGGTTGGGCCCACCCCCACCTTACCCAGGAGCGTCTACTTGACATGATCCCAAGCCATCACAATCCTTCTCCCAAGGACAGTAAAATAAAGTTCCAATCACTGGTACTAGTACTTCTTAGAATAATAACCACCAAGTGTGTGTGTGTGTGTGTATGTGTGTGTGTGTGTGTGTGTGTGTGTGTGTGTGAGAGAGAGAGAGAGAGAGAGAGAGTGAGTGAGAGGGAGAAACCATTTGAACACTTACTATAGCCTGGACTTTTTTCATTCCAATCTTTCTTAAATTAATAGAGAATAAACTTCAGAAATAATAAACACATATATAAAGACAACTCTATAAGGAACACAAAAGATTATTTTTAAAATGGAACTACATACCAGTTTTCTATTAAGAAGCCTCAATAAGATAAGCATATCAGTTCTCTTTAAGTAATTCTATAGGTGTAAGGCTAAATAAAACGCCCAATGCCATTTTTTTATCGTGATAGCCTGACACTAAAAATTCAGAAAAGAGAGGATGAAAAAGGCCTTGTTGATAGCAGTTTGTTTAAAGCTTTGATAATTAAAACCGTTTGTCAGCTAGAAATTTGCCTCCCTCAGGCCCCAATCCTAATAATGTATGTTCCTAAATTGTATTGTTTCGTTATTATTTCTCAATATGTCCTCCACCCTGGACCACACACGTCTTCTTTTTTTGAATAAATCTGCTTACTGGGGACTGCACACCCTTCCCGAAGCCAAAATGGCAGGTTGGGCATCGAGAGGGACTCAGATCATGTTGTTATAGAAAAATATACCTCAGCCCAACCTTCCCAATCTTTTTCTCAACAATGCAGTTATCAGATTTCTTACAATTTATTTCTAATAAGCACCCACGATCGTTGTACATCCTTTAAGAAAAGGATCGACTAAGAGTATACCTTTGGGATCCCCCCAAATAATATCTTCTAAGCTGCCCTCTCTGATCTGAATTTCATTGGCTTAGTAGATCCCCTTTAAAGCTACTGTTTTGACTCTCCTTTTTGTTAATCATTTTATTGGGAGCTCGTACAACTCTTATCACAATCCATACATACATCCATTGTGGCAAGCACATTGTACATTTGTTGCCATCATCATTCTCAAAACATTGGCTTTCTACTTGAGCCCTTGGTATCAGCTCCTCATTTTCCCCACTCCCTCTCCCTCATGAACCCTTGATAATTTATAAATTACTATTATTTTGTCATATCTTAAATTGTCCGACATCACCCTTCACCCACTTTTCTGTTGAACATCCCCCAGGGAGCAGGTTATATGTAGATCCCTGTAATTGGTTCCCCCTTTCTACCTCACCTTTCCTCCACCCTCCTGGTATCGCCACTTTCACCACTGGTCCTGAAGGGGTCATCTGTCCTGGATTCCCTCTGTTTCTACTTCCTATCTGTACCAGTGTACATCCTCTGGTCTAGCTGGATTTGTAAGGTAGAATTGGGAACATGATGGTGTGGGTTTGTGGGGGGGAGGAAGCATTTAAGAACTAGAGGAAAGTTGTTTATTTCATTGTTGCTACACTGCACCATGACTGGCTTGTCTCCTCCCGGAGACTCTTCAGTAAGGGGATGTCCAGTTGCCTTGGGTTCCCACTCGGCACTCCCCCTCATTCACAATGATTTGATTTTTTGTTCTTTGGTGCCTGACATCTGATCCCTTAGACACCTCGTGATCACACAGGCTACTGTGCTTCTTCCATGTGGGCTTTGTTGCTTATGAGCTAGATGGTTGCTTGTTTTCCTTCAAGCCTTTAAGACCCCAGATGCTATATATTTTGATAGCCGGGCACTATCAGCTTTCTTCACCACATTTGCTTATGCACACATTTGTCTTCAGCGATCATGTAGGGAAGGTGAGCATCATGGAATGCCAATTTAATAGAACAAAGTGTTCTTGCATTTAGGACTCCCATCTTTTTTTAAGGCACCCTAACAAGACTAACATAGGAGTCCTGGTGGCATAGTGGTTGTTGGGCTGCAATCCAAAAGGTCCACAGTTCAAAACCACCAGCCACTCCAAGGTAGAAGTTCAGGGCTTTTTACTCCCTCAAGAATTACAGTTTCAGAAACTCACAGGGGTAGTTCAACCTTGTCCTATTGGGTCACTATGAGTCGGCATCAACTGGATGGCAGCGACTGAGAGTAAACAAGACTAACACCAGCTGTGGTAAAGGGAGGGACAGGGAAAAAAGACGAAGGCCCTTGATGAGGTGGATTGACACTGTGGGGCAACAATGGGCTCAACCATAGCAATTATTGTGAGGATGGCGCAAGATCAGGCAGTGTTTCCTTCCATTGCACATAGGGTCTCTATGAGTCAGAACTAACTCAACAGCCCCTAACAGCAATAACAAGAGCAAGATGAGTGCATTACGGAGAGAACTTGTCTGCAGCCATCCAGTGATCACAGAGACATGTGTAATCATGTTTGGCCTAGAATAAACCATGCACATATGTACTGGAACCCTCGTAGCCATACTTTGTCATCTACCCTCATACATGAAACCTGCTAGAGGCAGAACTCGATGGGACTGCCTTGTTTTTCTGGATCTTGCAAGCTTTCCGCCTTTGGAAGGGTGCGACGTCCTACTTTTCTATTGTTCTCTACTAAGTAGAAAAGACTGAGTCTTCCTTTTCTGGCCACTGCCCATCTTACCCAGCTTTTGACTCTCGCAGCTTTGTCTGTTCCTGTTCGAAAAGCAGTGGAAGCAACTCTACAAGTAACGTGTGTTCAACCAGTTTGGGAGCCGCTCATACAAAATGAACTTGTTTTATGTCAGAGTAAACCAGCCTCCAACAACCGAGGGGTCCCTAGGCGCAATTGTCCGGTTATAATATATAAAGGTCATAGGAAAGTCATAGAAGATAGAGATGGAAGAGAGAGTAAAAATAAAGGAGTCAGACACACTTTATGGTAGCAGGCTCACCTCCGGGACGGCTATGATTTCAGCAACCAGGTCCGTGCAGAGAGAGAGTCTTTACTGGCTTGGGACATTTATAGGTAGCCATAGACATGCATATTCAGGAGTTACATAGGTCACAAGGTGGGTGGTATCCACAGTAAAGTCCCTGAGCTCACAGGTGAGGAAGCCTAATACCTGCATTGGGGGAAGGCATGAGGGGGGATGGGTCCTCAGTGGGAGGGGATAACAAGAATGTCTGCTTCTACAGGGAGATAGAATCAACCATGTGCTCACTTTAAGGCAGCATGGCTGTTTGGGGAGAATCTGTGGGAATGATATTTAAATCAGGATAATGTACTTGGACTTTTAACTTACCAAAGAGGTGGCTTTTCTGCCATGGAATTCAAGCTTTCCAGATTCCCTCTGTTAAAAGTTAGGGAATAAATCCTAGTCATATTTCCCTAGTGTCAGTTCCCCACCGTTTTAAATGACTTCAGCAGGTGAAAATCATTAAATGACTCTTAGGCCTGCCCCTGCTTCACATTCCCCTTGATTCTACCCAGACAATGAAGTGTGTCGAGCAGACAACACAGTGAAGCACAGCAGAATTCAGAAACACCCAGGTGTTCGGTATGGGTGAACGGGAGATTCTGCATAAGCAAGGGCGCTCTCATACACGACTGCCATGAATAGAAAATTGGGAGCCAGTTTTCCAGTGTCTGTGAAGGCTCTATAAAGCACCCTGGTGACACAGTGGGTTGCATGTCAGGCTGCTAATCACCAGGTCTGCAGTTCGAAACCACCAGCCACTCCTCAGGAGAAAGATGCCCTGTTTTCTGCACCTGTAAAGGTTTGTAGCCTTAGAACACACACACCCCCCCCCCCACCAGAGCAGTTCTGATCTGTCTTGTAGGTTTTAAGAGTTGACTCGAAAGCAACGGTTTGGGCTGGTTTGGTTTTGTATGGAAAGCCTGTGGAGGACAGTTCTGCTCTGAAACCCATGAAGTCCTCTTGAGTCAAAATGGCCAGAGGGCAGTGTGAGTCCACTGGCGCTCCATGGGTGGAAGCTGAAGCTGTGTGCTGCCACATAGATTGGCAGCCTCACAAACCCTAAGGAGCAGTTCAGCCCTGCCCCCGATGGTTTACTTGTAGATACGTAAAAGCAGTGCTTTGAGACTCTATGGTTTTGCCTGGAGAACATACCTATAGGTAAATGCTGTGTACGTCATAAGATAGAGGGCAGCTGGCTGTTTTTAGGCTCTAAAATTACACCAATCTAAGAGATAAACTGATTTCTTTCTGCGTTCTAATGATCAAGAAGTTCAGGTGCTATTTTAAAGTCCTCTGGAATAACAATTTTGGATTAGGCCAGCGTGAATTGGGAGTTTCTTGACAGAAAGAATGAAGAAAACAAATTACCTGAAGCCTATTGTCTCAATTTTTCAAACCATCCTTTAGAGGTTAAACATGCTCTCCTCTGGGTAGTGTGCAGATCTAAGTTACCCCCGGTCCAATGAGTTAAGTTTGTCAGATCATTCAATGAAATCTTCTTCATGTGTCACTTCCAGGGGTACAGTTCTCAAGACAAAAGCACTATCACTCACCTACACCCAAGCAAACTGTGATGTAGGGATGGATGTGAGAGAGACAATCAGTATAAAATGCGCATCAGGAGGAAAATGTGAAGGTGCTGTAGCAAGACCAACTAGTCACACCCTCAGGAGGAAGATGTGCTGAATAGGATCCCTGCATAGATCACCCTTTCAGCAAAGTTTCTATTCCGTCTCCCCTCCACCATCCCTCCCAGTAATCCTATAGCAAGAGCTGCTACCTAGATCTCCTGATTTCTCCTGGCACAGAGCCCTTTCCTCTGGACTACACTGTAGGTCTCCTGAGGTCTGAAGGGGCTTGTGTATATAATCATAACAAGGCATTACCTTGAGGATGGTGCCTGGGGTCAGGGGAAGAGGGGGTAAAGGGTGGTGGAGGAGGCAAGGCAGCAACTTCAACGCCAGTAGTTGGAGCAATTTTCTTTTCCCTTAGCCACGTTTTCCTGAGAATGATGAGGTCGACACTACAGATGCCCTAAGGAAGGTTCGTATCTGTCAGTGAAAAGGTGAGGACCAGGAGAGAAAGCATGAAAAAAGAAATGAATGAATAAAGAGATAGCACGCTGGAAGTGTTCCCTCCTCCTCTCACCTGCAATTTGACTGAAAAGATATCCAAGTTTGGATTGAAGCACATGTAGACATGAAACAATTTGAATAAAAAATGGTATCAGGACAGGGTTCAGATTTGTGTGAGGCACTCAGGAGACATGGAAGGCAAGTGGCAGGCAAAGAGAGAGGGGGGGGACTCAAAGGGTGAGGCATATAGAACAACCAGCATGGGTGTGGGGGGCACCGAGCCAGAGGAAGTAGGACTCCAGAGAGCAGACCTGAGCCATTTTTTATGAAGAGCCCTTTTTATGCGGGAAAGGAAGAGAGCTGTTGAAAGGTTTGAACCTGGCACCTGTGGGAAGGAGAGGCTATGGGGAAGAGGGTGATAATTACATGATAATGAAGAGGGGGAAATGCACCAGGTCAGTAACAGTCATTAGCATATAGGAAGGATTTGTTACAGAAAACAAGTGAGGGAGGCATTCAGGAATTCATCTTAGAATGCATGTCCTTCGTGTGCAACTAAGATCGCAGCTATAAAATCTTGCTGTCCGATCATTTATCATCCAGTTGGAAAGTCAACCATTGCACACACACACACACACACACACAAATGAGGTGGGGGTTTCGATGCAGTCATGGTTCAGGGAAGAGTGTGTTCCCCGTAAGGCTGGGCAGTTTCAAAAAGCTTCACAGAGGAGGAAGTTCCTTCCCATCAGATATGTAGACTGTAAGCCTCCTGAGGACGGGTCATTCCTACATCTGAATTTGTCCGATGCTTATCAAAAGCACCTAAGATAAGACTTAGTTAATGTTGCCACTATGAAACAGCACCATTAGCCTTCATTGATTTCAACCCCAATTTGCTCCCCTCATCCCCCAAGACACTTGGGCCCAGCAAACCTTCTTTCCTCCCCGCCCTGTGGTTTCCTCTAATTACGTGTATGTTTGCTGGTTCCTTGACTTTTGCTGAACCTGTTATATATAAGCAGGTCCCTTCAGGTGGACGATGCATTGGGCTGCTAAACACAAGCCCAAACACAGCCTATCTACCAGGTCAACAGTTGAACCCACCAGTCATTCTGTAGGAGAAAGACGAGGCTGTCTGCTCCTAGGAAGGTTCAGAGTCTCGGAAGCCCACAAGGATATCTCCACTCGGTCGTCTAAGGTTGCTATGAATCACAATCAACCCAGGGGGTAGTGGGTTTGTTTTGAGTTTTGGTACCTTCAGGTTGTCCTCTGAACACCCAGCACAGGGCCTGTGCTCCTAAAGTCTTGTGTGGATGTTCACATAAACATACTTTTCAGGTTTGAGCCTAAAAGAAAACTCAGGGATTAAATCCACTGCCCTAGAACAATGATTCACAAAGTATGGCCCACACACTGCTACATCTTTCTTCTGCTGAATATCTGGTGGATTTAAGAGCCTAAAAATGAGGTCGTCAGAGTCTATAAAGCGTTATAGCCTTACAAAACCCCACCGGGAAGTTCCACCACGTTCTATACACTCACTGTGAGTCAGAATCAACTCAATGGCAGTGAGTTCTTTTTTATATATAGAAGAAAACCAATAAGTCATTAAGCTAGCAGATTTGATTACAGCATTAACATAAGAAGTTTATAGTTCTAGCAATTTCTCTAGAAGAGCCTTCTTCTAAAAGCACAGCAAAATAGACTGGAAAGAGCATCCCCTTTGAAAACAGGTCTAAGCTGGCTAGACCAGAGGAGGTACACTGGTACAGATAGGAACTGAAAATACAGGGAATCCAGGATGGATGAGCCCTATAGGACCAGTGGTGTGAGTGGCAAAACAGGGAGGGTAAAGGGAGAATGGGTAGGAAAGAGGGAACCGATTACATGGAACTGTGTGTGACCTCCTCCCTGGGGGACAGACAACCGAAAAGTGGATGAAGGGAGACGTTGGACAGGGCAAGATATGACAAAATACCAATTTATAAACTATCAAGGGCTCATGTGGGAGGGGGGAGCGGGGAGGGAGGGGAAAAATGAGGACCTAATGTCGGGGGTTTAAATGGAGAGAAAATGTTTTGAGAAATGATGTACAAATACGCTTTACACAATTGATGTGTGTATGGATTGGGATAACAGTTGTATGAGCCCCTAATAAAATGTTAAAAAAAAAAAAAAAAAAAAACAGGTCTAAGTTCAAATCCAGTTGGGGCATTGGACCTTGGGCCTATTTCTTAGACTCTGTGAAGCTAATTTCCTCATTTACAAAAGAGCATACTATCTAGGCTTCAGGGTCGTTGGAGACAACTGGAATCCAACTCAAAACAACGCTGTAGGTCAGATCGAACTTCCCAGAGTGTTTCTAAGTCCGTAGTCTTTATGGGAGCAGACTGCCACTTCTTGCTTCTGTGGAATGACGGGTGGGTTTAAACTGCTGCCATTTCGATTAGCAGCCAAGTGCTCTAACCACTGAACTATCGGGGCTCTAAATTAGGGAAAGTGTGTGTAAAACTCCTAGAAGAGTGTCTCGTCTGGAGTCGATACTCAAACAGGTGGTGTTCTTGCGGTTGTTCTTGTTCGCGTGTAAGATTCCCAATGTCTTGCGGTCCGTCTCCCTTGGTCTCCTGACCAAGCAGTAGTTGTTTGAATGTGGCCATACTCAGGGAAGAGCTGGATCAGGCCTAGTGAACTCTGATCACTAGCCGCTGGCCATCATTTTTACTTGCACCATTTTCTTCCTACTTTACGTCTTGAAGGATGAAGGCAACCAGAAAATGTGCCTTTTGGTGAAAAATCACTTGCAGAACTGCACAAAACAAAGAAGACATCAAACTGAGAGGAGTTTGACACAGTAGCACAGATCTAGGTATTTTTGTGACCCTTTTAAGTCCAGCCCAGCAGCATACCTGGTGCCTGGCAATGCCAGAAGCCACCAGGCTCCAGATCTTTGAATGAATCTCACTTCTACTGTCTCCCTTTCCTGTCTTCCCTCCCCTCTTCTCTCTTTCCACTCCCTTTCTCTTGTCACCTATTTCTGTCACTTTGTTTTCTTTTTCTTTTAATAATTAAATCATTTTATTGGGGGCTTGTACAACTCATCACAATCCACACCTACATCCATTGTCAAGCACTTTTGTACATTTGTTTCCCTCATCATTCTCGAAACATTTGCTTTCTACCTGAGCCCTTTGTATCAGCTCCTCATTTTTGCTCCTCCCTCCCTGGTCCCCCCTCCCTTATGAACCCTTGATAATTTATAAAGTAGTATTTTGTCATATCTTGCACTGTCCGACCTCTCCCTTCACCCACTTTTCTGTGGTCTGTCCGCCACGGAGGAGGTTATATGTAGATCCTTGTAATCGGTTCCCCTTTCTACCCCACCCTCCCCGTATCACCACCCTCCCCACTGGTCCTGAAGGGATCATCCATCCTGCATTCCCTGTGTTTCCAGTTCCTATCTGTACCAGTGTACATCCTCTGGTCTAGCCCGATTTGCAAGGTAGAATTGGGATCAGATAGTGGGGTGGGGGGTGGGGAGGAAAGCATTCAAGAACTAGAGGAAAATTGTATGTTTTACTTCTCTCCCTCGATTTCCCCACTCTCTCTTGTCCTTCTCTCCCTCCTCTTCCATCCTCCTCCTCCTCCTCCTCTTCGCTTTCTTCTTCTCCACCACCCCTTCGTTCTTCCTCTCCACTAATGAAGTGTTCCTTCACTTCCCTGAGGACCCAGACCTTGCCCATGCAGCAAACTATTGACTAGATAACCTGGACATCTTTTATAACTAATAATTCAGTCCAAACAGGGGTTGTCTGGTGTTGATCGCAGTCTTTTCAAGGTTTCATAACTTGTAAGGGAAATATGAAAATGTATTTTAAATGTTAAATAATCCCTGTTGTGGGGCAGGGGTGTAGAAATTCCACAGCCCAACTGATTCTGAGAAACAAAATGGTAAGGGGGGCAAAAAACGTGAAGATTATTTTTCAGTGCCAGGTGTAAAGCTTATAAGGTCTAGCCCTCCAGTAGAGCAGACTCAATTCCCTTGGTCGTTAGCAAGTTTCAGAGAGGGAGCCCCACACAGGCAGGATGGCCATAAAGTTCGAGTGAAAATGTACGTGATTATATTTAACCCTTTTAACAGCTAACAGGAAAGCGATTGATAATTATTCATTATAGCTATGTATAATTATAGTAGGTATTCTTTATAAGTATGTATCCGGGATGATCCTAGGTAAACAGTCCTGGATTCTTTTTGTTTTTTTAATCATTTTATTGGGGCTCATACAACTCTCATCACAATCCATATATACATCAATTGTATAAAGCACATTTGTACATTCATTACCCTCATCATTCCCAAAACATTTGCTCTCCAAGTAAGCCCTGGCATCAGCTCATTTTGCCACCTCCCTCCCCGCTCCCCCCTCCTTCATGAGCCCTTGAAAATTTATAAATAATTATTTTGTCATAGCTTACACTGTCCGACTTCTCCATTCACCTACTTTTCTGTTGTCCGTCCCCCAGGGAGGAGGTTATATATAGATCATTATAATCAGTTTCCCCTCTCTACACCACCCTCCCTCCACCCTCCCGGTATTGTCACTCACACCACTGGTCCTGAAGGGATCATCTGTCCTGGATTCCCTGTGTTTCCAGTTCCTATCTGGACCAGTGTACATCCTCTGGTCTAGCCAGATTTATAAGGTAGAATTGGGATCATGATAGTGGGTGGGGAGGAAGCATTTAGGAACTAGAAGAAAGTTGCATGTTCCATCGTTGCTACACTGAGCCCTGACTGGTTTGTCTCCTCCCCTCAACCCTTCTGTAAGGGGATGTCCAGCTGCCTACAGATGGCCTTTGGGTCCCTAAACTGCACTCCCACTCATTCACAATATGATTTTTTGTGCTTTGATGCCTGATATCTGATCTCTTAGACACCTCATGATCACACAGGCTGGTATGCTGCTTCCATGTGGGCTTTGTTGCTTCTGAACTAGATGGCTGCTTGTTTTCCTTCAAGCCTTTAAGATCCCAGACACTATATCTTTTGATAGCCCAGCACCCTTAGCTTTCTTCACCACATCTGCTTATGCACCCATTTGTCTTCAGTGATCATATGGGGGAGGTGAGCACACAATGATATGATATTTTGTTCTTTGATGCCTGAAACTGATTCCGTCAGCACCTCGTGATCACACAGGCTGGTGTGCTTCATCCATGTGGGTTTTGTTGCTTCTGAGCTAGATGGCTGCTTGTTTACCTTCAAGTCTTTAATACCCTAGACACTATATATTTTGATGGAGAGGCACCATCACCTTTCTTTACCACATTTGCTTTTGCACCTGCTTTGTCTTCGTCAATCGTGTCGGGAAGGTGAGCATCATGGAATGCCAGTTTAATAGAACAAAGTATTCTTGCATTGAGGTAGTACTTGAGTGGAGGCCCAATGCCCATCTGCTACTTTAATACTAAACCTATAAATAAATGCACATAAATATATTTCCCCACCCTAATATAGGAATATATTTACATGTATACATGCCTTTATTTAGACCTCTATCAATGACCTTTGCCTCCTAGCTCTTTCCTTTATTTCCCATTACTTTCCTCTTGTCCCACTATCATGCTCAGTCTTCATTTGGGTTATAATAATTCTTCTCGGTAACATTACCCTTGATCACGCCCTACCAGGCCTCCTACATCCTCCTCACCACCGATTTGGATCACTTATCCCTGGGTTTGTTAACACCACTTCCTTTTCCCCTACCTCCCCCCTCCCATGTCCCCCCAGAACATTTGGTCCCCTTTTTTTCTCCTCCAGATTGTTCATCCAGCTTATTTTATTTAGACAGACCTGTGGAGATAATAACATGCAAAAAAAAAGACAAAGCAAAACCAAGCAACAAAAGAAAACAAAACAACAACAAAAGCCAATAAAAAAAAGACCACAACACAACAACAAAAAAGAAAAACTTGTAGTTAGTTCAAGGACTGTTGGTTGACCTTTAGGAGTGTTTTCTGGTTGAGTTTGATGGGGTCAAGACCTGGCCCCAAAGTCTATTTTTGGTATTCCCTGGGCACTTCGTTGCTCTGTTCCCCTTGCTGTTCTGTTTCACACCCGTAGTGTTTTGCCTCGGTATGGTGGGATCGGGCGCAATTCCCACACTGCATCTCCAGTGTTGTCCCCTGTAGGGCTATGGGTAAGTGAGGGATGTCATGTCTCTTAGTAGGGCCGGCCATGTGGTCTTGTCTATGTATTGGCTGCTCTGAGTGGGAATATCATCCTCAAGGCTTGGTGGGCCAGGATGTGCTGCACTCTCTCTTCCTCCCCCTTCATTTGCTCCCATGTGCTCTGATCAGACATGTCTCTCTCCCTAAGCTGCAGCTTCAGTGCAGTCCTCTGAAATAAATTCTTCTTGGGGGATGGGCAGGTGTCCATGTAGTTGGGATTGGGGGCGGCACCTCAGACCTCTCCACTGGTTCCCTATTCCATGCCGGCATGTTGCATTCACATCTTGGAGCACTGGGTTGAAGTCTTGTCTCTCTTTCACTGTGGAGATACAAGCAATACCCTCCCCTTAGGTGGGTTAGTGCCCTGTTCCCCCGCTAACCATTTATTTTTTTATTTTTTTCCCTTCCCCCACTCCTTTTTAGTTGACAACCATATGTATCCCAGGATTTGGTCTGGCCTCTACCATACTACCTGGTCCTTTCCCCAGGAATGTTTGTATACAGTGGCTTTTTCCCTATACCCCTTTTGTATTTTTTTTTAAGCTTACATCAACGGACTCATGTTGTACTTGTCCTTTTGTGTTTGGCTTACTTCGCTTAGTATGATTTCCTCCAGTTCTTCTCATGTGTTGATGTGCTTCATGCATTCATCACTGCTTTTTAGTGGTGCATAGTACTCCATTGTATGTATGTACCACAGTTTTTTAATCCACTCGTCAGTTAATGGAAATTTGGGTTGTTTCCAACTCCTTGCAATTGTGAACTGTGCCGCAATGAACATTGGAGCACAGAGGTCTGGCCTTGGTTTGTTTCTTGCCTCTTCTGGGTATATGTTCAGTAGGGGGGGTTGCTGGGTCATATGGTAGCTCAATTTCCATCTGTTTTAGAAATCACCAGATCAATTTCCATAGTGGCTGTACATACCTACAGTTCCATTTTATTAGGAGCTCTTGGCTAGTATTACAATCCTTAGTTCCAATAGATCAAGCGTAATTGTATAACTGCTGCCATCATCATTCTCAATAAATTCTCTTTTCTTCTTGAACCCCTTGACCTCAGCTACCACAAACTTTTTAAAGCCCTCATATGTACATCATTTATATTGCTTTCAGTTTTTCATTATTAATTCTTCAGTTAATGGGTTTTCTTAAGTATATGAGTTTCATAAAGATATTCTTTATGATGCAAACTCTCAGCCATGTATTTTTTGTTTGGGTTCATCTGTTAAATGGGATAAACAGAAGTTGTTTATGTGAAACCACTGGCTTTGCCAACATGCTGATTTTTTTTTCTTCAGAGGAGTGGTATTTCCCCTTTAACACAATTATTACCTCATGCTGACAGTCTTCCTCATCTAGATTATCTGTCATTGTCTTGTCTTTGTCCTGTTTAATGCTTTGGAAAAAAAGGTCTCTATAAAAATTATTTTTTAAATAAGATTGCTATTTATTTCTACTGGGTGCTTTTTTCTTTGCTTCATTGTGGTACAATATACATAGCATAAAACTTACCGTGAGTGATAGCTAGTAGTCACAACAGACCACCAATCAATCCTACAGATGGTTAAGAGATAACGTATGGAATAGAAAAAAAGAAAACATGTGCTTTATCAGCCTTAAATGCCTCTCATGAAAAAAGGAGGTGGGAATTCTTTATTTTCAGACTGCTAATGGAAACTATTGGGTCGAATCCCAAATACACCTGCCTTAACATTCTTTCTCAGGAGAAAGATGAGGCTTTCTACTCCCGCACAGAATTACAGCTCAGAAATCCACAGGGCAGTTCTATTTTACCCTATAAGGTCATTAGGAGTCAGAATTGACTCAATGACCATGAATTTAGCTTTGGGTTTTTATATCCTTTATGGAATAGGTCTGTTGGTTCCAGAAGAGGAAACTAACTTAGTGGCATGGTTAGTTAAGCTTTGGGCTGCTAACCAAAGGGTTGGCAGTTCAGATCTAGTAGCCACTTTGCAGGAGAAAGGTAAGTCAGCCTTCTTCTGTAAAGATTTACAGAAACCCCTAAGGAGCAGTTCTACTCTGTCCTGTAGGGCCGCTATAAGTCAGAATCAACTCTACATTAATGGATTTGGGATCCTTTTGTTTTCTCATCATCGATAGTTACACATTGTAAGAAATGGTTGTATTAGTCACCTAATGGTGCAATAACACAAATACCACAAGTGGATAAGGAAAGAAAAAAGTTTATTTTCTCACAGTCCTGGAATCTAAAAAGTCAGTATCAGTGACTCCTTCCTTATCAGGAGTCCCATGTGTTCTTTGGTTTCTTGGCTCGGAGACAAGTCTCTCAGGACGTCGCTTTTCGTGTGTGTGTGTGTGTGTGTGTGTGTGTGTGTGTGTGTGTGTGTTTCTGGGTCTCCTTTTGTAACTCAAAAGTGATTAGATTTAGAATCTACTCCACACACATATGACACTTTTAGCATAAAAATAAACAAAAAGTCCAGTTTCCAAACAGGGTCACATCCACAGCTGCAGGGACCAGGAATTCAGCACGTGTCTTTAGGTAATGCAATTCTATCCATAGCAGTAATGATCACAAAGTACCCTATGCATTATAAATATTGCTCTTCGTGGTACAAATGATGAAGTCAGAGGTGTGGAGGTATGAAATGATGTATCTAAATTCTCATAGCTAAAAAATGACAGAGATGAGACTCAAACTTATTTTCACCTGGTTCCCCAGTCCCATACTCTCTCCATTGCATGCTACTGCCTTATTAAAGACAGGGCTCTGGTGGCATAGTGGGTTAAGCATTAGGCTGCTAACAGCAAGGTCAGCAGTTCAAAATCACAGCAGCTCTGTGGGAGAAAGGCAGGACTTTCTACTTCCATAAATGTTTGTAGTCTCTGAAACCCATGAGGGCAGTTCTTTTCTGCCCTGTAGTGTCACTATGAGACAGCGTTTGTTTGATGGCAATGAGTTTGGTTTGAATTTTGGCTGTGTTGAAATGAGGACACATGGTGATATTAGCCTTAAAACATTAGATTCTCTAAAAATTACAACAAAATGCCACTAAACACCTTTGTAGAAAATCACAAGTCACAAAACACAAAATTCCAGTTTTGTAGTCTTCCTGGTTAATAAAGCACCCCTAACCCCTGGATTGCTGTCGATTTTTATGCTAAATATCTCAACATCCATGAAGGGTTCTTCTGAATGGAGTAGGTGTTAACATGCTTGATTCAATACCAAAATATACACAGGCTTGTTGACCCAACAAGAAATGGTTTATAGAACAGATTTCAGGAGCCAAAATTGCTGATATAAAATAGCTTTCTCTCTCCTTTTATCACAGTATTTTAGCAAGGAGAGAGAATGCTTTCATAGGAAGAATCATTGGATTTAATGACAGAAAGTAGCAGTGTAGAGTGTTGCGTTCATAATCTCATTCTGACTAAAGCGATATTTTTCATTTGCTCTGTTTCTTGAGTTGTGTCATGACATTCAATTTCTCATGTGCAACACTGCAGTAATTTAAACACGGGTGAGTCTAGAGCACATAACATCAGATGCACTGAGTGCTTTGGTATGAAAAGTGGTAGAAACCTGTACCTAGTACTACAATAAGACCATAGATAGTAGCAAAATGCTAGTGTGAATTGGAATTAGCTGCCTACGAGCATGCACGCGTCTCTCATCCAACCAACTCTGAAAGGATTAGTCAACTGTGACTGCTGAGTCAACCTCTCTGCCACTAATCCAGAGAGGCTGCAAGAGCCTCCTGTCAGTCTCCAATATTAGAAGCCTTAACATTTTAAGTAAGTTCTTTATTAAGTATCTGGATATTCCCAGAGGGTCATTATGAGTTGGAACCGACTAATATGACAAGGGTATTTAGTTGTTTGCTTTTGTATATTCTTATCATTCTTACATCTATTCCTCTATTTCTTATACAGAGGATGACATAATTGGTTATGTGTTGGTCCAATATAACCACAATTTCAGTAGCGCAAACCCACCAGCCACTGTGAGGGGAAAAGTTGAGGCTCTCTGCTCCTATGGAAATTTACAGTCTTGGAAACACTATATTGGGGGTTGCTGTGAGTTGGAATCAACTTGATGGCAGAGGGGGGTTGGGGTGTTATAATTCTCCCACTCTTACATCTTATTCAGTGCCTTTTGGTGGGGGCTCAGCATGTGCTTACAAAGCACATTACTCTTGCCCCACCCCCACACCCAGAGAGATAGTCATCTTCCCAGACAAAATTCATTCCATTAGTCGGAACAAGTTCACCCAACAGTGGCTGGGCAGTCTCCATTAAAACTAAAATCTTTTAGGGCATGTTAAAAAAATTGTGAAGCATTAAGTCTCTCTTCTCCTCTCCACTCCTCTCCTCTCTTCTCCTCTTCTCTCTCTCTCCATAATAATATCAACATACTATGTAACTTGAATGTCCCACCAGTTATAACAGTGAAAATGCCATGATTTTTCCAGTCAGTCTTTCAGTAGATAAGAAAGGAGTGTACCTAAGAAAAAAGGAAAGTATTGGGGAGGCATTTTAACATTTACCAAGATATGAATACTAGCAACTAATTATTGTAAGTACCCCCTCTCCCCTCCAAAAATTGAATAGGAATAACATTGAAAGTTTTTGAGAAATTATCCTAATAACATCAGGATGGTGACTTCTGGATACTTGACAGATAGAACACTCAACACTTTTAAAATTACTCTACTGATATGGCCAATTATTAATTCTAAGTATTGTAGGACTCAATGTTTTAGGATATGACTACAGAATACAAAAAGGTGAACTTGTAAAATATTTTGTTCAACCTAATAATTTTTATTATTGAAATCTATCCTTTAGGCAAGATGAAAAGTATCTATCAAAATTAGAAATGTAGCAGTAACACATCTAGGAATTTATTCTAATAACACACACGGCTATAAATGGCGTACGTGAAGTTATTCATGCTATTGTTTTAAGGGGAAATGCTTGAAATAATTTAGATGTTCATTAATAAGGGTTGTTAAATTGTGGTAGATCCATGTCATAGAGTAAGAAGTCATTAGAAAGAGATTGAGGAAGCTGTATAAGTATGATATAGAATGCGCTACAAGATGGACTGTTAAATACCGTGAAATTTCAAAAGCATAGTTATCTTTGGAAAATCACATAAGAAACTATTAGCAATAGGCTGAGCACTGAGGTCACAGTGGGTTACATATTGGGATGCTAAACCCCAAAGTCAGCAGTTCATAACCACCAGTCCCTCGGTGGAAGAAAGATGGGTCTTTCTGCTCCCCTAAAGATGTACAGCCTCAGAAGTCCATAGGGGCAATTCTGCCCTGTCCTATAAATTCACTAAGAAGCGGAATCAACTCAAATAACAGTGAGGTGAGGAGGGAAAATAGGTGCTGAGGGTCCAGGTGGGAGAGAAAACTTTCTATATGATTTGAATGTTGAAGTATGTGAAATTGGTCAGTTAGATCAAAACAAATTTTGTGCACAAATCCTCAAATGATGAAAGGTTATAATCCAAGTATCTTTTTGCCTTGTAACAGAGAAAACAAATGCTTACAAATGCTCCTGTTATGAAGGCCCTCAGGTTCAAACAAATCTAAGAAAAATTAAGTAAATCAATGATCAAAATGCTTTAATTACATAACACAATCTGTGTACATGCAACAAAAGGCAATTTAATATTTTGCCCTTATCATAGTGCCAGTTGTATCATATACATCATTAGTTGTTTGATCAGTTCAGAAAGCAATGATCATTACTTAGTCCCATAAACATATACTGAATAACTACCAAGTGCAAAGTAGTGTGTTGAACTCTGGAAATTCAGTGCTGAACAAGGTCAGACGTGGTCTCTAGCCTGCTGACAGTTCTGATACTTCAGCTATAAAGCACAGAAAAAAAGTTCCTTAAAAAAAAAATGTCCTTCAGGACCAGTGGTGAGAGTGGTGATACTGGGAGGGTGGAGGGAGGGTGGTGTAGAGATGGGAAACTGATTATAAGGATCTACATAAAACCTCCTCCCTGCAGGACAGACAACAGAAAAGTGGGTGAAGGGAGACGTCAGACAGTGTAAGATATGACATAATTTATAAATTATCAGGGGTTCATGAGAGAGCGGGGAGCAGGGAGGGAGAGGGAAAATAAGGAGCTGATGCCAGGGGCTTACGTGGAGAGCAAATGTTTTGAGAATGATGAGGATAATGAATGGACAAATGTGCTTTATTCAATTGATGTATGGATGGATTGTGATAAGAGTTGTATGGACCCCAATAAAATGATCTTTAAAAATGCATGCAACACTCAACAGCTGCTTTCCCAGCTCAGCAAAATAGTAAACATTCAAATGGGAAATGAAAACAGCTGGGACAACTGGATATCACTTAACTTTACATGAAAAAGTCCGAAGACATACATTACTTATTCTCTCTCTGCACGTGAGTAGCTCCTACTCCAAGTCGTAGTAGAAGGCTCATGGAGAGGGATCGCTAACTCACTGCTACCTAGTCAATTCTCGTTCACAGCAACCCTATAGGACAGAGTAGAACTTCCCCTGTGGGTTTCCAAGACTCTGGTTCTTTTCCCATGTAGAGGGATGGGGTTGGAGAAGCAGTCTCCTCTTCACTGATGTCCCCATCTTCTTTGAGGATGTGTCCACCTTCCTCGGCTCAGACAGACAACACAGATGAGCTTATTCAAGGTTCTCTAGTTGTTGGTTGGGTTAAATGATCATTTGCTTGATGTAAGCGAGTTGTGTGGTGTGTGCTCTGTCTTCAGAGTCTAGAAACAAGTTGCTTAAAACTTGTGAGAAAAGTATTGCACACAGGCTGGGGGATGAAGGGAATAAAGAGAAGTTGATATCAAGGGGTTCAAGTCAAAAGAAAATGCTTTGAAAATGATGATGGCAGCATCTGTACAAGTTAGTCTGGTGTAATTAATTTATGGATTGTTGTAATATCTGTAAGAGGCCCCAGTAAAATGATCAATAAAAATAAAATTATTGCACAGTCCCTCTTAGGACCTCGTGAACATACTTGCTCTATTAATCTGAGTGTAGGTATACAACCGTAAACCTCACCAAGCAGACTTTGGTGAAAAGTGATCCAGGGAACAGATTGAAAAGCACAGCAGCAGTGATGCGAGACTACGGTATAAAGATGATAGGGTAAGAATAACTCCATCCTCAAGTGCTTCCATCCTCCAGGAAACACATTCTATCTCAGAAATAAGATGTTCTCCAACATGAGACAACCAGAACCTGGGGAGAGAGTACCCGCACACGAGAGAATGGAGAGCAAGTATAAATGGTTAAAGTCTATTTCATTCAGCTCAGGGCAAATCACAAGGAGACAACAGTGAGACCTGCTGCCTGGAGAAGACCGGGCGCTGCAAAGACGGAAGAACCCGGCATACACCGGGCACCAAGAACATGGGCCGGCGCTGAAGTGGCTGCCTCACGGATGGCTTAATAGAGAATTTCCATCTTTGCTTTCATGGCTTTTGTGCACAACTGCTGGCTGTGCATGCTTACACATTCATGTCGCAAGCAATAACCCTCCAGGGAAACAGCATACTTCCCCACCCAGTTTCCTTTGATGAATCAGAGATTGGGTTCTAAGTGTTTGCCCAGAACTTTCCATGAGACAGAAAAGGAAGCAGGCCCCCGCCCCCCCGTCCTTCTGCTCCAAACAGAGCGGAGAGGAGCTGAAGCGACTGCCCATCGTGAACTTTGTGCTTCAAAGGATCCCGCTCTGCTTCATGGTTTGCAAGACCACACACTTTCAAATGTCTAACTCACACAATAGAAATAATTATTGAGCATTATACCTCATGCAGTGAGACCAAGGGAGGAAGAGAAATACACAAACGTCAAATGAACTTGTGAAAACAAATTTACTATGGAAAAATTATTTTCCACACACTAAAAAAACAAAAACCAGAGTGGTCCTATCTTGTCTATTTATCATAAGTGTATAATAAATACATATACATATATATGTCTTTGTACATTGGAGGATTGAATCATCAAAAATGTCATTGTGCTTCCTGGGCAATAGCTCAAGAAGTCGAGTTTCTATTGGAAGATGGGGAAATTAAGCTCTCTATGTCTTAGTGGATGGTGTAAAATATGAAAA
>NW_022108124.1:1998812-2037541 GCF_000313985.2 Echinops telfairi | reverse complement strand
GGAAAAGAGAGGAGCTTATACCAAGGGCTCAAGTAGAAATAAAGTGTTTTGGAAAGGATGATCGCAACATAGGTACAAATGTGCTGGATACAATGGATGTATGGATGGTTATAAGAGCTATAAAACCCCCTGATAAAATGATTTATTAAAAAATTTTTTTTTCAAAGTCCTGTGTGTCTTCAGGAGCAGTTCTACTCCGTCCTGTAGGGACAATATGAATCTGAATCAACTCAAAAGCAGTGGGTTGGAATGAAGAAAAATTAACCTAGATCTTCTATTTAGTCATATTTTAAAGGACCAATCTTATCCATACTTAATCTTTTCAGATGTTTTACTATTTTTTAAATAACAATTATGAAAAGATAACACACCGTTTGCTTTGGATGTTGCTGTTAGGTGTTGTCATGTCAGTTGCCACTTCTAGTGACTTTATACAGCAGAATGAAACCCTACCAGGTCCTGCACCATCCCCACAACCGTGACTACATTTGCCAATTTGAGAGGCTCATCTTCAGACACGTCCTCTACCATTGTTGATGTACCTGGGCCCATCGTCGAAGCCACTGGGCCAATCTATCTCATTGAGGGACTTGATCTTTTCCAACATCCTCTGCTTTACCAAGCACTAAGTCCCTCTCCGGGCACTGGTCCCTCCATACAACATGGTCAAAGTACCTGAGATGAAGTCTCATCATCCTTCTAAGGAGTTTCCCAGCTGTACTTCCCCCAGGACAGATTAGTCCATTGTTGTGGCAATCGATGGCAGATTCAGTATTCTTTACCACCAAATCAATTCTTCTCTGGTCTTCCTTGTCCAACTTTTACAGGCATATAAGGCAACGGAAAGATGCCAAACCTGGAGTTAGGTGCATCTTCAACTTCAAAGTGACATCTTTGCTCTTTAACACTTTAAAGAGATAGTTTGCAGCAAATTGGCCCAATGCGATGTATGATTTCATTTCTCGACTGTTACTTCCATGGACATTAATTGTGGATCCAAGTAAAGTGAAATCCTTGACAACGTCAACCTTTTCTCTTGCTTATTGGTCATGTTCTGAGGATTTTCGGTTTCTTTAGGTAGAGGTGTAATACCTGCTGAAGGCGGCCGTCATTCCAGTCTTCTGCACTTTCATCAAGCAAAGTAGAGTCATTTGCCTCTTGCAGGTTGTTACTGAGTCTTCCTCTGATCCTAATTCTCTGCGCTTCTTCCTATAGCCCAGTTTCTCAGATTCTCTCAGCGTCCAGATTAAGTACAGTGAAAGGAGACAACCCTGACACACGCCTTTCCTGATTTTATTTTATTTTTTTACCTTTCCTGATTCTAAACCATACCGAATCCCCTTGCTCTTTCATTTTGAACAGTTGCCTCTTGTTCCTTCCAGGCACAATTAAGTGCTCAGGAATCCCGGTCCTTCTCAATGTTATCTACAAATTGTTATGATCTACTCAGTCACATGCCTTTGCATATTCATTGAAACAAGTAATGATTAAATTATGGAAGGATATGACATGTGTATTGGCTTTAAAGTCACAGCAAAAAAAATTTTTTTAAGTATAAACCCAGGAATGGGTTTGGGGCTCACACTAAATCCTAGCTCCAACTTAAGAAAAATTAGTTCTTGCATCATGACCTTGCTCCATACTCACCTTCATGAAATGATCACTGAAGATAAAGGTGCTACAGCAAAGTGTGGTGAAGAAACCAGATGGTGCCAGGCTATCAATTGGAATCTGTCTGGGGTCTTAAAGGCTTGTATTCACATAAGCAGCCATCTAAGCGAGGACTGAATTCAGTCCACGTGGAAGAGGTGCACCAGCTTGTGGGATCCAAAGACGACAACTACAAATCTTGAATATGGAGAGGAAAAAAGCATAAGAGCAAAAGTTATGAACACCTTACTTGTGGAGGCCTTATGGGGGACAGTGGGAGCCCCAAACCCATCTGCAGAGTATCTGGTCAGGCTGAGCCACTGACACATCCACTCTAGACACAGGCAAGAGTCCAAATCAGCCTCACTATCAGGCAGTGATGGTTGCAATCTTGATTATACTGAATCACTTGGCTAGTTGACCACCCCAGAGCCGTGACCTGAATTTGTTCTGGATGCAAGTATCTCTGACTGGTTCCATGACAGAAATGTCTTCCCTGTTGTTGTTTTTAATTGTTGGAGGTCTTTTCCTTCTTACACATCATTAGCACGTTTGTCTGTATCCGATTATGTTTTTGTCCGTACCACCTTAGCGAGGTTTTGTTTTGTATTGATTTCTGTTGGGTCTTCCAGCTGTGAAGCACAAGAGGAGTGGAGGAACAATGATAATAATGGATATAAGGTGACATCGTGAATACAGGTGTGACGGAGGGGCGCACAGGGAGAGAAAAGGGATGTCAAGAGTAACTAAGGAAGATGAGAGGGGAGAGAGAGCACTTGAATGGGCTGTTATTGCATGAATCATCTTAAAGGCCATGGGGAAGGAGGAATGTTCTCAAATTGATGTGGGGTTGGGATGATTGTACAATTCTCCATGATATGACTGAATGATTGGACTATTGAATTATGTGATATGTAAATTACTTGCAAATAAAACTGCTGGGGGAAAAAGAATACCAGAGAGCTCATAAATGTAAACTACCATGATCGTGTTAATGAAATATTTTTATATCATAAAAAAACACAAGTAAACATCTTTTGGGTATTCTCTAACTTCAATTAAGATCCATCTGATATAAACATTGATATACCTCATTCTAAGTCCTTTTCTGAATTTGGCTTACATTTCCAGCAATTCCCTGCCAATATATTGCTGCAATCATTTTTTAATTATCTTTGACACAATTTTACTTGCATATAATATTAAGGATAACTTCCACATTCTGTTGGATCATCTTTCTTTACAGTGGGCATAAATAGAAAATGTGTTTTATAGTTTCTGGCCTTCTCAAATGACCCTTTGAGAGCTTCCATTCATCATTTGATTACCTCATCATTTCTTCCTTTCACTTTAGCTATTCTTCATTCAAGAGCAAGTTGAAGAGTCCCTTCTGACTCATTTCTTGTGATGACTTCTTGGTTTCTTCATGTGTGATGCCCTTGATGGAGTTCCACAGCTCATCTAAACTTCAGTTATCAGTGTTCATCGATTACTTGAAGCAATCTCTTTGGATAGATTCTTGTAAGCAATCCGAAAGCAGGCCTAATGTGATGCAGCCACTGGGCCAATAAGATAATGAAAGATTCATTCTATATCAGGCAGGATAATATATTATCCTTGGAATAATTTTCAAACTCCATCATTTGGAGATTTTAAAGAGTTGACCATTATTTTAGGTCCATAAGTATGTAACTTTGAGTGAAATTCTTTCCATGTGGAAAAATTTTACTAAAGTTTTGGAAATGCTAAGGAATTAAGACAATAACCATAATTGTACATGATCTGTTTATCATATAAATGCCAACAGAGTTATTGATGGTCAATACAAAATGTTTTCAAATGTGTGCTGTGAGTATTTGTCATTGGTGATCAGTACAATCAATAGATTATATTACCTAGATGAAAAATGGCCTTTTGAAATTAAAAAGAAATAGAGGAAAGAACTAGGAGGAAACAGACATTTATACAGGCATAAATTTAGGCATGCACATATGTAAATACATTAATATATAACCATAGGGATTTAGGTCTATGTACACATATTTAAATGTTAAGCATTAAGGTAGCAGATGGGGATTGGATCTCTACTCAAGTACTGCCTCAGTGCAAGAACACTTTGTTGTAATAACCCAGCATTCTGTGATGCTCACCTTTCCAACACAACCACTGAAGTCCAAATGGGTACATAAGCAAATGTGGCGAAGAAAACTAATGGTGCCCAGCTATTAAAAGTTACAGTATCTGGGGTGTTAAAGGATTGAAGATAAACAAGGGACCATCTAGCAGGGAAGCAACAAAGCCCACATGGTAGAAGCACACCAGCCTGTGTGATCATGAGGTGTCAATGGGATAAGGTATTAGGTATCAAAAGACCCCAAACAAACAAATATATCTATGCAAATGATGTGGAGTTGGAGTGGTGACCTAAAGCCCATCTATAGATAATTGGACATTCCCTCACAGAAGGGTCATGAGGAAAGAAAAGACAGACAGGGTGTGGCACGGCACCGACAGAATACACAACATTCCTCTAGTTCTTTAATACTTCCTACTCCCCACTATCATGACCCCAGTTCTACCTTACAAATCTATCTAGACCAGAACATGTACTGCTACAGAGAAAAGGTCTCAACACATGGAATCCAGGACAGATAAACTCCTCAGGAATGGTAATGGGAGTAGTGATACCATGAGGGTAGGGGGAAAGTGGGGGGAGGAGGGGAAGGAAAGGGGGACCGATTACAATGATGTATAAACACCCCCCCACTCAGGGAGATGAACAAAAATAACATGGATGAACGGAGACAGTGGGCAGTGTAAGATAAGAAAATAATAATAATTTATAATTTTTCACGGGTTCATGAGAGTTGGAGGGTGGGAGAGGGAGGGATACCAAGGGCTTACACAGAAAGAAAATATTTTGAAAATGATGAAGGCAACATATGTACAAATGGGCTTGATACATTTGATGTATGGATTGTTATAAGAGCTGAAAGAGAAAAATAAAACAAAACAAGACACAGAGATAGAGATGTAAGAGCCCCCAATAAGATGATTGATTTATAATTCAAAAGAAAAAATAAAGAAATTAAAAAGGCTTTAAAAAACATGTTGGCGATTCTTAAAATTCATCTTATTTTCTGCCCATTCTCCACTGCTGCTAACCCAGCAGCCACCTTCTTTTCTCTTTTCGTGTTTTCGCTCACCAAATATTTTTGAAGCATCTACTCAGACCAAAGCAGCGAACAAAGCAGAGATTTTGTAGTCCAGGTTTCAGTAATGTTTCTTGATGTTAGCAGCCTTCGAGTTGGCCTGACTAAAGGCAGCCCATGCACAAGCAAAGGAAAGGTTGACATTAATTAAAGATTAGATTGGAGTGAGGCATTTAAGAAAGCAAGAAGAGAAACACTGCCATTACATTGCTTCTGACTACTACCGACTGTGCCTTAAGTTTTCCAAGGCTACAAATCCTTATGGGAGCAGACAGCATCATATATCTCTTACAGTTAATGAGCCTGAACAACTCACCCAGTAGCATCACCAAACCTCCTTATAGTGATCCATAGGGACTTTATTAATCACCGGTGATCATATCGTTCCTAATTCATGAAAATTGCAAAATTGTAAGGCTCTTTCTTAATCACCAGTGATCATATCATTCCTAATCCTAATTCCTCAAATTGCAAAATTTTAAGTCTCCTATCTTTAATCTTAGCTATATTTGATTAAACATAAAATCCCTTTTTAAAAAAAGACATTTTATTGGGGGCTCATACAACTGTTATCACAATCCATACATGCATCCATTGTGTCAAGCACTTTTGTACATTTGTTGCCATCATCATTCTTAAAATATTTGCTTTCTACTTGAGCCCTGGGTATCAGCTCCTCATTTTTCCCCTCCCTGCCCCCTTCCCTCACAAACCCTTGATAAATTTTAAATTATTATTATTTTGTTATGTCTTACACTGTGCAGCATCTCCCTTCACCCACTCTTCTGTTGTCAATCCCCCAGGGCGGGAGTTATATGTAGATCCTTGTGATTGGTTCCCCCTTCCTGCCCCACCTTCCCCTTACCCTCCTAGTATCGCTACTCTAATTATTGGTAAAATCCCATTTCTTAAACCAAGCCAATAAAATAATTCTATGGTCAGAGCAAGCGTGATCTCTCAGTGTGTGAGCTACTGTCGTAGTACATCCATCTTAGTTCAGAGTCTATTTTCATACCATTTTTTACTCCCTTTTGAACTCATCCTACCTTACATGTAATGACCTTTCTGAATTAATATATTGATTATTTAATGTCCTGTAAAGGTATTGGACTTCTATTTCATTGTTCATTTAGAGCAAATGTCTCAATACCTCATACAAAGTGAAATGTTAGGTAAATTAAGTATATCTTTGCACTAATTTCTGAGCTTCGTTTCATCTATTTTGACATAATATGAAAAACAGTGCCCACCTTTCTGGATTTTAAAGCCTTTACATTTTCCTCAAAACTAAGGAGACCTACAGAAAAGCAACAGCTGTTTTTGAGGCAGACAAAGTATTCAAACCGTCAGTCCCCATGATGATATAACAAAGAGATTTTCATTCCAGTATTGAAAATCAGGAAATGGCATAATCTCAATATAGAGGATGGTTTTAATTCAAACGGAATCAATGTAACAGGAAAAAAGCCCTCCCTGTGTTGTCCTCATATTCCTACTTTACCGCAGATGGGGACAACTGAACCATGACTCATGACTCACTCACTGCCTCGGAGCCACTGGGAGAGAGAACCCAGGGGTAGACATTCCAACTGTGCTAGGAATTACACTGGAACAATACCTACCGCCTTTACTTTAAATTTTAGACAAAATTGGTATTGAGATGTTCCTACTAAAATGACTGAAAATTCTCAAGATTAAGAAATAAAACACTACTTCTCCTCCTAGGTAAGGATTTAATTAGGTAAGGGTGTAATTTCCCTTTTAGAAATTAAGGAATCAGTCCTATTGTTAAGTAGCAACTTCTAAGAGCTTCCAACATTTCTCAGGCGAAACCATTTTTTATGCCCCCTCCCCCCTCAAGATCTGTTGGAGTTATTATAGCTCAGGCCTCGAAACTGGGTTGGGGACTAAAATGTCTGTGACCTATTCAATAGTTTGATGTTTATGAACGCTCAGAGATGAATTCCAGATGCCGAGTCACAAGTTTTCCATAAACATTCTTAGGGAGGCAGACAATATAACTTCTCTGTTAATAATGAAGGGAAGAAAAAAAACCTTTGACGGACTGCTCCATAGCTGGGTTCCCACTCCTCCCATGTATGAATGGGAGGCTGTCACTGGGAGGAATTCTCATTCCAACCGTATGTGAAGCCAGAGCAGCGACGCCTCCAAGTTTGAAGGATGCCCTCCCCAGAAATCTCAGTGCAAGAGCCTTTTAAAGATAAAAACGAATCCTGCCCCATGAAAACCATTTCTTATTTTTATTCTTGATATAATGGACAGTACCTCCTACTTTAAAAAAATAAAGAAAAAGGAAAAAGAAATTTAATTCAAAATAAAAATGAAGTACCTTTATCTCATCAGGTGGAGTAAAATTAAGACATTATTAACCTTGATTTTATTTGTTATTAAGATGGTTCAGTGGTTTAGAGTTGGGCTGTGATTTGCATGGTCAGCAGTTCAAAACCACCAGACACAGCTTTCTACTCCCCGTAAAGAGTTCCAGTCTCAGAAGCCTACAGGAAGTCACTGTGAGTCAGCATTAACTCAATGGCAGTGAGTTGAGAAGGTTGAGCCGATAGGACAATCATTTTTACTTTGAAAAGTAGGTAATAATTTAAAAACAGAGGCACAAATCAAAATGAACGACTGAAATAATGCTGTACATAGATACTTATTCTTATGAAAATCTGATATTTTATTCAATGAAAGTATTTTTAAGGTGATAAATGATTTATTCCATTGTGTATATGCACATGAATGCATATGTAAAACTATGAAATCCTTCATCAAACAAGCTGAATTGTGTCTTTGCTCTGTTTTCCAAGTATATGTCAGAAATCTGACACTACATAAATGCATTCTGAACTCAGTTGCTGATATCTTTTTTCATGGTAGGAGAAAAGTGAAGGGAATTACAATGTCTTATAGAAGAATTTATATCATATATAACAATTCATAAAAGTTTATTTGAGAAAACAATGGGAGATAGATCATATTTGGGTTTTAAGCACATGCGTTAAATGTATTTTTTTATTACTGGGCACTAAACTCCTATGGGACTCTTTCATCTATTTACTAGTATGGGAAAATATCCATATTCAAGAAACAAGTATAAAATCTCAAACTCCATACCTTGCCCTAGCTTTGGAAACCATGATTCAGTCAAGATGTACACAGAGAGTTTAAAATAAATATTCCAGCTTTCAATTTATTTGGGGTATAATAAGGGAGAAACAAATAAGGTTCCTGTCAATTCTTCATGGTGCCCCACAATGTAAGATAAGTCCTGCTTTACTATTGTCAGGAGTCCTGGCAGTGGCATAGGGTAAGCATGGAACTGCTAGCTGTAAGGCCTGAGAGTCATACTCGCTCGCTGCTCCTTGGGAGAAAGATGAGATTGTCTATTCCCATAAAAATACAAAGTCCTGAAGGCCCTAGGAGCAGTTTTACTTAGTCCTTTAGAGTCACTATGAATTGGAATCAACTTGATGGCAGTGTTTTGTTTGTTTTTCAAAATCATTTTATTGAGAGTTAATACAAATATCATATAATTCCATAGTTCATTCACATCAAGCAGTATTATGCAATTGCTACCACAATCAGCTTCAAAACATTCTTTTCCTTCCCAAACTCCTGGACCCCACCTCTGTATCCCCAAGAAACCTTCTTCTGCTTGCTTTCCACATCGGCTCATCAGTTCTGGGTTTCATATACTGAAAAACCAAAAAGAAATATAACAAAAATTCAAGAGGGTGATGACCTCCCCATGACATGATACATCTGAGATAAACCCAAATATGAAGAAAATATAATAATTAAAAACTACAGACACATTGGAAACCAGATCAGGCCTAACATGAATCAGAGGGGGAATCAACTGACAAGGTTTTAGCGATTTGAGTCAGGTTTATCCTTCTGATCTTCTATAATAATCTCTCTGATGCACTATATTAGTAATCACTTTCTTCCCATCCCTCTGTTGTGGAGAGAGGGAAATCACCGGAGGTTAACTTCCTATGTAGATCCTATTAATGGATCTTGGGCTCCCACTGTCATCCATAGCCTTCTGTAAACCTGATTCTGACAATTGAGGCTCTGATACTATTCCCTCCTTCAGATTATATGATTATGATTATATGATCTAACCCTTTAAGATCGAAGAGGCAGCATTTATCTAAGGACAATGTGCAGAGGCATATAATATTTGGTTATTAGCCGCACATATTAAATAGAAAGAAGTAAGGATGAAACAGGAAATGCAGGAAGTGATGGTTCAGTCATACAATTAGTGGGCTGGAACAAAATGTGTATGATCTGTTGAATGTAAAGCTGAAGATCTGCTTTGTATATCTTCACCTAATTCACTATGTTTTTGTTTTATTTTTATAAAGGATGCTGAGTTTAATTCTGAACCACTAGGCTCTCATAGAGACACCCTTCACATTGAGTTACTTCTCCTTCAACCATAATCTTATTCAAGTTGGGCTAGTGGAAGCTCATGTTTATGAAAATCAAAAGAAAGTAATGGGGAGAAGGGAAGGATGAAAGAAGAGGGGAGAAATGAGAGTTTATTTCCCTCTTCTGCATGCATATAGTATTGCTATAAATTGATCACTTCCATGGCAGTAGTTTAGTGGCATACCATTATCATATAGTCTATCCCATTGTAAAGCAGTGTCATCATTTCTCTCAATTCTTCAAAGCGATATTAGGTGACTATTTGGTATATGATTCCAGTTCTTCACATCAGAAAATTATATGAATCCTTTTGCTTTTTGTTTTCCATCATGGTACCTTAAAGAGGAATTTATCATTTCCAGGTGGTAGAGATTAGTTTTTAATCATTTAAAAATCATAAGGGGTAATATATTGATAATTTAAGGCATTTCAAAAGAAAATATATGGAGATTTATAACAAGACTTGGTCCCAATATGCCTTATTACCACTAACCCCTCAACAAATTGTTGTGCAGTCAAGCCATTTCTGAGTCGACCCTGTGTGGGACAGACCGAAACATTAGCCAGGCCTGTACCATCTTCACCATCCTTGACCCTATGGTTACAGCCACTGTATCAATCATTCTCATTGAGGGTCTTCCTATTTTTAATTGACTCTAGATTATATCCCTCTGGAGCACTAGTCTCTCATGATAACATATTCAAGGAATATTAGACAGTCTCATCACTCTTATTTCCAAGGAGCATTCTGGCTGTACTTCTTCTAAGACAGATTTGTTCGTTCTTCTGGTAGTCCATGGTATACTCAATATTTTTCACCAATGTTGTCATTCAAAGGCATCAATTCATCTCTGGTATCCCTTATTCATTGTTCAGCTTTCACATGCATATAAGGTGATGGAAAGTACCACGGATGGACGCAGCCACACACATTAGTCCTCAAAGTGACACCTTTGATTTCAACACTGTAAAATGGTTTTGGGCAGCACATCCCCCCCCAAACAGTTTTATTGACATATAATTCACATATTATACAATTCCATAGTTTGTTCACATCAAGAAGAGTTGTACAATCATCACCACAATCAATTTTAGACATTTTCTTCATTCTTGTACTCATCACTTTTAGCTACCCATTTCTGCCCAACTTCCCCTACCATACCCCCAAAGGAACCATTAATCCAGTTACTGTCTCTATTGATTTACCTATCCTGGGTTTCATATACAGGAAACCATTTAAAAAACAATCAAACTAACAAGAATAACAAAGTAAAACAGATAAATACCTAAATCAAAAAGAAAGCAGAAAATATTAAAAACTATAACAAATTTACATATATAATAAGGGGGATCAAATGATAGGGTGCTAAATTTTAACTTAAGTACGTCTGCAATAATCCAGTTTCCAATGCAGTCTGCATGTTAGCAAACTGTTCACATCCCTGGTCCATGGTCAGAGGAAATTCACCAGAGGCTTAATCCATGTGTATTGGCCCTTCATTTCTTTAAAATTGAAACAGCTTTAAAATGAGTCAAAGTGGAGATCAAATGATATATTACATTTTAACCTAACTACATCTAACTAATTGGCCTTACAGTGTTCTCTATCTGTGAATAAGAGGGATATTCACATCCCACAACTATGATCAGAAGAGATTTCGTGGAGACTTAATTCATATGTGGACCCTGCAAATGGATTTTGGGCTTCCATTGTCATCCACACGGCTTGCTTTTGGCAAAACAAGTGTTCACAATTTAAGCTCTGATGCCATTTCTTCATTTAAATTTGGATTGTATTACTCATAATCTTTGGATCATACGGGTTGGTATGCTTCTTCCATATGAACTTAGTTGGTGCTTCACTTTGATGGCTGCTTGTTTGGAAAAAAGCCTTTAAGACCCCAGAATATTCTTTCTGATAGCTGGCACCATCTAGTTTCTTCTTAACACTTTGCTATAGCACCCAAATCTTCAGTGATTCTTCATGAGGTCCAGCACCAAACAGGGTCATGCCATAAGAACTAATTATTCTTAGGGTGAGGCTTGAATTAAGTGGAGCACATTTCTTGACTGCTGCTTCCATGAGCCTTAATTGTAGATCCAAATGAAGTGAAATCCTTGGCAACTTCAGTCTCTTCTCTATCGTGATGTTGCATGTGCAAATCCCTCAACAGGAAATATTCCTAAAAGTGAGTTGTTGGATCAAAGAGTAATTTTACATTTCAACAAATATTTCCAAATCATCATCCATAGTGTGATAGGTAGGTTTATTGTGCCAACCTGACCAGTAAACACATGTGGGATTAATGAGGTTGCAGTTTAATTGAAGGGCAGGGAGATAAATGGCTCGGCAAGCCTTGCCTTTCTGTCCCTTGTTCTTTGATGATCAGACCAGTGTGCAGCTGCCTTAGCTGGTTCTCTGTCTCAACTTGCAAACTGCACTACCTGTGGGACACCCAACCCATGGACTGTGTCGCTATAGTTTGTGGTTCCTTCAAGACCTGCTTCACCACACTGCTGGTGTATACATCACTTGAGTTGGGGACTACTGGACCCTGTCATCTGGCTAGCTGTTGGTGACCTGCCCTGCTGTTTGCTGCTTGTGGCTGGATTGCCTGAGTTGCTCAGCTGTCTGCTTCCTTGACTTGCATCCATCAGCCCTTGTGAGTTGAAGGACTGCCAGTGTAATAACTGTCTCATGGAAGTGAGTTGCACTGAGCCATTTGTATTGCTCTGTAGACTGTTATTTCTTATGTTGTACTGATCAATAGATAGATAGATAGATAATCATAGTGTCCTGGTTTCTCTAGAGAACCCTGTCTACCACTCATAGGGAATACAATTCTATATTTCTCTCTTCTGTAGTACCCCAAAATATCCTTTTCCTTATAATCCTGCCACCAGAATATAGCAAGGATTTTGTTAACTAAGTGTGAAACCATTTCTCATTTTAACTAAGTTGTGCTCATGAAGCTGAGGTTGAGCATTTTTCATGTTAAAGAATCACTCATATTTCTGTACATATGCCCTTGTATCAGAAGTCTTTATATATTAAAAAGATAGTCCTGTGTGACATATATGGTAACTATTTATCTCATGATTTCATGGTATTTTTATCATGCAAAAATTTGTATATGGAATCCTGCACTAATAGTAACAACAATAATCTGAGTTGATATGTAGATAAAACATGCAAGTTGAACAGGTGTGGGAAGAAGAACAGTACTATATCTGAAAAAATATATATAGGGTTGACAGGATATTTCTACATATGTATTTATACTGTGAACATATCCATGAATATAGTAATGCATACAAGAGTAAAGTTATGAAAATGTCTTTGCTATAACCAGACACCTTAAGAAAATGAATTGCTGGGCTTACAGACTCAGGATTATATTCCCTGAAGACAAAGGCAAATTGTATAAAGTAATCCACAAAGACAATGTTCTATGTTCTACTGTGGTGAGTAGCAACTGAGGTCTTAACGGTTTGGGAGCAGCCATCCAAGGTCCAACTACTAGTCTCTCTGCATGCATAACAATTAGCATTGAAAAGAATAAAAATGTCTGTGGAAACAAAGGACTCATGAACTATGCAAACATCAGCTTTCATGAACCTGAGACTAAAAGAATAGAAAGTACCCAGCTAGCACTACCAACTGGTCTAGTGAGAGTGGGAGGAAAACTGTGGAGCAAAACACAAAATAACTTTTTTAGATCAGACTTACTAGCCAAATAGAGATGGGTGGAATCCCTAAGTCGAGAGCATGAGAAATATTACAATAATACAGTCAGACACATTACATGATAGCATTGCTCAACTCAGCCCAGCTTGGTGGTCCACATGGAGAGAGGGGGAAGGGAAGGAGGGTTAGGAAACAAGGGAGAGGGGAGTAACCAGGGAGTGAGCAGCAAGGAGCTCAGAGTCAGAGAGAGAGCTATATTGCTGACTCACACCTATATACCTTTTGGGGGCAAGCCAGCCCACTAATTACAGGTAGAGACATACGTCACAGGAAGGGGCTGCACTATAGGTTACACAGTAATGAGGGGTGGTCTAGGGGCATACATGCAGTAGGAAGAGGGACAGCCGGTTTGGCCTGTCCCTGGCCCAATTGATACAGACCATTATCAGTAGGATGCGAACTCCTCCTACAGGAGCCTGTCCATTGTCCCCAGAGGCAGGGAGCAGGCCCACCCCTGTGGAGGGATGAGACAGCAGTCTGGCAACTGATTGCCCTCAGTGGGGGAATGCCTGCGCATCTGACCTCCCCCCACAGAGGTAAAGCAAATAAAAGGCATAATAGTAAGGGGAGGAGATAGCAGAGAACTATAAGATAGTGATGTGATTCATCAGTGCCATACTGCACCCTGGATTTATCATCCCTTCTGTGTGCCCCTTATGAGAGGATCTGTCCAATTATCTTACAGGTGGGGTTTGGGTCTCCATTACACTCATGCCTCTGCACATGGATTTGGTTGCTTGCTTTTGAACTTTTGATACCTCTTCCTATTGACAGCTCATGATCACATAGCTGGTGTGCTTCTTCCATGTGGGCTTTGCTGCTTCCCTGCTAGATGGTCGCTTGTTTAACTTCAAGTCTTTAAGACCTCAGACACTATATTTTTTAATAGCTGGCACCATCAACTTTCTTCACCACATTTGCTTATGCACCCATTATGTATTCAGCAATAGAGTCAAGAAGGTGAGTATCATACATTATTAGAACAAACCTTCTTGTACTGAGGTAAAATTTAAGTAGAGGCGCAAAGTTGCTTGTTATTGTGGTGAGGTATCTATGAAGCCATTGTTAAAATATAGGCCCCAAAGCATTTTCCTATAGAGTTTCTTTGTAGAATTTTATGGTTTTAGCTCTTACAGCAAGTCTTTCATCTGTTTTTCATACTTGTTATGAAGTACACAGTCAAGTTGATTTTTTTGTTTGTGGAAATCCAGTTGTCCCACGCCATTTATTTTAAAAAACCATTCTTTCTGCCTTTGAATGGGCTTAGTATCCTTTCCAAATATCAATAGTACAGTTCATTTCTGGACCCTCAATTTCATTCCATTTTTCTATATTTCATTCATTATACCAGTAGTAGGCTGTTTTGACTGCTGTAGTTTAATAGCAAGTTTTGAGATGTGAGTCCTTGTGGTAGTTAAATAACTTCGTGACAACTTGAAAAATGAAAGTGTAGGGATTGAGTCTGGTCTGTCAGTCACGCCATAGTCTGATGGTGCTTCCTTGTGGGCTTGGCCTTCTCATAAGGAAGGTACCGGGAAACTTCCCTCTTTCTCTCTGCCTTCACCTTCCTGTGGCAAGCCACTCTGCATCCTGCCCGAGCCCTGGAGATGCATCCACTGCCATTGGATCCACAAGACTGCACCTACCAGTCTGTGATGTTCCTTCACTCTGCTGTGGAGGCATGAGTCTGAATAGGGACTTATGGACTAGTGTCAGACTTATGGACTTGAGTTGAACTTGGCTGGGATGTTTTCCTGGAATATAAAGCTCTATCTGACACATATATGCGTGTCACTGGGTTTGTTTCTCTAATCAATCTGGCCTAACACAGTCATCTTACTTTGTTCTCATTTTTCAAAATTGTTTTGGATACTTGGGGTTCCTTGCAGTTCCATAAAAATTGATTTACGAAGTTCTCGAATATCATGGATATTACGAAGTTGTCAAGGATTTCATTTTACTTTGATCCACAGTTAATGCCAACTAAAACAGTAATCAAGAAACCAATGTGTTTGCATTAGGGGGAAATCTGCTACAAAAGATTTTTTTAACATGTTAAAAAAAAAAAAAAAACCTAAAAGTGTCACCCTGAGAAATACTGAAATACACTTGACTCAAGTCTTGAAACCGTCAATTGCCTCAAGTCTGTCTTGAAGAAGTCTAGCCAGGATGCACCTTAGGAGGAGAATGAGGAGATTTTGTTTCATGTACTCTGGGTATGTTATCAACAGGAAGCAGTGCCCGAGGAAGGACATCACCCTTGGTAAAGTAGAGGCTCATCAAAAACTGGGAAGACTCTCAGCGAGATGAATTGGCAGACTGGCTGCAACAATGGTCTCCAGCATAGCAGCAATTGTGGGAATTGTGCAGGGCCAGATCACATTTCACTGTGTTGTGCGTAAGATGCGCTATGAGTTGGAACCGAACCCATGGGCACCTAACAACAATACGGGTTGCTGATTTTAAACATTGTAAATACCCTTTCCTAATCTAACATTTGTTTTCTAGCTTTATCTGTGGCATACTTCATTGAGCAAAATTTTGTATATATAAAATTTTAAGGTGCATTCACCTTAATTTTGGTACAACTAAATCCAATCACTTTTTTAAATTATTATTATTGTAGCTTTTGAGGTTTTTTTATTTAAAGCCTTTCCCTGTGCCTCTGTCACAAAATATTAATTCTATTATATTAGAGATTCATCTCTCACATTCAAGCATTTGATCCATCTAACAATCACCTTGTATTTGCAAATTAGAGGTCTATATTTTTTCTCCAGATAATGAGACCTTTGTCCTAAGCAATTTGTCACTTCTCGGTTGCTTTGTAGTACTATCCTTTATCACCTAACAAGTCCTTACATATACATAGGTCTATTTCTAAGCCCTCAGTTGTGTCATTGGTCCATTTGTCAATTACTAGGACAATAGCATTATCACCAATATCATCATCGTTAGTCTTATGTCTTCATTTAGAGTAAGTCAGAATGACTACCATTTATTTGCTCTTCTTTTTTCTATGATCTTTTTAACCACTTTGGGACCTTCAATCATCCATATAAATTTTAGGACAAATTATTGCGTTCCTCAAAAATCAAGTCAGAATTCCAATTGGAATTTCATTTACTTTGTATATACAACTGGAGAGGATTAATGACTTTAGTAGATTAAGTCATGCCATTTTAAACACTGTATTTCTTTTTTAATTTTCAAATGATTAACCATTTAATGCAAAAAATAGAAACAACAAGAAAATTATAATTTCTAATATGTATAGAAATGAAATATATGATAACAATTACACAAAATTCAGAGATAGCAAAATGAAACTACAGTGTTTCCAGGTTATTACACTATACATATGGGATGAGTAATATTATTTGTAAACAGGTTTGTTGGAATATATTGCATGTTTTTCATATATCATATAATTAAACAGTTCAATCGAATAAGAGTTGTATAATCATCTCCACAATCTATGTAAAAACATTTACTTCTTTCTTGTATTCATTGTCATCAGCTCCTCACTTCCCCTCAGCCTCTGCCACCAAACCCCTCAAGAAACCATGAATGCAGTCACTGTCTCTATAGCTCTACCTTCCTGGATTTCATGTACAGAAAAGCATCAGAAGCAAAATACAGAACAAGAACCTCCCCAATAACAACACTCTGCATGATTGCAAGGCTATTCACATCCCTGATCTGTGGTCAAAGGGGATTCACTGAAGGCTTACTACATGTGTGGACCCTGCAAATGGATTTTGTTGACCCTCCCACTGTCTGGCGTAGCCTTCTGTAACCTGGTGTTAATAATTTAAGCTCTGATACCATTCCCAATCATTGGATTGGGTTTTATCATTCACTGTCTTTGGATCACACAGGTTGGTATACGTCTTCCATGTGGGCCCAGTTGATGTGTCACGCAGATGGCTGCTTGTTCAAAGACAAACCTTTAGGACTCCAGGTGCTCTTCATTCTAACAGCCAAGCACCATCTAATTTCTTTTGCCGTTTTGTTATAGCACCCATATCTCCAATGATCTCTTCATGGGTGCAAGCATCAAGCAGGGCCATGTAATAAGAACTAATTGTTCTCAGATTGTTGCTAGAATTAAGTGTGAGCCCCAAATCCATTCATATATCTATGATTTATATATGTCTCTGGTTCACTTTAGAAATATCATCATTTTATGGTAGAGAACATTATCAAGCATCTTCTTGGGGCATGAAGTAATTCTATTGATAGTGTTATTAATTTAGGCAATGGCGTAGAATTTAAAACTGTTGAGAAGAGGTCCAGTGGTAAATAGCACATGGCCTGGTTCATCAAGGGCTAGATAGCAACTAAGTCCAAAGTGTTCAATTAAGAACATAGTACAGGGCATATTCTTCCCTTGGCATTGTTTAAGTATTGTTATGTGTTTCTTTTTCTCGATGGAAGGTTGCTCCTCAGAAATGCAATAGCCTCCTCTGAGACCTGTGTGCCCCTTCCCCAAATCCTGGCTTGAATGTTCAATAAGGTCCACTTGTCACTTCTTTAGGAGTGTCTGTTGCTGTGGGGTGACCTCAGCACAATGTTGTATGACAGCAACTCTCCCCACATCCCGAAAAACTGGCCCCAGTTGAGGTGAGGTCTCCTGGGCCAGAGTGATAAACACAGTATTTCCATTAAAATCGTATTAGATAAGAGTTCCTTTTCCATTATTATATTAGAGGGGGAAATTATTTTCATGTCTCAGAATAATATATTTATTTCATATGAATAAGGTGGCTGAAGCAAAAATGAATGCTTTTAAAAAGTTGATTTGTGAATTTCTAAAAATCTTGTTGAACTTTTATTAACACTTATAGTGTGCTAATCCAATTGGATTTCTATGTAGCTGATCATATCATATACTAAAATTAGTTCTATCTCTTCGTTACCAATTCTTACATGACTTATGCCTTTATCCTATCATAAACCAAGAGCCAGAAATTCCAATATTATGTTTAAGTGGCAATAGTAAGAATCTTTTTCTCTTTTTTTAGCTCATTTTATTGGGGGCTCATGCAGCTATTACCACAATCCATACATAAATCCATTGTGTCAAGCACATTTGTACATTTGTTGCCATTATGATTTTCAAAACATTTTCTTTCTACTTGAGCCCTTGGTATGAGCTCCTCATTTTGTTCCCTCCTTCCCCCACTCTCCCTCCCTCATGAACCCTTGATAATTTATAAATTATTATTATTTTTTCATGTCTTATACTGACCAATGTCTCCCTTCACCCACTTTTCTGTTGAGAGGGGGTATATGTAGATTGTTGTGATTGATTCCCCTTTCTCCCCCACCTTCCCCTGTGTTTCCAGCTCTTATCTGTACCTGTGTACATGCTCTGGTCAAGCCAGATTTCTGAGGTAGAATTGGGTTCATGATACTGGGGGGAGGAAACATTAAAAAAGTAGAGGACAGTTGTGTTTCATTGGTGCTATCCTGAACCCTGCCTGGCTCATCTCCTCCCCACGACCCTTCTGTAAGGGGATGTCCAGTTGTACAGATGGGCTTTGGGTCTCCACTCCATACTCCCCCTCATTCACATTGATATGATTTTTGTTCTGGGTCTTTGAGGCCTGATACCTGATCCCATCGACACCTCATGATCACATGGGCTGGTGTGCTTCTTCCATGTGGACTTTGTTGCTTCTGAGATAGATGGCCACTTGTTTATCTTCAAGCCTTTAAGACCTCAGAAACAAAATCTTTTGATAGCAGGGCACCATCATGTTTCTTCACCTCATTTGCTTATGTACTTACCCATTTTGTCTTCAGTGATCATATCAGGAAGGTGAGCATCACAGAATGCCAGGTGATTAGAACAACGTGCTCTTGCTTTGAGGGAGTACTTGAGTAGACGCCCAGTGTCTGTCTGCTACATTGATACTTAACATATAAATATATGTACATAGATTTATTTTGCTATCGCTATATATTAATGTACTTACATACGTATGTGCCTGTATTTAGACCTCTATAAATGCCCTTTGCCTTGTGGTTCTTTCCTCTATTTCCTTTTACTTTCCTCTTGTCCCACTATCATGTTAGACCTACATTTGGGTTTCTGTAATTCCTCTCAGTTACATTGTCCTTGGTCAAGCCCCATCAGGCATCCTACACCCTCCTCACCATCGATTTTAGATCACTTGTGTTTCCAGTTCCTATCTGTAGTGGTGTACATCCTCTGGTCTAGCCAGATTTGTAAGGTTGACTTGGGATCTTGATAGTGGGGGATAGAGGAGGAAGCATTTAAGAACTAGAGGAAATAGCATTGTGAATGAGGGGGAGTGCAGATGGGGGACCCAAATCCATCTGTAGGCAACTGGACATCACTAACAGAAGGGTTATGGGGAGGAGATGAGCCAGTCAGGGTGCAGTTTAGCACCGATGAAACATACAACTTTCCTCTAGTTCTTAAATGCTTCAGCCCCCACCCCCTCACTATCATGATCCCAATTCTACCTTACAAATTTGGCTAGACCAGAGGATGTACACTGTTACAGATTGGAACCGGAAATACAGGGAATCCAGGACAGATGATCCCTTCAGGACCAGTGGTGAGAGTGGATACCAGGAGGGTGAAGGGAAGGTGGGGGAGAAAGAGGGGAACCGATTACAAGGATCTACATATAACCTCTTCCGTGAGGGATGGACAACAGAAAAGTGGGTAAAAGGAGACATCGGACTGTGTAAGATATGACAAAATAATAATAATTTATAAATTATCAAGGGTTCATGAGGAAGAAGGGAACGGGGAGGGAGGGGAAAAAATGAGGAGCTGATACCAAGGGCTCAAGTAGAAAGCAAATTTTTTGAGAAAGATGCAAGCAACAAATTCACAAATGTGCTCGACATACAATGGATGGATGGACAGATTGTAATAAGCATTGTACGAGCCCCCAATAAAATGATTTTTTAAAAAGAATAAATAAATCCAGAAAAAATAAGAGGGAGGGGAATACATCCTGGCCCACAAAGCCCTGCGGTTGACATTCCTGCTCAGAGCAGACAATGCACAGAGAGGACCATAGGCTGACCCCACCACAAGACACGACATCCTTCACTGAACCATAGCACTATAAGGGACAACACTGGAGACACAGTGTGGGAATTGCGCCCAATCTAACCCCATCACACTGGGGCAAAACACTAAGAGTGTGCAACAGAGCAGCAAGGGGAGCAAAGTGATGAAATCCCTGGGGAATACAAAAAATAGACTTTGGAGACCGAGTGTGGCACCCCATCAGACTCGGCCAGAAAACTTTCATAAAGGCCAACAAACAGACCTTGAACTATTTATAGACTTTTTCCATTTTTGTCAGTTGCTTTCTTTTTGTTGTTATTTTGTTTTGGGTTTTTTTGTTCTTATTATTGTTTTCTTGGTTTTGACTTATTTTGTTGTTTTATTTGGCTTTGCCTGGTTTTTGTGCTTATTGATTTCTCTGCATGTCTACCTAGGTAAGATAGGCAGGATAAACAATTCAGAGACTAAAAGAATAGGAATGATGGTTCTGGGGGGACATGGGAGAAGGGGTGGTGGGAGAAAGGAAGTGGGTGGGAAACCAACCCAGGGACAAGGGAATAACAAGTGAACTAAAATCAATGGAAGGAATGTCATAGGATGCCTAGTGGGGCTTAATCAAGGGCAGTGTAGCAACGAGGCATTACTAAACCCGAATGAAGGCCGAACGTGATGGTGAGACAAGAAGAGAGTAAAAGGAAATAGAGGAAAGAACTGGTAGGCATAGGACATTTATAGAGGACTAAATGCAGGCATGTACACATGTAAATATATTTATATATAATGAGAGGGGGATAGATCTCTGTACTTATATCCATATGTTAAGAATTAAGTTTGCAGATGGACATTGGGCCTTGACTCAAGTACTCCCTCAACACAAGAGCACTTTGTTCTAATAATCCGGCACTCTGTGATGTTCACCTTCTTGACACGATCACTGAAGACAAAATAGGTGCATAAGCAAATGTGGTGAAGAAAGCTGATGGTGCTCAGCTATCAAAAGATTTAGTGTCTGAGATCTTAAAGGCTTGAAGATAAACAAGTGGCCATCTAGCTCAGAAGCAACAAAGTCCACATGGAAGAAGCACATTAGCCTGTGTGATCATGAGGTGTCGATGGGATCAGGTATCAGGCATCTAAGACCCAGAACAAAATCATACCCAATGTGAAGGGAGGGGTGTGTGTGGAGTGGAGACCCAAAGCCCATCTGTAGCCAATTGGACATCCCCTCAAAGAAGGATAACAAGGAAGAGATGAGCAAGTCAGAATGCAGTATAACACCGATGAAACACTGCACACTGCTACAGATAAGAGCCGACAACACAGGGAATCCACGATAGATAAACCCCTCAGGACCAACAATGAGAACAGAGATACCAGGAGGATAAGGGGAAGGTGCAGGGAGAAAGGGGGAATCAATCATAAGGATCAACCTAGAACCCCCTACCAGGGTGATGAACAATAGAAAAGTGGGTGAAAGGCGACAGAGAATGATGTGAGATATCAAAATAATAATCTATAAATTATCAAGTGTTCGTGAGGGAGGGAGGGTGGGGGAGGAAGGGGGAAAATGAGGAGCTGATATCAAGGTAGAATGAAAATGCTTTGAAAATGATGGTGGCAGCATATGTACAAATGTGCTTGACACACTGGATGAATGTGTGGATTGTGATAAGAAATGTAAGAGCCCCCAATAAAAATATTTAACAACAACAACAAAAAAGAATAAATAAACCTGATTTGGACAGAGATATCAAAAATGGTTGTACAACATGAAGAGTATAATCAATTGCACTGAATTATACATATGGAAGTTGTTAAATTGGAAAATGTTTTGTTGCGTACATTTTCCCCAAAATTGAAAAAAAAAAAAAAAAGCATGAATAACAATGAGGATGGGGAAAAATGTTCTAGAATTGATTGTGATAAAGACTGTTCTACTCTTCTTGATATGATTGAACTATTGAATTGTATGACATGAGGATGAAATGCCAATAAAATTGTTTTAAAAAGGAAAGAAAGGAATCATTGTCCATTTAAAAAAAAGTATAAACAAATCTGTTTTGAAAGAAGTTGTGTTAGACAGGGTTCTCTAGAGGAACAAAATCAGGACACTTATGATTATATACATATATATGGAAAGATATATACAACATGAGAAAATAAACAGCTAATTAGTCTACAGAGCAGTACAGAGGGCTCACTTTCAACTCATTTCTGTGAGACAGTTAATGTACTGGCAGTCCTTCAACTCACAAGGGCTGCTGGGTGCAAGTCAAGGAAGCAAACAGCTGAGTCTTCTGTAGAGCAATATAGGCAGTCCTGCCACAGGCAGCAAACAGCAGGGCAGGTCACAAACAGCCAGATGACAGGGTCCGACAGTCCCCAGCTCAAGTGATATATACACTAGCAGTGTGGCAAAGTAGGTCTCAAAGGAACCTCAAACTATAGCTTCACGGTCCACAGGTTGGGTGTCCCACAGGTAGTATAGCTCGCAAGTTGAGGCAGAGAACCAGCTAAGGCAGCTGCACACTGGTCTGATCATCAGAGAGCAAGGGACAGAAAGGCGAGGCTTGCCGAGCCATTTATCTCTTTGCCCTTCAATTAAATTGCAACCTTATTAATCCCACATGTGTTTATTGGCCAGGATGGCACAATAAGGCTACCTATCACAGAAGTGTAACCAGAATGCTCTTAGAAGCAATGATGGCCAGATTTTGTCTGATGAGCTTTGGGACCTGTTATCAGTAGGAACCAGTCCCTGGAGAAGGGAATCATACTTGATAGAGAGTCAGCAAAAAAAAGAGGAAGGTTCTCAAGCAGATGGAATGATACAGCGGCTGCAACAATGGGCTTGAACACAGCAGTGACTGCAAGGATGGCACGGGACTGGCAGTGCTTCATTCTGTTATGCACAGGGCCACTGAGTCACAGCCAACTCAGCAGCAGCAACACAGCACCTAACCTACACAAACCTTCACGCCACATGTCTAGAATACTTCAGCCATGAAGCTTTACTCTATGCTGTCTTCTCTCCTAACAGACGCTTTCACCTGTCTCCACTGATTTCAGTGCTTCAATGTAGCTCTAATCCTACCCTCCTAATGTGCCTTGCCTGAGCCAGGAAGCATATTTGTGTACCCGTTATCTTGTCTACCAGATTAGAAGATCCCTGAGGACAGGGTCTGTTTTATATTCATTTTTGTTTTCTTCACAGCACATACATAACTCCTTTCACATAATTATCTAAGTATAATGTGTTGAATAATTAATAAATCGTCAAGGAAAAAAAAGTTTTTCTTTTCCCTAATGAAGACTTGGAAACCATTTCCTTGTTAAGTTGGGGTTTTTTCTTTCTTCCTTGATCATACAGAGCTATGTTGTTAAATTATCGTTGTTAGGCACCATCAAGTTGATCCTGGCTCACAGTGACTTTCTGGACAACAGAGTAAAGCAAAGCCCAGTCCTGCACCAACTTCACCATCATTGTTCGATGGGAGCCTATGGCTACAACCAATATGTCAATCCATCTCATCGAGGGTCTGCCTTTTTTACACTGGCAGAGTGATAATCTGTTATAATGCATTATGGACTTTTAGAAGACTGTAAACCTTCAAGCAGTAAATGATATGCCATTCAACACAAGGTCAAGCATTGCCACATAGTTCATAATTGTTCTAGGATCTCAAAACAAAGTGTGAGCTTGATGTGTCCCTTCTTCAGAGAAAGTGAGAACAGAATGAAAGTTCACTGTTTGGGGCCATTTTCTGAAATACCCCTTGTGGCTACTTTCTCTTTAGTAGCCAAATATCTTGCTCTCGAAGTACATTGGAATGTAAGTATTTTCATTAGAGCCTTGGTATCTTCGTGGTTAAAGCACTCAACTGGTAATCATCAGAGCTTTCAGAGGAGAAAGAAAGATGTGGCGGTGGACTTCAGTCAAGACAGCTCTGGAGACGTAATGGTGCAGTTGTGCTCTGTCCTATAGGGTCACTAAGAGTCAGAATCAACTCAGTAGCAACGAGTTGTCTTGGTTTTGTTTTCATTGTATCAGTGTAAACAAACAAACAAAAAATTATGGAAGTTAAATATTGAGTGACCAGCTCAACTGAGAAGATACTCGGTGGTGTATCAGGTCCAAGGAGTCCTGTGTGGTGCAAACAATATGTGCTGCCTGCTAACCAGAACACTGACAATCAAGTCCACCTTAGCAGAAAGATCTGATGATCTCCTTCCAAAATAAAGCAACCTTTGAAACCCCCATGGGGGACAGTTCTACTATATCACACATGGAGTCAGCAGGAGCCTTGATTATGGTGTCTAAATTTTAAAAAGGCAACTGAATGGATTCAAAGATGAAGTGACAGAAATAACTGAGCAGATATCTGTTTACCACTTCCATGTGAAGAAAAGATAGAACATATTCACACATTCATTCATTCATTCATTCATAGCCTGCACCGAGTACAACCATGTGCCAGGCACAATGTTAGGCACTGGCTATATCAAGAAGGATTAAGATACAATCTCTTCTTTAAAAGGGAGTCAGAACTATGAACAAATGATGAGAAAATTTGAATGCAATAATAAAGTTTGTCCAAACATTTTGGTAGCTCAAAGGATGAAAAATAATGATCATTATGGACTACTTCATCCTTGAGAGCCTTTGTGAATGGAGCTTTCTGTAACTTAGTATAAAATATAGCCCACAAGAACCCCCAGTTTGGTGGGAGTCCACTGGATAGGGACCTAGAATCACCATATATTTAGTACCTCAACACCCCCTCGAAGTGACATGACAGGTTTTGATCTTTTGCACTTGGAAGCATTGATCCAGGAAATTTCCCCCTGGCACTAATGCCCATTCTCAGGGTAAACAGACCTCAATGGAATGGGAGATGGAACTGTGCAGGACAGCAACTCATGGGGCGTGGCTCGTGGTGGGACTGCACTCACGTGGGCTCCTCATACCCACAGTGTCTGCAGTGCTGGGTCATTGGGAACAAGATGATGTCATCAGTGCCATCGCCTTATACCCCAGGGGGATGATGGACAATGTTGTCCTTTTTTGCTTATATGGGTTTTAGTTTTCCTGCCTCTAGCTTGTTGTTTTGTTTGTTTGTTTGTTTGTTTGCTGTTTGGTTTGTTGCTGTTGTCCGTGTAGTTGGTCTTAAGGGGTTTTGATTTTGTCATAAAACAACCACCAATTGGGCCATAAATCACTGCCTTTAGAGTTCTGCATAGCAAGATAATCACCAAGGGCCACCTTCCCTTTACAGCCATCTCCACCTGTGGCCTGCGGGCACAGTGTTCGTGAAGGATGGATGGGACTCTACTGGAACCCTCTAGTATCTCATTCTTCTCTTAGTTCCCACGCTGTGTTTGGAAATCGTGTTTGCTTAGGGGCCTTATTTTTAGTACTGGTTGCACATTTGCCATTGGACTGTGCAGTTCTTCATTGCGTCTGTGAAAAATTCATGGACATTATTTTCTTGAATGTGCACCTGAAAGGCACAACTTACTGTTTAAAAGCTGTCATTAGATTCCTCATGTTCCTGCTGGCTCTGAATTACAATCTCTTTTCCCCTTAGGCCCACCAGTACCTGATTTTCCAAATGGAAATTTCAAAATAAGGTGCCCAGTGTTTGAAAGGTTTAAAGCTACAGAATAAAAAGACTCAGGTTGAAAAAAAAAAAAAAAAAACAGCCACCAAAGTAAACCTCAGTCCTGCATATCCCATCCATAAGCAGGTAGATTCTGGGCTCCTACTTAACTTTAGCCCCAATCCAAGAACAATTATTTCTAATAACATGGCCCTGCTTGATACTCACCTTCATGAAATGATCACTGAAGATAAGGGTGCTACAGCAAAGTGTGGTGAAGAAAGGAGATGGTGGCCGGCTATCAATCGGAATAATGTCTGGAGTCTTAAAGGCTTGTATTCAAACAAGCAGTCATCTAAGAATCTATTAAGTCCACATGGAAGAAAAACACAGTGGTGTTTTTCCAAAGATGATAATAACAAAATTCAAATATAATGAAGGGAAAAGTATTAGAGCTTAAATTGTGAACACCCAATTTGTTGAAAGCTATGGAGGAGTCAAAAACCCATCTGCAGAGTATCCAGTCAGATTAAGTCACTGGCAAATCCCCTCTAGCCACAGGCAAGGGTCTTGAGCAGCCTTGCTCTCAGACAGAGATCACTGTCAATTTGATTGTACTGAATCGAACTTGATTCTTGGTCAATGGACCTTCCTCTTGACCCAACCTGAATTTGTTGTAGGATCAAGTATCTCTTGCTTTTTCCATGACAGAATTACATCCCTGGCTTTTTAAGTATTGATGGTGGTATTTTCTCTCTTACCATTATTTGTATTTTCATCTTTATATTACTATTATTTTACCTTTACCACTTTACCGCATTTTTGTTTTTCTGTTGGGTTTACTCATTTGGGAAGCACAGATAGAGTAGATGCATAAAGATCAGGGTTTTAGATGCACAAAGATAAGGGTTTAGAGGGGATTTCGGGAGTGAACAATGAATGCAGGAAGTGGCGGAGCAAATATTCTAAAAGTGATTGAGGTGATGATTGTATGATTCTTCTTGATCTGATTGAACTATTGAATTGTATCATGTCTGGATTGTGTGCCAATGAAACCATAAAATAAGATATAACCTACAGGACAAACCAGGAAAAAACAGCATATTCTAAAAGACTTGGGGACTTGAAAAACTTATCATGGTTTCATCGCTTAAAAATCTCTCATCCACTTTGGGAATATGATGAGATCCCTGGTCTCAAAGCGGAGGATACAGCATGCAGCCTTGCAGCAACTGAAATGAACACACAAAGGTGATGGTGTGCAGGGACCGCTGTCATTACGCTTTTCCAAAGACTCAAGAGGGAAATGCTTCTTCACTTCCAACTGTAACAGTGTGCCTATCTGCCTTAGATTTCTTCTCTCTTGGGTAAACAAACCATCTGACTCTCAAGCAAACCCTGAAAGCATTACTTCTGAAAATACATATTTAATGATTTAGTTATTTGGCTTTTTCTCCCCAGAATAGGGACATCTTCTAGAGCAGTGACAAATAAACAAGAAATCACACTCGTCTTTACACCGAGTGCCTCTGCACGATTCCTAGTACACAGCAGACAATGCATCATTATTAAATAGCACATGTAAACATGAACCTCTCAATTCTCTAGTTTTCTAATGCCCATCATTTGCATCCCTGTCTGGTCTTCACTCTACTAATAAAAAGGGGGAGGGCAGGAGGCTTATTTGCTTGGTTTGGTTTTTATCCTAATAAATAATGTAGTCATATTTCTTTTTTTATTGTTTTTTTAATGTATTCATATTTCAACAAATTAAAGCCCCAACACTTAACAGGGAACATTATCCTCAAAAAACCAAAAGAAAGAAAGAAAAGAAACTTTATATGTACAGTTGTACTCAAAAATATCTATTCTCTGAAAGTATTCCTTTTGTTGAATGTCTGTTGAAGATCGTAGCAAGTGGAAAAGACATGGCCCTAAACTTTATGCTTGTATTTATTATTCTTATTTATATCTTCACCTTTGCTGTGGATGGCTTGGAACATGCAAAATAGGCCGAGCAAGAACTGTAGCTTCCCGGAGAGCTTGCAGTTGGAAGGCACTGACAGGTACCCGCTGCCATCAAGTTGATTCCCATGCATGGCAGCCCACAGGACAGGGTTGAACTGGCCACCACAGGGTTTCCAAGGCTGTAATTTTTGCGGAAACAGAAGGCCACACCTTTCTCTGAAGTAGTGGCTGGTGGGTTCGAACCACCCATCTCTATGGTTAGCAGGCAAGTCCTTAACTGCTGCACCACCAGGACTCCTGTAAAGAGGTACAATAGATTAAAAAGCCTCTTGAAGAACAGCCTCTTGCTGCACAGCAGCCAGGAGAGACCGTACAGGGCAGGCAAAGAGTCGGGGAAACAGCTTTAGAAACCTATTAACTAGGAATGTGAAAAAACAGGGAACAATTGGGAAGGGAGGGAGGTGCTCACTGTTTAAAAGTCTTTTAAATGTGACCATATTTTTGTTGGCTTTTTGCCTGAAACATAAAATCCGGGTGGTGGAATGAATGGAAGCCGGGCTAGGAAGTCAAGGCTGAATTTGGAAACGCTACTCGGGACTGTGTGCAGCTGTTGAGGCAACTCTCCACAAGGACTGGTAGAACTACACAGGCAGCTTGTAGACACTCAGGTAGCTTGCTCCATCGCCCTTTCATGCTTGTGTTTCTGTGTTCCCATAAATGTTTGCCTAGGCTGTCTTTGCTCCAGATATTAAGGAGTTAAGACATTAGCCAGCCAACAGGCAAGGATTGAGAAAAGCCACTGAACTTAAACTTGAACAGCTGACAGCAGACTCTGCAGGTATAAGATGAGAGCCAGCTCTGCACTGGCTGTGTAGCACAGGGTCTTCTGTGCGGGCTGTGGCCTGATTTCCTGGCCCCTTTGGGACATGGTAAATTACAAGGGAGAGAAAGGTAGGAGGTCCTACTCTCTGCTCCTTTTGCTCTCTGGCTGGGCCATCTGAAAAAGGAAGCAATGTCCTTCTGTGTTGGGACCAATTGTATTACATATTGGTGCTGACTTCATAAAATCTTGCTATCATGGTAAGAATGAAAAATACTCTAGATGCCTCCAATTTAACTAAGAGATGGTGAATTAAACTGCTCAGCATAATCAATCAGCCTCCTGCAAGTGGGTGTCAAGGCATCATGTGCACACACGCCTGGGAAAAGGGATGACTCCTTGCTATTGGATATAGATCGCTACTGCAACAGCTAGTAAACCCCTTGCTGAGTGCCTGAAAGAAGAGACTGGATTGTAGTCAAGGGTCTATTTCTAATAAACGCATGTGTCATGTCCTTCTAATCATGTCATTTGCTGAAAATGGACATCCAAGACTAAACATCACTTGGAGTCTGCTAAAAAATTTTTGGTCCTATTGTATCAAAATATGAGCTCTATAATCTCCTGATTGTTCGATCTGATCCCTTAGTTAATAAGACATCCGAGGGTTTCTCTAGACAGGATTTGGGATTGCCGGTGAGAGTGATAGGGGCTGATTGGACTGATAATAGGAAAATTGGGTTTTTCTGTAGATTAGGAACCATGGACTATCCATCCAAACCTTTTTCATGAAATTCTATTATGAATTACATATTTGGGAGGGGCTAGAAAAACTCAGAGATCTAGGACACTCTTTTTTGTTGTTGTTGTTGATCAAGGACACTCTTCTCGATAAATTTAAGCAAGGTGACTAAATGTCTTAAGTTAGCTATGGTCAAAATGGGAACTGGTACCTGTCATTCAACCCCATCTTGAGTCTTCCCTTTTCTCCAAGTCCCTCAAAGGCTGTGCTTGCACCTTCCCTTTCTAAAACTGAAGATCCAAGTATTAGGGCGGGGGTTCCCAAAGTGGATGCAAAAGCAGATGCCTACGCTTAATCCTGGATTGTGGACTAATGCACCATAGACTTTAATTGCAGGTATGGAGTGGGGAGGTGGCGGGGTGGTCCTGAGTTATTTTCTCTTTTTTTCTGAAAAAGGGCAGCAGACCGAGTCCGTTTGGGAATGTCTGATTTGAATCCAGAAACATTAGCTCCCTTTAGAAACACTGGCCTTAGTGAAACAGGTCGTTTGATTTCAAGAGATTGGAAAAAGTTTCCCCCGTTCAAAATTTCTTCCCCAGACTTTTTTTGGTGAGAGCATAAAATCCCATCTTTAGAAATTCTAATAGGTCAAATAATGGTTTGCCCTTTACTTTCAAATTTCATTTTAAAGTAGAAATAAATAAACATAAGAATACATATAATACATGTACCATAAATACGATATTTCTCTATTTATAGGCCAAATATCAGAAGAGAATGTAGAAAATGTAAGTTATTTTATGGTGTTAATATAGTGTAATTTCATAGATTTCATTTTCCTTTTATAATTTCCTTTTAAATGTCTTTGTAAGAAAGATCAAAGGCGGGGGGGAGGGCGGGGATGAATATCACTTACCATTTTATTAAATGCTAATTCTACGTGTCTACAGTATTTTTTACTGGAACTTCAGGCATTCATAAATATGAATTTTAAATAAAGAAACCCAGAGCGTATTCTCACTTGGTGGTTTACATGGAAAACCTAGATTGAGAAGAAGGAAAAAGAGAAAACTCAACAAATATTCACTTACCAATTAAGGCATCCTTGTCAGGGAGACACTTTGTTGGGTAATAGGGCAGATAAAAAAGGACCAAGACCCGCTTCCCCGCTCAAGAACCTTATGTAAAAGGGTCAGTACGCGTGAGGGAAGAGCACACTGTTGTTACTATTGTCAGCCTTAGTATATTGCAGAGGATCCATTTGTTAGCTCTCCATCCCAGTGGCAAATTGCTGGGGAAAACATATTTAGAAGATGGGGCAAGCCTCAGGACATGACCCAGCGAAGATCAGCCTGGATTAAGATGAGGGCAATGGGTACCAGTGAAGAGAGGCAATGGTGCACAGAGAGAAGACAATGGGAGCATCCTTGACTATGAACTGAGTCTGTCTCGCTGAGTTGATCAGGACCAGCTTAGAAAGCAGGCAAGTAATTTTCAACAAGTCAAGTGCCCCCAACAAAGCGTTTGTCCTATCAAACAAGGATTTTCAAGCCATCAAGGAAGGCTCCTTATAGACAAACGCCCCCCAATATTCACCGAGTCAACTCTGCTGGGCTGTGCGTTTTCTTATAAGCCACCAATGTAGTGAAGACCATGCCATCTATTTTTGAAGCTCACGCTAAGGTCTGATGTAGCTGATATGCTTGCTACCTGTGCTGTTCTACCTGTTTCAAACCAGATAGAAAAAGTACTGGGCAGAAGGAGCCAAGTTCATTGTGACAAACAAAGTGCTTCCAAGTTGGTCAGGCTGGACACTTCCCAATGTCATGATTTCCATAGAAAGATGACATTCTCCAAAGATGCTTTTGGGGAAGTAATTTGTTTTCTTTCTGGGTCCCCTTTTCTGCACCTCAAAATGCATTTATGTCTCCTCATTTCTACAGAAATAGGGGCTTAGGAAGAATCAAACTCACCAATTGTATTATCCCTCAAAACCCCAAAACTAACAGGTTAGTTTTAAAATATTTCTCTCTTCCATCTTACACATGAACGTTCTCTTTGAAAAGCACAAGAACCCACAGGCCCTAAATTTTAATTTGGTCCCTAATGCCTTTCTGGTAATTGGTGTCCTCTATGGCCCCCTCCTTTACACAGGCTACGTTCTAGAGAGACACTGGCAGGCCTGAGAGACACAGGGGCTCGTACTAAGCATGTTAGAGGGCTATAGAATGGATTTTTTTTTTGAGAGAGAGAGAGCAGATATTTTTACACAATAGAGCTCCCCCCAAAAAGATATTCATCTGTATCCATGACATTTTTTTCTTGTTTTGTTTTGTTTTTTCTTTAGCCATCTTTTTTAACTCCTAAATTTTCCTTTTGGGCCAACCTGTCTGCCTTTAATATGCATATTTGCGCCCTCCTCTTTCTCATTGGACACTTTCTAGACCCTAAGATTATAAGTGTTGACATTTATGACTCACTGTTTTTGTCATGGTGACCTCCTATTAGTAAAATATCCCTCTTCCAGGGAAGGGGAAGGGTGGGGGAGATAGGGGGAACCGATCACAATGATCTATATAACCCCCTCCCAGGAGGACAGACTACAGAAAAGTGGGTGAAGGGAGACATCGGTCAGTGTAAGACATGAAAAAATAATAATTTATATATTATCAAGGATTCAGGAGGGAAGCAGGGAGGGGGGAAATGAGGAGCTGATACGAAGGGCTCAAGTAGAAAGAAAATGTTTTGGAAATGATGATGGCAACATATGTACAAATGTGCTTGACCCAATGGATAGATGGCTGGGTTGTGATAAGGGCTGTATGATTTTTTTCCAAAAGGAAGTGAAGATAAAAAATAATAAATAAACAATATCCCTCTCCCACAAGACTGCCCTTTAAAAGGATACCTTTAATGCCCAAATACTCTTATCCCAACAGAGCCGCTTGATTCCATTTCACACATGTTAAATGTGTGTTCAACCACATAACTCCCTAGGCCTCTTCTGATGCAGTCCTTTCTGCAGCTCTCCTTGATTGTACCTTTCTATTGCAATGCCAAAAGTTTAGCACTCTGTGGTCTAGTCTAAACTGTACATGGGACAGTGAGAATGACCTTCTGGCCCTACAGTGCTTCCTGTTCGTGGGCGTAATCGATACCACTTTTTCAATTTCTCTCTTGTCTTTGCTTGAACATATTGGAATTACAACCTCTGACAAAAGTAACATCCCTTTTGTCGTGGAAACAAAAGGCGTGTGTAATGAATTGGTTACGATTACGCTGTGTGCTTAGATGATGGATCCAACCGCAGCTCAATTCCCTGAGTTTCTCTAGCTCGGCCTGGTCTTTCAGTGAGACATTATTGACTGGCATCTTCCTCAGAACAGGTGCTTTGGCCTATAGTCTTGCTGCCCTGCCTTCTCTTGATTCAAAAGCAACGCTGGTGTAGGTGAAGGGCATCAGATATGAGACAATCCTGCCCAGTAGCTTAGGACGAGCACTGGAGAGAGCCAGCTGGAACTTCAAGAATGGAGGTCCCTGGCCCCTTTGTCTGAGCTGCTAACCCTTTTCTAATTCACCTTCGTTACTCAATTGGCAGGATATGAGTCACAGTTTTATGTACCATTTCTCGGTACAATTCTAGGGCTGAGAGGAGCAAGGAAAGTGGAAGGAGGCAATTCCTCATCATTCATCCCTATAGGTTTTGCTATAGTGCCATTATAGAAGGAATTTATAATCTTCCTGAAGAAGGATTTAATGTCACGATTGCATAGTAATTAACTGTATATTTATTATAAAACACACCATCTTGTATTACTGCTTTGAACAGCAAATGACAGACCTCTCTTCCTTTCCATTGACTCCACTTTTTTTTTTTTTTAACATTTTATTAGGGGCTCATACAACTGTTATCCCAATCCATACACACATCAATTGTGTAAAGCGCATTTGTACATCGTTTCTCAAAACTTTTTCTCTCCATTTAAACCCCCGACATTAGGTCCTCATTTTTCCCCTCCCTCCCTGCTCCCCCCTCCCGCATGAGCCCTTGATAGTTTACAAATGGGTATTTTGTCATATCTTTTGCTTGCAGTTTAGACACCTAATTTTTCATCTACAGCAACAACAACCAAAAAATCCCTTAGCATTTTTGCTTAGAAATGGTGTCATGCCCATATTGGCTGCGAAAAATATTTTAAATGTGTCTTCAAAGAATGATCAGATCATATATTCATCTTTCAGAGAAAAATAATTATCTCCATCGCCATTATTTTTGCCAAGGACGGTAACACTAATTTTACTCTTTCTGAAAATTAAAGGAGCGAACAGCTTATATAAGGTGTTGATAATTACCTATATTATTGTAGTGCTGTGACAGATGTTGGCAAAAAAAAAAAAAAAGCCCCAAATGCCTACAGCTGTGCACTCCATGACATCTAGTTGATACTCAGACAGAAGGCTAACAGATGTTCTGAACTGTCACTTTGCCTAAATGTTTTTAAAGTCTGAGGACCTTCTTTATAATTCACCAGGGTCTGGTTTGCATACGCAGAGGTCCTCAGAATCCCCATCTGTGACAATTAATGTGGAAGACAGTGATAAATCAACCCTTGTGTTTTTCCCTCTTCTTTAACAAGTAGGCATCCGTTTATCTGTGAATTGTGGGTCGGGAAGGCTGTTTGTATACACACGTGCTGGCTGTGAAGTCTTTCCCTGACACACAGATACCACCGGGCTACCAGAATACATAGAGGGGTATCTTGAGCGAGGTGTCCGGATGGGCCTAGAGAGCATCCATTCTTTTCTATCCAATACATTTTATAGTCATATGCATCTTGGGAGCAAGATGTTAACAATGTCAATGACGGTTATATTTTTCCCGTGTTTGCTCCTTTGTATTCAGGGTTTTAACAACTCTGCACACAACAGTAACTCTTGATGGTGGGGCTGTGAGAATCATGGAAGAACAAAACCAATGGCCTTCGGGAAACACACAGCACCTCTTCCGCAGCGTGATACCCCATCCTCCTCCTGCCCAAACATACCTTCAGATCCCTCATCCAGAATTACTGCCCCGTGCAAAGGCCATTAAGGCCTGATTTGTTGCTGCTCTTAATTTTAACAAGCGGAATTCCTGTAGTACACTTGCTTAATAGTTTAGACATTCTGTTAACAATCGGGTGTCTGGCCTATCCTGTTTCTCTTCCATTCTGTATAGAAATATAACTCCAAATAGTACATCTTTCTGGGTTTGTTTCTAAATTAGTCCCCACACTTAATTATGAGGATGAGAGGGATGCCTTATTCCTCTTTGTTATAGGCTAAGCTCTCAGTAATCCCAAACAAAAGAGCCAGTTCTGGAAGATATAGGATTTGCTAGCAGGATTATGGTCTCATAGATAATGATGTGCAGTCAGCAGAAGCGAAGCTTTATTTTAATTCAAATAAGCTAGTAAACAAACCACTGACAAATCTGCTGGTGAGAGTAACTGGCTGCTGTTGCCACATTGGCAGCTAAATTATAGAAAATCTATTATACCCTGTTCACCATATGCTTAATTTAATACAAGATACAAATTAAACTATCCACAGTGCCTATTAAAATAACAATACTCTTTTTTATATTTGAATGTCTTAAAATGATTTCTACTGACCTTTTAAAGGGCAGTTTTGATATAGGTGACTATCTACCGGGAAAAGTAGTTAATAGGTGGCAAAAAAGAAAATGAATTGCCTTTCTGAAAAAATAAAAATATAAACGTTCACTGGTTTGCAGTTGGTAATAAGGTGAATTAGCAGTCATGTGTTCTGTTATTACTATATTTCCCTCCTACCCTTTTGGTTTCTGAGGCTGGAGTTTTAAGAATGGGACTTAGCTTGACCTGTGTGGTAAATCTGCCCTATTAAAATCATGACCTACACCAGGCCAGCCTACAGTTAGCCTTTACCCTAATGCCAATTAAGATGTGTATTCAAGAGATGAAGACAACTTTTATATTCCCGCCCATAGTCAAAAACCCCAAGGAGAGCCAGAATGAAAAGGCTGCCTTCCAAAGAAAGAGAGAGAAAAAGAAGACAACACTGAAACCATTTCACAATCCAAACCCCCTTATGAGGTCACCAGAGCAGTCAGCAGCTGATCACGATTGCCTGCGTGTGTCCATGTGACTCAGTCTACCACATTCTGGAGTTTAGACGGGGCTTTAGCATCCCCAAGCCAGATCTGAATCCGAGATCTATTGCCACAGTGTTTTAACCCAGTTGAGTCTTTCTCTCCCACAACTGTGAAAGGGTGGGGTTAATAATCAATAAAACATGATAGGATTGTTAGGAGACTCAAGTAAGATAAAGTATCTGGCAAATCGTAGATGCTCATTAAAGATTAGTTTGTTTCCCCTTTTCACCCTCAAGCAAAGCAAAGAGAATGCTGTTCTTTGCACAAGGATGGATGGAGTGTATTCAGGAGGGGCTGGGGAGGGGAGGCAAGCGGGATGTAAATAGAAATTCTCCTGGAAACAGTTTCCTTGACTCATTAACTCTTTTCACAGGTAAACCCAAAACGGTGGGCTTCCTACTCTCTCACCACCCATGCTATCCCCACACCCCCCAAAAATGTACCACAGCATTTACTGGATCTAAGAATGCATCAAAGGAGCCCTATTCGGCACAGTGGTTAATCCCTCTGCTTGCTAAGTATGTCTGGGTGGAAATGCAAATTCTCAGCGGTGAGTAGAGCCAGAATGAACCTATGGGAAGCCCCGGCTCAAATCCACCGGCCTCTCCAAGGCGCAAAGAGGTGACCACTGCAGCCATAGAGATTGTAACCTTGAAACCCCTGGGGGTAGTTTTCCTCTGTCCTCTGGGATCACTGAGTCAAGCTGCCTGAAGGCCAGGAGGGTTCGGGGCCTGGGAGTTGTTATTTTGTAAAATACTATCAGGAACTCACCTAAACCAGCTGCCTAACCCTGAACCCAAACACAACCCATTGCCACCCTGTGGATTCTAACTTGTAGGACCGAGTTAGATAGGACCAAGTAGAACAGCCCCATAGAGTTTCCAAGACTGTCCATCTTTCTCCAATATACTGGTGGGTGTGAACCCTGGCCTTCCTTTCCACCATGGAGCACCTTAGCCACCGCATCACCAGGGCTCCTTTGCCCATCCGCAGGGTTATAAAATGGAGAAATCATCAACAATCACCACACTTTCAAACAAAACCAAACTCACTGCCATTGAGGGGAGGTGGACTCATGGTGACTGTGTAGGACAGGGTAGGACCCCCTCTGAGTTTCCAAGACTGTGACTACTGAGGGGAGGAGGCAGCCCTGTCTTCCTTCGAAGGAGTGGCTGTTCCTGTCTGATTGCTGGCCTTGCAGTTGGCAGCCCAGCTCTTCCCCACTCTGCCCCCAGAAATAATAAACCACAAGCACACTTCGGGATCACTCTTTCAGCCTTGATGTGGAGCTTTTGCTCTGGGGCTTCATGGGTTCCCACAGTGGCTTCTGACTCTGAGAGGACACCCCTAGCCAATGCAGCAATCGATTACAATATTGCATTAGGTCTGCGTTTGGAAAACACCCCCCAGTTTAAGTTATTCTTGCGGTCTTTAGATGATATTAATCTTGTACCCAAAACAAGTGAATTTCTCCTCAGGTGACTCCAGATGCTATTTCAGGGGCTGGTACTGCAGGATATGCAGGGGACAGGTGAGGACCAGCCCACTCCACGTCCCTCCCCCTCACGGCTGCCCTGGTCCATGTTGAGAGGCCAGGGTCAACTTCCAGTTTTGGAAGTTCAGGAATCAAAACCAAAGTTAACAACAATCGGTGACGTGTTTTCATGTTTAACGGTGTAAAATCAATGCAGTAAATAAAACCTATGTATGGTGGAAACCTGTCCAAAGAGAACTCAAAATCTTTTCCACTCAAAGGAGCCCTGGGGAAAGTGATCAGCTGGCACCCTGATCAATTCGGAAAATTGGGGGAGACCCAGACAAGTCCTCACAAATGCCCCATCCCAATTGGAGTTTTAACACATATAACCTTGGTTTAAAAAAATGTTTTTTTATAGGAGGCCCTGTCCTCAAGTTTCTTTGCTATAAAAGTACACCCATCTCTAGTTGCTATTTGTCAACCGTTGGGGGGTGGGGGGCAGGGGGGGCAAGACGAAGGGAACAACAGAAAGTTCCGGAAGTTTGGGCACAAGGAGAAGGGGGACTTGTCCCTGATTCGGCCACTAAAAGAGCAGGCTGTGTTCCGCCTTCATTTCCGAAACAGCCCTGGGCTCACGAGCCCCAGAGCGGCCCTCCTCTGGCTGTGAGTGCAGCCGTGGTGGCTAGAGCGCACGGTCCAGACCTTCGGTTCCCAAATCCTACAGGTGGCCCATGCTCCAGGCCCCTGACACTCCCCCGCGTTCCCCCGGCTGGCGTTTCCAGGCGTGGAGGCCCGCGACCAGGCCCACACTGGCCCCTCGGGGGACCCCAGCTCCCTAGGGGCTTCCTCACGTGCCGGCCAGGGGCGCGGGACCCAGGCTTCCTTCCCCTCACCTGCTCGTGGCACCCTGAGCCGTCCCTACCCCCCAAACTCCATCCCTGGCCTCCGCTTTCTCGGACCTGCGACAGTGGGTACACCTGAAGGCTCCCCAGGACACAGGAGACGCTAGAGAGCCAGATCTGAAAGAGATGCCACCCACCCCGACCCAGGGGACCCCTCGAATGTTCAGAGACTCGGGAAGGGGTAGGGGAGGGTGAAAAGCTGAGCTCTTGCTCCAAATTTGTTCTGGAAGCTTTGTCTAAGGAGGCCGCCGGGGCTCTCTGGGGAAACCTTAAGAGCAGCGAGGATGGATTCAAGCCACCTCTTCGCTCAGGTCGGGTCCTGGCCCAGGCGGTTGCCAGGCAGCGCGCGCTCATCCTTCGCCTGGACCGGCGGTGGGGACGTGTTTGGTTTGGTCCCCAGGCCTGCACGCGGACCCTGCGGGGCGAGGTTGCGGGAGCGACGGCCTCCCACAGCCGAGCTGCCCTTCAAACGCTGGCGTCTAGGAGCGGGTCGCCCGAGGGAGGGACGTGCCCGCCGGCCGCCCGAACTGCAGGCCGAGCTGCGCGGGGCGCAGCCTCCACGCGCAGGGGCCAGAAGGCGGCCAGTTAGGAAATGATTGATAGCTGAAGGGGAGAGCAGCCGCGGCTTCCCGGGAGCCCAGGGCTCAAGCCTGACACTAAGCCCCCTCTGGGAAAGTCGTGATTTCTGTGGTCACTGGTTGGCTGCCACCTCCGGCCCCTCGTCGCCCCAGACCCTCGGCGTTTCCTCCTTAAACAGCACTCCCCAGTTTGAGACCAGGTCTCCGGTGCCCCTCTGGCTAATCCCCTCTGCCATTAGTCTCTTTAAACCTTTTAAATCCTCTCGGCCTGCTTTATCTTACCTTACCTTCCCTCAGCCCTTGCCCAGGCCGCTGCTCCGTGCTCAATGCCTCTCA
>NW_022108124.1:1985364-1998655 GCF_000313985.2 Echinops telfairi | reverse complement strand
CTGGTGGCTAGGGGAGCTGAACTTGGGCCCCAAAGCACTGGACCACTTGCGCTGGTGGCTAGGGGAGCTGAACTTGGGCCCCAAAGCACTGGACCACTTGCGCTGGTGGCTAGGGGAGCTGAACTTGGGCCCCAAAGCACTACGGAACAGGACCATTTCCACCTCAGCACCACTTGGCAACTCCCAGAAATGGGTTCCCTGGGAATCCCCTGTCCCCCTACCGCGTAACAAAGCCTATTTATAACCCCGCCGGGTTGTGTTTGTTTTTGTTTGGCAGATAGGGGATGCGCCAGAGAGAGGTGCTCAGAGTCTGCTCCCTGGGTAAGAATGGGTGTTGACACCTGGTTACCTGTTCTGCAGTTGTAGACAACTGGTTCCTGCCGACCTCAGCCACGGATGGAATTGTCTCCTTGGGTTCTATGTAGTTGGGGGCTGCAGGCTCCACCTCGCCCCCATCAGATGGAACTGCGCTTTTGAAGCAACTTCGGGTGATTTGTCTAAAATATGATCTTCCTGGACCCTTCGGAGAGGGAGGCCGACTGGGCGCTGTGTGTTCTCCTACAGTCGCCTCAAGGGAACCCCAGCGCCTTCCCGCCTTAGTCTCCGGAAACCACTCCGAGAGGGAACCGCGGCTCAGATGGCCCTTTCAGCTCAGTAGAAAAAGGGAAACCGCTTCTATCCAGTGGAGACATCCAGGCTCCCTTTGTCAACTCTGATACTTAGGAAAGACGTAACCAGTGAGGGAGGCTAGGAGAGATCATTCGGTTGTTTCCGTAAATTATTTTGCGTGCAAACTCAGGAAACACTAAAATTCACTGTTATCAAATCTATCTGACTCTGATGGCCCTCTAAGACAGAGCAGCACTGCTTCTTTGGATTGTAAATCTTTACAGAAGCAGACAGCCTCATCTTTCTCCCATCCAGTGGCTGGTGGATTTGAACGGCCAAACTTTTGGTTAACGTGGGAGAAGTGTTACTATTGTTGACTTTTAATTTTGTGTAATGCCTTGCCTATAATGCCTTACAATCCCTATAATTGGCAAGTGACAAGTAAGCATCCTTCAACTGGTATTAAAAGTCAGTCCTGATTTTCCCAGTTCACTTCCCACTCTTAACACACATACTCATACACTGGGCCATTTTTCTTGATGGAGAATGTGCTGAGATGTGCAAAACTTTTTGGTATCACCTGTTGGTCTTTTTGAAGTAATACTACGGCGTTTCCCCTATGGCTACAAAATGAATTCTTGAGAACTAACGGTGGCGGTGGGGGGGGGTCATTTTTCTGTTGGTTTTTTTTTCAAGTCCCATAGGAAAGGTTCTAACTGGTGTCTAAGTAATACCACCCCCAAATTCCCTTAGTAGGTGATTTCGGGCCAATTGTGAGGCAGTAACTATTGTTTTCCTAAAGCGAGAGTCAAAGCTGAGATCAGTTTTGTTTGGGGATCCCTTTGAGGGTGTATCTTCCTTTTATTTCGAATGGTTTTCTGGGAAGAAAGGGAGGAATAAGCAGTGGGTAGGAGGGCAGAGATAGAGAGCCCAATGACAACTACTTTTTAAGATGAAAGCCATTTTCCCAGATGAGTGCCTTACCACAAGTGACAACACACAGTGCAGACTCATGAAGGTGGACTGTTGTCCCTTGGGGTTATTAGAGCCCCAGAGAGCCCTGGCATTAATTCCCATAGAAAGGTAGACAAACTAGTCAATGACTAAGGACTTCCCCTGCAGTGCCCCCATTGTCTAAGGGCTCAGGCCTCCCTCAGAGTTGATACAGACCCCTCAGCCCAGGCTGGGTGGCCTGGCTTCCGCTGAGAGGGGAGACTAATGGGCTCTGAGAACCAAGGGACCCAGAAGCCTGAAGGCTCTCACCTTAAGCCGCCAGGCAGGGTGCTGTAACCTTAAGGCTGTGCCACAAGTCCCCTGGCAGAGTTGGAATCACTGAGTCAAAACTTGGGAATGGTGAATCATAAAGAGCCAAAAATAGGACTGATATGATCCTAGAAACTAACCTTTAGCTTATCCCACTGGTTTCTGGGATTGGAATTGGAGGTTTAACCAGAAGACAGGGTGGGGAATAAAATAAGGCCTCACGCCAGCCCACAAGAGAGCCACTTGGGAGGAAGATGTCCTATGGGGTCTGTGTATCTGACACAGACAGTTGTGCCTGGCCCACGGGGGTGGGGGTGGGGAGAGGAAAGCTTCCTGTTCTTCAGTCCCTCTATTTGAGGTTGCTGTGTGCTCCCCTCCCCCCCAAGAAGCCCTCCACCTCACCCCATCAGGACCAAATAGAATTGAAACTTCATTGCCTTAGTCTGTTCTGAGCCTAAAAATTCAGGATTTGATAAGGCTACTGCACCAGTGATATACTGCAGGTTGTTGGTGGGTTGTTGTTGGTGGTGGTGGTGGTGGGGTGTGTGTGTGTGTGTGTGTGTGTTTAAGCCTCCTCAAAGAGACAGATGTTTGGGCTGATTAAGAATCGAGGAGGAAACCTGCAGCTACACCAAGAAATAATCTATTGGGCAAATATTTTAATAAAAAAATATGAGGAGATCAGCTCGACCTTCCAAGGTCTTCTGCTTTAAAAAAAAAAAATCTTTATCAAACCCCTATTCTATGGCTTCAATAAACAGAACCCATTACCTCACGGCATCTTTTGTTGGCCCCATACAAGAGAGAACAAAATGGTTATTCAGGGGAACGCTTTCGATTTTTATTGTGGGTAGCCTGCACAAAGAGCCGTGTTATTGTATTTAAAAGAACCATCTGTAGCAGAAACAATGGCATCAAATTATCTTTGAATACCCACTGAAAAAACATAAAGCTTTTTTTTTTTTTCATTCTTCTTCTGTACGGTGGGGGGATAGAGCAGTGTTAGGATAACTGACTTTTTTGTTGTTCTCTGGGTGCATTCTTCTGGCTCCCCCTCTCTCTCCCCCTCACCCTCTCTCACTCCTCTCTCCCTCTCCCTCGCTCTCTTTTAAAAAATCAGCCATTTGGGGTTTTAAGCCATAAACGATTTTTCTTGTTGCAGGGATCGCAGTGGCAAAGCTAGGCTAGGTCTTGGAGCTGGTGGAAGGCGAGCGGGTGAACGCAGGAAGGAGGCTGCTGCAGAGACTGGGGGAAAGAAAAGCCGAAATGGATTCCCGGTGGCTTGGATGAAGGACGCGAGGGGGGCATTGCCAGCTCCTTCAACTCGTTCTGTCTGTCCGGTGAGAAGTGATCAAGCTTGGGCTGACAGGAGGCTCGGGAGCCCTCCTGTTCTTTCGCTGCTTTTTTACCTGCCAATCAAACTGCTACAAGACAACACCCTGATCTGGCATGGACATGTAAGTAGCTTGCAACCCAACTTTGACATTCACTGCTAGCTCACTCCTCCCCCCCACCCCCCACCCCAAACTCACTTTCTTCCCCTCTCATTCGGTTGGTGGTTTTTTTTTTCCTTTTGACCTTTAAGAGATCTGGAAACACACCCTGTGTGACAGTCATTTAACATAAGCAGGTTTAAGACTGAAAGCGTTAACTTTTGAAATTAAATGCTAATTTCGATTTCTCTAACAAATGCAGAAATGACACGACATGGTTTGATTCTCCTCTGAGCAGTTTTAGTGTTGAACATAATGAATTGCCTTGCCAGGGTCTCTGTGTTACTCTTTAAGAACATAAAGGACCAAGTCTGTGAGCCACCCCTCCCCGAGAGAAAGGCAGAAATGAAAACCCCAGGCTTCCACCTTTAAAATGTTAAATCCTAGTATTTCACCCCAACAAAGAGGATTCTCCAGACCAAGGTTACTTAGGATGGAAATGTGATTTGATTCAAAAGATACATGTCATTAAGGGCAGTTACTGCGCCATCCGGTATCTTGATTTTGTTTTCTTTTGGGGTGGTGGTGGTGGTGCAGGAGTGCAAAAAGAGAGAGAGAGAGAAGGCGCCAATGGTTGATACTTTGTTCTTTATGACAGATTGACATCTGGGGAGTTGAAGTACAAGGGGGCAGGGGAAGCGGAAACATTACCTGGGAGCAGGAATTAGGGAGCATGGCGAAGCTGGAAGCTGGGAGAGCTGGGTCCCTGCGAAGTTGTGCGAGGGGCGGTGGGGACTTGCTCTCTGCCGCCCTCTAATGGTCACGTGAGCCAATGTTTCACTTTCCTAATTCAGCATTAGGAAAAGCAACTGGGTTTTTTGTTGTTCCTGTTGGGAGATATTTTTGTTGCTATTGTTGTTTGGTTTGGTTTTGGTTTTCCCCGTCGGTCAACTTAGAGACTAGTGACTATTCGTGGAGTAAACTGATTGTTTTCAGTCCAGAAACTTACGTATGTGCTTTAAAACGATAAATGTTTTCTCTTTATACATCCTCTTCTCTAAAAAAAATTTTTTTTAATCCTGTAACACTAATAGACAAGGAGAGGCTACTGGAAAATTGACTTATGGAGGGGGCCCGTGCCCAATGAGTAATTAGGCGAAAGGGATTCATCTCCTACCCGAGCAACACTCAGACACTTCGAATACACTGGCTAGGTGTCATGAGGGAGGGATGATTCAGAAATTACAGATTCTGACATGGGCTCACTATAATACAATGTAAAGGGGGTTCTTAGGCACCTCTGTTATTGGACATGTGGGTAAAGGGGCTTTCCTTCCCACCTCCTTTTTCATTTTTCTTCTCTCTCTTATTCTTTTTTTAAAAAAATGTTGGTAGATAAAGGTTAATCTTGGGCTGAATGGTAGAGCTGTGATTGACAAGAGAAAAGGTGTGGCGGGCAGGTTGCGCTGTCTTATTTACAGCCCACTGCTTGCTGTAGAGTCTTTGTTAGGACTGGAAAGCTAATTTAGTGCTGATCAAAAGCACCACAGAGTTAAAGGACTGGTAATGACTGCTAATTTCATTTCAGCCTCATGCATCTCCAACTGCTGTAATTAAAGACATGCTATTTAAATACAGGTGAAGGGTGTGTGTGTGTGTGTGTGTGTGTGTGTGTGTGTGTGTGTGTGTGTGTGTGTGTGTGTTTTAAGTTGAGCTGGGGGTAGGTGGATTACAAATTTATCTAGACTTCATTTTACACATGTGTGTCATGTAAGTCCAACATCAGATTTACAAAATAATGATCATTTAGGTCTGCTGTGTCTCGCTTTTTACCTGGCTTTGCAGAACCAGTGTAAAATGTGTCCCTTACATAAAAGCCCCTGTTCAAAGAAGAGAGGGGTGGGTGCTTAGGAGTAACTGTTTGGGGTTGGGGGGAGTATTTAAATATTTGCCTTCTCTTCCCCCCCCCCCCCTTCAAATGAATAGAAAGGCCTTCAAAATAGCTTCAAGTATTTGAAACTTGGGGCAGGGTTAACAGGCCAAGAGGATCAGTGTCAGCTTTTCAAATACTTCTAAAAAGATCATGTGAACGGATGGAAAAATGTTTTTTTACATTCAATAATTTCCCCCACACCGTATAGCTGCAGTTTGGGCTCAGAAGCTGTGCAATTTCTCCGCCGATTGGAGTTTCTTTATAACATCAAAGGATACAAAGGTCTACATTTTCGTACTTGGTTAAAATTGATCACCCCCTCCCCCCTACACACCCACACATCCACATCCACACACACACTCACATACACCCGAAAAAGAATTTCGCCTTTAATCTCTTTTATCCACGAAGACTAAAGCGCTGTACTCGACCCCACGAGCGGCTGTCGCCTTCCTTCCGGGCCGAAGCCGGCTCAGATGTGAACCGGCGCTGAGCCAGCGCAGGCTCGTGCGCAGCGCCCCCTGTTGGACACAGTAGGAGACGCACAGCGCCAGTCCTGGACCTCGCTGGAGCCTGCCTGACTCTGGAGTTAGGCGAAACTCTTTATTTCGGATGGAGCGAGGATTCTTGAAAGATACTACTCCAATTTTCACGCGCTAAAAGATAAAGATGAAATGTTGCAACCTTAATTCAATAAAAATAGAAGACTACCGATTCTTCCTCACCTGCCAGCCACCACCACGACCCCCACCCCCACCCCCTCCGCAGCCCGGGTTAGTTTGGGCTTAGAGGTTCTGCAACGGTCAAGACCGTAGAGAAATGATAGTGGCAGGGGAGAGTGCTTCGGTAGCGACGGAGAACCAAGGAATAGCTCCTTCTTGCATTCTGTCCACATCTCAAAATATGAAACGGACGACGCGGCTCCTTCTTAGACGCGGTCTCCTATACCTTCCGAGGCCCCGGCAAGGGCTGCAACCGAGGCTCTGAGTAAAAGACATACCTGGCTCCTTGTGGATGATTTGTTTCTAGAGTATTCCAAAGGCCACTCTCTTCTTCGACTGTTTCCCAACTCCCAGACCAACTTTCCCCTCCCTTTCTTAACAGTGAAAATTCTAATCTTCTTCTCAAAAGCAGATGCCCTGCACCTTGCTGCTAGTATCCCAGCTAGAGGGGGGGGTCAAGGGAATCTGTGTCCGTGATAGAATGTTTCCTTTGCAACTCAGCAGAGCCATCCATCAGCTGTCCCCAGGATCCCAGGGGCAGGGAGAGATGGCTACACTTTCAAAATCTACCTGTCCACGTAAGGAAAAACTGTCTTTTTCCTTGGTCGGTGCGGGAGCAAAAGTTACACACTTGGACTTCTTCCCGAAAGATAGGTCCTAAAAGGGCCCCGGCCTCTGCCATTTAAACCATGCGGAGATGGTCTGGGTTTGTGTTCGGTGTTTAATATAAAATAGAACCAGGAGTGTGCCGGTGACCACAGGCAACCACAGGAGCGTGTTTTAAGATCCCCCTTCGTCGGGGATGCCATTCGATGTGTACATTTTAGGGTGAAGACCTGACGTTCAGGGCTTTCTTTTAGTTTTGCCCACTGACGCCAGTTTACTTCCATCAGAGAATATTTTTTGACTTAAAATTAGAGTTATGCAAACTGTTGACGTTGACCTTGCACTTCTTTCTCCCACCTCCCCAAATTAGCTGAGCCGGGCGTGTGCTTTAAAGGGAATGGCTGTCGGTGAGGTGAGAAATGCCTTCTCCATCGGGGTCCTTCCAGAATTGGATCTCCGTAAGTGGGTTCGTATGTCCCGTCAAGCAAAGAGAATTTCGACTGTTAGTCAACCTTTGCCCAAAATTCTACCTCAAGGATGGGCAAGCGGCCTCCTCTACCTCGACCAGCCTTGGCCCTAGCCAAGGCCAGTCCCCCCAGAGAGACTTGAAGTCGGGCGGGTTTCAGGGACCAGCGCCAGCACAGCCAGGTAGCCCCCACCCCTCGGCGCTGCGCGCCGGGGTCCAAGCATTGTAGGTGCTTAGCCGGCGCCGGTAGGTGCAGAACCCGAGCCCAGTTCCCCGCAGGCTCTTGAGTTGGCCCTGGCGGGGGCCCGGGACTCAAAATCCCTTTCCGCCCCCGCAGGGGTCCCAACCTGGGGGGCTAAGGCGCGCAGCAAGCCAGCACCCCTGACTGCGGGCAAGAGCACCCGCCGCGGTTCCAAAACTTTCGGGGCTCGTTCTAAGGAGAGAGAGAGCGCGCGAGAGCGCCCTAGTTGAGCTACCCTGCCGGGTGGCCCCGGCCTGGCATTGCCACCCAGCTCTACCAGCTCAGTGTCCTTTCTGTGGTCCCAGACGGCCTCGGCCCTGCCCGAATCCCACGCTCCAGGGCTGCCAACAGGAAGCACATACACCGCGCCCTCCCCCACCGTGTTGGGGGGCTGCGGGAAGGAAGCGGGGCTGGTGGGCGAGGGATTCCCGGTGGCCCGCGCGGCGGCGGGGAGCGGCTGGCAGCGGGCCGCGTAGCGCAGCGCCCTCGGGGGCGGGGCGGGCACTTTGTGTCTCCGGCCCGCCGGCCGGGCCCGCGCCCGCGCCCTTGGCCCCGCGCCCGGCTTTGTAAGGAGCGGGGTTCAGAGCGCGGCGAGGCGAACCGGCCAGGCCCGCCTCCACCCCCTGCTGAGGCCCGCGTAGCCGGGGCCTGGCGCTGGGCCCCTGCGCCCCTGCCACCCGCACACCCTCCAAAGGGAGCCGGGGCCAGGTGCCTTTGATGGTGGCGAACGCCTCGGGGCCACCCGAGAAGGCCGTGCGGGCGGTGACCGGGATGGGCTCTCCCGCCTGCCGGCTGCTCGTTCACTTATTTGTCGACTCCGGCGGCCCTTTAGGCCCCTTGCTCCACCCCTGGGAGCGACCGAGGCGCCAAGGAGAAAGCCCAGGAGGAGCTGAGGCCGCCCAGACCCGCACCGGGCTCCACCCCGCAGCCCCCAAGACCGGATCGGCGCTGCCAGACTGGGGCCTAATCCAGGGCCCCTCAGCCCAGTGGGTTCCCCGAGGGTGTGGAAACCACGAGGCCAACTTGACACCGCTGAGCCCACGGTGCTGGTCAATAATCTGGGGACGAGGAGCAGGGGACAGTCACAGTTTCTGAAGGGCTCATTTCAGCCCTATCGAGTCAATGATCTTCAAATTAACGGGGGGGGTGGGGGGGGGGGGGCAGCAAAAAGGCAAGAAGGTTGGGAAGGGAGATAAAAGTCGAGCCCCAGCTCCAAAGGAGCCTTTAAAGCTTATCAGGGCAGCGATCTGAGAATTCCTTTGGGGTGGGTTTAGAAGCCCATCTCCTTCTGAGCCCCTGCCGCCAAGGAGGGGCGCTAGGGGGCGAACCGAAGTGGGCCCCTGGGAAGGCAGGTTTCTCTGACATTTCTTTTGAGGCCAAAAGAGCTTTGGGGAGAGGGCTCCAGATGTCAATGGGAGGCCTTCAGAATGCCAGCCCGCCGGGGATGGGTGAACACTTTGATTTTAGAGGACTTCGCAGGGTGAGCCCCAGCTGCAAAATCTTTCAGAAGAAGTGGTGGCCACCCTTTCTCTTAGGGCTTCCTTCCTCGCCACTTTTCAACTTCCTTCCTTTGCCTCGGATAATAGTCCTGTTCCTAGATCCTAGGCGAAGTGTGTCGTCCAACTGATTTCCTTTAACTCACTTTTGGGGGCGCCGATACCTTTGCCCTCTGAGATTAGATGAGCTCTCGCACTGATGTGGATCTGCTAAGTCTCACTGGACATCTGAGTGACGCAGGAGCAATACGGCCCATCAGAGATCCCCAGCAGGAAAAAAGAGTAGAATCGAGGTGTGCAGCTCGGAAGGAAAAAGGGCTGGAGGCAAAGAGGGTCCCTCTTCCTTGCGGTGCTCTCAGGAGCAGTGCCCAGGGAGCCTTGCCTGCCCGCCTGGGGTGTCACTCTGTGTCATTTCATCCTTAAGGACCTTGAGAAACCTTAAGGAAGGCTCGCGTTTGTTTTCCCACAAAAGTTGTAGGCGCAGCTAGACGCAATGATCAGAGTTGGAGAGTTGTTGGGGTTGTTTTGTTGTTGTTTTTTCATTAAAATGAGGGTAACAATTGGAGCCCTTGGAAAATTGGGATTCCAAATAATCCCTCCCCCTTTTATGTGATTAATTGCACCAGATCCTGTAGTCAGTCCGGGATCATGTGGTGTGTTGAGTCTTGAGCAATGATGGTAGGTGTAAAAGGATCCTTGGGTTTGTCAGGCCACCTGGGGCATCTGGTGATCTATCTCCTGCTTTTTGTTGGGGTTTGTTGTGATTCCCTTCCCCTACTTTTAAAAATGGCTCACTTCCACCCCTCCCCCAATACCATTCAGAACCATTGGTGGCAATTCAAATCCACTGGAAAGTAAAAGCGCTTTAGATTTTTAGTTTCTCTCTCTCTCTCTCTCTCTCTCTCTCTATATATATATATATATATATATATACATATATATATACATATACATACATACACACACATTTATTTATTTAAAGGAAACTGCTATCTAAAATAATTAATTCTTATAATGAAAACACTTCCATTTTCCCTGGATAGCAGATGTAGTGCTGGGACAAGAATTGTATTGATTCATGAATTCTGGTTGGAATAGGCTGATAATTCAGAAATGCATATGGAATTGTGCATGCTACTTTGATAAGGTATATGTTGTCTTTAAATTTGTGATGTAGGATATGGCTATATATGTCTATGTGTATATGCATTTATGGGCATCTACACATGTGTGCACATGTATGTTTTCCCAAACAAATATTTGCGCTGGACCTATATAAAGGGTGTAGGTTTATGGGTATATGGGTGAGATGATAAATAATATGATGATTATAGACAGCCCTTGAACATGCACAATTGATTACATTTTTAAAAAAATAGATTGCCTTTGTTGCTGTAATTCTAAAGAGGAAATACATTTTGTTTCATTGAGTTGTTTTTTTAATGTATGTACTTCCTCAGTGGGAATTGGAGGAAAGCGAACAAGTAAGAAAAGGGGCTGAATGCAAAGAGCTCTACGTTCCTCAGGTTTCAAGGGTCCTTACAGCTCTTGAGTGAAATTATTGGGTGAAGTTGGGTCTGGACTGAAACAGCATTTGTTATCCCCTGGTTCTTTGGTTATGTGTAACACCACTTCTAGGAATGAAAGGCAAGGTGCTGAAGGGACAGACAAGGAGAAAGAAAATATGATTAAGCAATTTCAGATTGCCAATCTTCCATACTTCCATATGCATATCTATGTCTTGGTAAATAGAAAGAGAGAAAGATGTTTGCTTATTCTTTGTATCAGCAAGAAATATTTATTATAATCCTGCCAACAATCCTTCACACTTGCAAAACCTGACAAGTTTAGCATAGGGGGGAAAATTGGTGGTGGGGGGGGTGGACGAATAGATTTTTTTTTAAGTATCTATTATTTGGGGAAATTGTTTGATAAAACTTAAGGTACACCCTTTCCCAGTAGTCCCAGCAAGGGATCCTTTGCAATCTAAAAGCAATGTAGTTTGATAAGGATATAATTTAATTTCCTTTTTTTTTTGCTATTACTCTCTATATGCTGATGTTTCCCAGCTTGCTTCTTGATTGTTTTTAGGAAAGTAATGCATTTCCTTACCTTCACTTACCGGTGTTTATTTCAGAGGTCTTGGTTCACCTCTTGGTTCAGTCTGGAAGTCAGGTGGCATGCTCCGTATGGAGAGTTGAATTTTCTGGCGTGACTTAGAGGGGAGAGAAACTTTTTAAAATTGTTATATACCAGTCCCCTTCCTCTGTAATTCTTAGTTTTCTTATGTTGGGGGATACCTCCAAATACAATCTGTCATCTCACCAGCACTGAGGCAACACTGTCCGAGCATCTTCACTGTCCTCCATTCATTACTGCCTGGAGAGTCAGGAACTTGTCTTGGGTTGCTGTCCTTCCCTTAGTCAGCAGATGAGTGCTATGATCACTGGCCCTGCCAGGTGAGCAGGCCCGCGGTCACTTTCAGCACTGTAGTTGGAAGGTTAGGATCTGGAGGAAACTTGACCAGAAAAAAAAAGGAGAGGAGCGAAAAAAAAATCCCACAAAACCCTTCCTTTGGCCAAACCTGGCTCCTGATATATTTAAGTAGTTCCAGAATTAGAAAGCCTTTCTGTACATTTTCTTCTATTTCTCTCTCTTGTTTCTTACGTAATGAAATTAAAACTTTTGGAGCCCACAGTTGACATTTTTCAGAAAATTGAGTTATCAAGGCAGTAATTATTTCACGGGGAGATAAAACTCTCATAGCCCTAACTGTCAAATAGGGCCCTTTTCAGATTTTAATTACAAAATAAAATTAGTCTGCTCTTCCTCGCATGGTTGGTGAGTGGTTAAACAGAGCTTCCCCAATACTGGTGGTCGTCAAACTCTGCTAATTAGCAATGCTGAGGAATCCCACTTAACAAGGACATTCTCCGAGACGCTGCAGGTTCCCTGCCGTTGGCCTTCATTTCCATAAGAAGATTAAGAGAGGAGGGGAACACACTCAAATTCAGATGCAGAAAAGAAGCGTTTTTAACAAGCATCATAATAGTAAGATGCTTGGCTAGTTCTCACCTAATTACTGCAAGTTAAACCTCTATTTGCCTGCTGGAAGAAAAAATAAGTCTACAGTCCCCTATCTCCACAAAATTGTTAGTTGGCTTAGATGTAATACTTGAAGAGAGATTGGGGGGCTGGGGGGGGGGAGCGGAATGGTAGCATTGCCAACACACACACACAAAAAAAAACTTAAATAAAACTGAGCTACACTTAGCAGCCTTTTTTGGCTATAGCCTACAGCAATACAAGCTCAAATCAGAATATTCCAGTCATTATACATCTTTGCTCTGATTACTATTCTTGTCCTAAAGTTCTTCGTTTAGTTTTTGTGTGGTTTGCTCTTGTTTTGCTGCCCATGGAAGAGAAACGTTCCACACTGGCTCTTCAGATGAAGCACTTTCCATTTTTATAAATTGTATCAGCGGCAACACTTAAAATTCTGAGGATGGAGTACTCTGATCCAAGTACTACTGTGATTCTCAGTGGTGTATTGTTATTTGTACCGTCTCTGTCTGTTGTGAATCGAAAACAGTGTGGCTGCTGCCAACTCTTGTGATTGCTTATAGAGTTAGGATTAGAGATAGGGGCTAGGAATGGTACGGGGATGAAGTAAAGTGGCCGGCGATATGATTTTTTTTTAATGCTGATGTTTTGAAAACTCTAATGAGAAAATTGTTTCTGCTATCACCATCTTCTTTAATCTTATTTTCATAGCACATTATTATTCATAAACGCCAGCCACAGTTAGTTTATTGCCTTGATAAGTACAGCAGCCTTAATTAAAATAAAGCTGTAAATAAATGCGGCCAATGATAACACAATTGTAATGTATTTCCATAGCTTATTTATATGATAAAAGCAATTAACCAAGGACCTAGCCAGCCCCTCTAGCCCCTTAAATGCATTATTATGGAGTTCAGGCACAAACGCATGTATCTGAGAATGTATACAAGCTTTTCTATATCATCTTAAAGGGGAAATGTGTGCCTCTTGCTACAACTGAGAGAAATTAAAAAGATTTGATTCTGTAACAATCTGTTGTTAATATTTATATCAGTACATATACATCACTATTAACCACACCAACCCCTTGGTTTTTTCCTTCAAGCTTATGAGCCCTTTCTTTTCTTTTTTTCCCCTTTATTTATTTATTTTTTAGTTTACCGGAGAATGTTATGAAGTGCAGACCAATGCATACACAATCATAAAGCGAACACTTGGCCTGCCCTTCGTGGCGTCTGGACAATCATAATTCATTCATATGCTGAATCTCATAATTTACACCTATTTTTCCCCATAGTCTAACCTCCTACTTATCTTGAAGTTATATACATTTCTAAGTTAAACAAATTAAATCTGATTCTTATGATTTGATCCATATCTTATATGATATGTTAACTTTCCTTTTGTTTGGCTTACATGCAATTAGTTTGATCTTCCTCCCATCCTCCCTCCCCACCCC
>NW_022108124.1:1982708-1984096 GCF_000313985.2 Echinops telfairi | reverse complement strand
CCTCCGCACCGAGCGGTGGGAGGGCAGGAAGTTGAAATCGCCCCCGCCGTCGCCCGGGCTTTAGAGTGTCCCCCCTCTGTGCGTCTCCCGCCCCCAGCCCCCATTTGGAACGGGCACCACCTTTCGTGGGGGAGGGGCGCGGGACTAAGGAGGGAGATGGGGAGAGGGTACCAGGGTACACAGCCCCGAGCACTGATGGAGTTGGGGGACAGATGGTCGGAGAAAGTGGGCGACGGGGGTGGGTGGTCGTGGGAACAGCTGCGGATTCCTGGGCCCAAGACCTGGCGTGGGCAGGGCAAGGGTGCTTGCTGCAGTGCCCCCCGCCCCCGGCCCTGGCTGTGCCCCCGCGCTGGAATCGGCCACTTGGCGGGAGCAGACTTATTTATTTATGAATCTCAAGTTCTGTGGCCACAAGAAGGGTATTGAGGAAAGTGCTGGAAAGTGCCCTCCCATCTTCCAACTGCGGGTCCGGGGGCGGGCTCCTGGAGAGGAAGCCGGCAGGAGGAAGCGCGCGCGCACCGGGAGAAGCACCCAGGGGCCGGAGTGGGGGTGGGTGGGGGAAGCGTTGCGGACGAGCGGGGGAACAATGACACACCAACTCTTGCACTGCCTGTTTCCTGAAAGACTAGTTGGACAGTGGCCCTGAACCACCCCCTCTGCCCGGCCCCACCACCGCACCTCGGCGGCGGCCTCCCGCACCCCTTCTTCCCGTCGCCACTCCCCAGCAAAAAGTAAATCAAGATTAATTTTAAAGGAAAGGGGTGGGGGGCGACGCAGTCTCAGCACTGTTTACCCACTTCCTTCGAAAAGGCGTGTGGTGTGACCTGTTGCTGCCAGAGGGGACACAAAGGTTTCCCAGTGGCTGGCAGCCGGGCTGTGGGAGCCGCCTCCCCCTCCGCTCGCCCCCTCCCTCCCCCGCGGGGGCCGGCGGCGCGGCAGGCCCCGCCCCCTTTCATGCAAAACCCGGCGGCGAGGCCGGGCCCGAGTGGAGGAGCCGGCGCGCTCTGATTGGTCGCCGGAAACCCATTTATTCCCTGACAGCCCCCATCACATGGATGGTTGTCTATTAACTTGTTCAAAAAAGTATCAGGAGTTGTCAAGGCAGAGAAGAGAGTGTTTGCAAAAGGGGGAAAGTAGTTTGCTGCCTCTTTAAGACTAGGACTGAGAGAGAAAGAAGAGGAGCGAGAAAGAAAAGGGGAGAAGTTTGAGCCCCAGGCTTAAGCCTTTCCAAAAAAATAATAATAGCAATCATCGGCGGCGGCGGCGGCGGGATCGGCCGGAGGAGGAGGGAAGCGCTCTTTTTTGATCCTGATTCCAGTTTGCCTGGCTCGCTTTTTCCCCCCCAAATTATTCTTCGCCTGCTTTTCCTCGCGGAGCCCTGCGCTCCC
>NW_022108124.1:1967823-1982399 GCF_000313985.2 Echinops telfairi | reverse complement strand
CGGCGCAAGATGGCCCAGGAGAACCCCAAGATGCACAACTCGGAGATCAGCAAGCGCCTGGGCGCCGAGTGGAAACTTTTGTCGGAGACGGAGAAGCGGCCGTTCATCGACGAGGCCAAGCGGCTGCGGGCGCTGCACATGAAGGAGCACCCGGATTATAAATACCGGCCCCGGCGGAAAACCAAGACGCTCATGAAGAAGGATAAGTACACGCTGCCCGGCGGGCTGCTGGCGCCGGGCGGCAACAGCATGGCGAGCGGAGTCGGGGTGGGCGCCGGCCTGGGCGCGGGCGTGAACCAGCGCATGGACAGCTACGCGCACATGAACGGCTGGAGCAACGGCAGCTACAGCATGATGCAGGACCAGCTGGGCTACCCGCAGCACCCGGGCCTCAACGCGCACGGGGCGGCCCAGATGCAGCCCATGCACCGCTACGACGTGAGCGCCCTGCAGTACAACTCCATGACCAGCTCGCAGACCTACATGAACGGCTCGCCCACCTACAGCATGTCCTACTCGCAGCAGGGGACCCCCGGCATGGCTCTGGGCTCCATGGGGTCCGTGGTCAAGTCCGAGGCCAGCTCCAGCCCCCCCGTGGTGACCTCTTCCTCCCATTCCAGGGCGCCCTGCCAGGCCGGGGACCTCCGGGACATGATCAGCATGTACCTTCCCGGCGCCGAGGTGCCGGAGCCCGCCGCCCCCAGCAGACTTCACATGTCCCAACACTACCAGAGCGGCCCGGTCCCCGGCACGGCCATCAACGGCACACTGCCCCTGTCGCACATGTGAGGGCCGGCCTGCGAACTGGAGGGGACAGACATTTTCCCAGAAAGAAAAGAGATTTTTTAAAAACCCCAGGGCAATGGGAGGGGGCGCGAAAGAGGAGAGAGTCAGGGGCGGCACGGAGAAGAAAGCCGCTATAAGCTCCACCACCACCAAAATCCGGTCACCATAGCAAATGACAGCCGCGAGAGAGACCACCAATCCCAGCCACACTCACGCAAAACCCGCGATGCCGGCCAGCAAACTTTTAGGAGAGATCGTGGACTGCTTTTTCGGGGACTATTTTTGTACAGAGAAAACCGGGGTGGGTGGGGAGGGTGCGGAGATGGACCTTGTATAGATCTGGAGGAAAGAAAGCTACGCAAAACTTTTTAAAAGTTCTAGTGGTACGGGAGGAGCTTTGCAGAAGAAAGTTTGCAAAAGTCTTTACCAATAATATTTAGAGCTAGTCTCCAAGCGACGAAAAAAATGTTTTAATATTTGCAAGCAACTTTTGTACAGTATTTATCGAGATAAACATGGCAATCAAAATGTCCATTGTTTATAAGCTGAGAATTTGCCAATATTTTTCAAGGAGAGGCTTCTTGCTGATTTTTGATTCTGCAGCTGAAACTTAGGACCGTTGCAAATGTGGAAAGAAGAAAATTACTGAGATTTGGACATTTTAATGGTATTTTAAATTGTACAAAAGGATAAGAAATTGGAATAAGTACTGGCAAAACCATCTCCCGTGATCTTTCAAGGGCAAAAGTTTTAGATTGTACTAAATTTTTTTTAACTTACTGTTAAAAGCAAAATGGCCATGCAGGTTGACATCGTTGGTAATTTATAATAGCTTTTATTTCCCAACTTTCCATTTTGTTCAGATAAAAAGAAACATGAAATTACTGTGTTTGAGATATTTTCTTATGGTTTGTAATATTTCTGTAAATTTATTGTGATATTTTAAGGTTCCTCCCACCCCTTTTATTTTCCGTAGTTGTATTTTAAAGATTCGGCTCTGTATTATTTGAATCAGTCTGCCGAGAATCCATGTATATATTTGAACTAATACCATCCTTATAACAGGTACATTTTCAACTTAAGTTTTTACTCCATTATGCACAGTTTGAGATAAATAAATTTTTGAAATATGGACACTGAAATTATGCTTGAGTCTTTCATTTTCTTGGATAACACTGTGGTTAGACATAACTCCTGGGGGAATTCTAATACTGTGCTCAGTCAAGAAAGCCAAATACCGAAAAGCCTTGGTCTTTCTAGCATGTGCTGATGTTAATTGCAACAAATAAATGGCTGGATGATTAATTGAATACGTACTCTAGAAAAATGGAAATGCGTATGTCCTCTCGAAGATAGAAACTAGAGCCATATATTGTAAATCCACCCCCTCCTCTACGCAGCATGAATAAGCATGATGGGGACTTGTACTTAAACTGATTTATGCCACTTGTTGCCAGAAAGGAGTCCGTTCTGAAATTTTTCATGTAGCTTAGCAGATGGGGTATTGAGCCAAATCAGAACCAGGCTGGCTGGTTTTGTTTTCGTTTTCTTCACAGCACAATGGCCCTTTGGAAACCTGGGTATAAGGGAAAAGGATGCTTCTTGTATCAGAATAATTGCAAACTAGACATGCAAAGTGCTTGTCTGCTGGGTGGGGGTTTGGATGACTCCGGCCCTGCTATTGTCAGCGAGGAACCGAGTGGTTGGCGTTCTTTGTTCTTTGACTTCATAAACTTTCTCTTACGATTTTTTCAGTTTAGTGGCCAGGGAAAGGCAAAGAGCGTCTTGCGAAGCGCCCCGACTTCTCGCGGCAATTTTTTTTGTATTATTTATTTTCTTTTTCTCCTGTCTCCCTCCCTCCCTGCATTTTATTTCTTAAATTGGCAGCGCGGGTCCAAGCCTGTAGCCCCAAATCGGATAATCTCTGCAGCTGATAACGAGCAAAAGAGAAGCCAGGCAACAGCCATATTAAAGAAGAAAGCAATCGACTCTGAGGTAGATATTTTACTTTGTCCGGTCTAATCACATGTGGAGATGATCATGCTTTTGATCTGTTAACAGCGTTGTACTACCGTAGTAGAAAAGGGGGAGGGAGTGGGTCGGGGGTGGAGGGTGCGGAGAAAGCACGCTTGGATTTGTTGTTTTCTTTCGCCCCAGGAAAGGACTTAGTTGTCCGCAGTGGGAACGGAAAAGTTGGGGACTCGCCACGGTGGTTCATTTGGCCCCGCTTCTGCATCCCGCCAGTGCGGCTGCGGCTGCAGCCGGAGAAATTGTCAGGCCCAGGCTGGATCTTTTCTTCCCATTTACTCTTGGCCTCCTTTCATCCACTCCACCAAAGGGGGGCCGGAACGCAGGTCAGGTCTTTTTAACGGGGAGCTTTTGCCTCCCACCCTTTCCAGAGCTTGTTGTGTCAACGTGCTACAACTTGGGAGCGGCTGGGATCCGGCTGCGCCGTCCACCTTTGAGGCAGGTCGCCGCGGCAGTCTCTCAGTTCGTTTCCATCATCTCGCCTCCAAGAAAGTATTGCTCTGGGCCACCCCGGTGGAGCTACGGCTGGGTCTGCACGGAGCCGTGCGGGCCTCTCGCTTTTCTGGAGTCTATAGGCAAGGTCTAGGGCCAGGGCCAGACGGGCATGCTTTCCGTAGTTTTGTTTGAATGTTTTATTTCAGGTAGTATCTCGTTGGTTTGTAGGTATTTCCCCCTTCTCTGTTTTTTTGGGGGGTTTTTTTTTCACCGTCTCAGTTTTAGGGTAAGAGTGTACTGGGAAAGGACAATTATTCTAGTTCCCAATTCTAAGCAAGGCATTTCCCCCCCTAATTAATGCAGAAACTCTGAAAGAATTTCCCCTGGCCTGGCCAGCCATTGTAATGCATATACGGATTATTCACGTGGTAATGAGCACATTCGACAGTTCTTGCTCACACATACGAATAAAAGAAACTTTGAATAAAGATCCAAATGATCTTGCTGGGGGGTGGAGGGCATATTCCCCGGAATTAGAACCAATCAACTATATAGTGTATAGATTTGAAGAATAGATATTAGAAATATGTATAGAACTTTATAGAGTAATTGCAGTAGACTATATACCCTGCGCTTAAAAAAAACCGAGAGAGAGCCCATAAGGTCAGACTAACTAAAAAGCCACTTTGGGGGAGAAAATGCTCAGGTTCAATTTTTTTTTTCAAGCAATATTTTAGAGAGTTGAACTAGTTGGGAATGTTTGTCACTGCACAAAACTCCTATTGTCATACCAAAAGGGAAAAAGAAAAACAAACCAAAAAAACTTTCCCCTTGATTCTCCCTCCTACAAATCAAATATTTTTCTAAAAAAGTAGAAGTCAATAGTGTATTTGCAAATATAAATATTTTTTGATAAATTGATTTTTTAAGGGAAATGATACCTATTATCTCATGACACCATTAATTTTATTGGGTTAAATGCACCCCAAAGGTATGCAATTGTATGACTAGATTAATACTAGGCAACTCATATTTCAGGGAGAATGTGATTTTCCAGAAGGGAGGTGGAGGCAAACCGGTAAACTTGCTCAGCCACCTCGAGTTCTTGCCCCTTTTCTCAGGGTAGACTTCTGCTTATTAAAAACCACACTCAATTTCCAGTCAGAGGGGGTACATTTAAATCTTTCATTAACATTACATACAGCATGGCAATGTGCAGAAGGATGCGATTAAAGTTTGTTCCTCATGCAATATTTCCTTTCGCTTCCCCTCACCCCCCTCCTCCGTACTTTAAATAAAGAGGGTTCAAATATTTTGCTGAGCTGTGGGAGTAGATTATAGCAACGTTTCTTGCCAATGCTGGGAAGCTGGTATGATTACAAATGGTCCCAGGGGAAAGTGGCTCACATTAACCACTAAATGAATATTTGACAAGGACTCATTCCACGGTATTATTACTATAAACGTGTCCCTACTGGACTTTTCAAGGGTCAAAGAGCAACGCTTCAATTAATTATTTAGACTGCTAGTAGATTTGGTTGTAATAGCTGTAGTTATTCCTAGAACCGATACATTCTTACAGTAGGAAATCTCAGGAGAATCTTCTCCATCTGTAATGCCTTGGATTGAAATACACAAAGAGTCCTGGCATTCTAAAGCTGATTTTTATTTTCGCCCTTAAAACCTTTTCCCGGGCTGGGGGAAATTATAGTCTCTCTTGCTATTTCATTGATGGGTTTTGGTTTGAAGAGGGGGTGGGGGGACATAATTTATCTTAATTTCCACATCATGTCTGCAAAGGTCTTTAGGGGCCTTTCAATTTGAGGTGAGAAGGGAGGGTATTTATGTGTAATCTTTGCCTTTGCTAAGTGGAGATGTCACTGGATTTCAGAGACTCTGAATGTAGACAGGATACATGATCCTGTTTGCCAGGAAAAAGCCAGGTTTGAAAGCCGAAGACTGATAGGCTGAGCACTCTGGGAGTTCGAGGAGTCTCAGTAAACTGGGGTGCAAAGTAGTCGTCTCTCCTCCTCAACCTAGTGGTGCAGTGGGGTGGGGGTGGGGGTGCGTTTTCCATTTCTGCCACGTCATAAGTTCCTCTGTGGCACTAGTAAGGTAGGGATTTGGAGAGTAAGACTTGCTCGCTGACAATGTAAGTTGAATGAAGAAGAGATCAGCTGCCAGGGAGGGAAGGGAGGGAGTGCGGGAAGCAGTAATTACAAACCCAATTCATTCAGCTTTTCAGAACTTTTGTTGTGGGAGCTGCCAGTTTCTCACATTAAAAAGAAGTGCTCAGTGCCTCCGGGGGACTAGAACTGCCCCTTAACTGCATCGTGATGGGGGTCTTCATTTAGAGCCATTACAAGAAGAAAATTAAACAGTGCCTTTCCATGACCACGGTTTACTTTTCAATTGCTAACAGTTTCTAGCTAACTGCTCTGAGATGGAAGTTTGAGGTTTGATGGCCTGCTAGTTGGCACCACTTATTTATCCGTTGTAATGAAGAGAGCTTTCAATACCACCACCCTTTTTTTTTCCTTTGCCTTGCTCCTTTTCCTAGAGAATTTCGCAGAACAGATCCTCACATTTTGCTTTCTGGAAGACCTTTCCTGTGTCCTAAGCCAGCTTTCGCTGAGACTTTGAGTTCCCATTCCCCAACACCTCCTCCCACCCTTACCCATTGCTGTAAATAATTTGCATCTCACTCGACTTCCTTGCGTTCAGAGTGAGGTTACCAGCAGAATCTGGGGTTGGAGATAGGAGACACTTAATTCCCCACCCCCTTTGCTTTGCTCCTTCCCTGCTGCCCCTCCAGTGAGTTGGAAGTGGGCTGGGTGGATTTCTCCAGGGACAGCGTCTACAAGGTGGTTCTTCCCTGAAAGACGGGGGTGAGAAAGGAGAGGAGGAAGGGAAACGCTTGACCTTTACCGTGGAGAAAGTCCAAAGGGACATCGCCTCTAAAGTTGTAGATTAAGAAGCAGTGGAAGGCGCTTCCCAAAGGCCGAGGAACTGCCAAACCCCGAGAAGTGGCTCATAAATAATTTTTAAATAAAAACTTCCCTAGAAACTTGATGTCTGACCCCTTTATCCAACCTCCCTCTCCCCCCTGTGCTCAATGCTGTCTAGTTTGACAGACCTCGTTTTCCATTTGTATGTTTGGCTTCTGTGGCATTTAGGAAAATAACTTGCCTTTTTTTTTTTTTTTTTGGCTGAGGCTTTCTTCTGGAAGGGTTGGGTGTGAAGAAGAGGCTAAAGTTTCTGGAGGAGGCAGAGTGCTCTCTTTCTGTAAGAAAGTTCAGATGGATTTTATTTTATAATTTGGTGTAAATGGTGATCCTTCTAATGATCACCATTGAGTGCTGGGCTCCGTCTTGTCTCTTCCCAAGCAAACGGAACGTCCTGTCACTTCAGGACTCAAAAGATAGTTACTGCTTCTAAGCCTGTGAATGTGCGATGATTATTCTATATGACAAAGAAGTGTCTGGTGGATTTAAAGCCCCAAGGAGTCACTGGTTGCTTACCTTAGTCTGCCTGCGTGCTCAAAAGGACACGCGTGGGCGCACTGGGTTTTAGAGAGACTCTGGCGCTCTGGACCAGCAGTGGCCTCCCTCTGCAGATTGGGGCGCAGGGGCGGGCTGTGGGCGCGCGGCTCGGGTACCTCTGGGGGATGTGCCCGCAGATGGAGGCCTTGGCGCCCAGCGCTGGCCCCAGACCTGATGTCACCGCCAGCCAGGACACGAGCCCCCGACCAGTCCTGGGAAGGCGCCTCCTGAGGCTCCAGTATTCCCTGGCTGGCTTCACCCAAATGGCCCCAGTCCCTTCCTCTCAGCCCTGGCCGGACTGGTTGCTGGGCGGCGGGCAAGTCTGAGAAGTTTCCCCAGCTGCAGAGGCCCATACCCGCTCCAGAGTCCTCAGCCTTCGGCACCCTGGCCCCAGCCCTCTCCATGCTGACCTGGGGACCCCAGAGATGCTCCAGGCCCTGAACTTTTCAAGTGAGGCTGTTAGACCCAGGGTCTACCTTGCTGTGGCTCCCAAGGCCGGCCTTGACTTCTAGTGGGTTGTTGCCCCTCTTTGGTACCAAGTCCCTGGAGCTAGCAATCTCCCCCGCAGTCCTTCTGCAAGCAGGTCGCCCGCTGATTGAGCGTGGCTGTGGGAATGGCCTGGAATCAGAGCAGGTTGGGGTGGGAAAGTGTAGACCTTTCCCTTTCCCATCTGTAAAATGGGGACGATCCATATTTGCCTTGCAAAGAGTGGCACAAAATAGGTTCTATTGATAAGTATCCCTTCTTGCCCTCGGCGGCAGAATGAGATGATAAGGAAGGAAAACAGTTCTCATGTTAAGACTCCGGAGATCAAGACAGAAATCCAGGTGCTTTCTCGATTTCCTGACCGGGGCCATGATACCAACCTTGTTCACATCACAATTCTTCCTTTTGGTGTTGTGCTTGTGTGTGTGTGTTTGTTTTCTTTTCTCTGGCCTTAGGGTTCAGCCTAGGAAGTTATCTTTCCAACGTGCCTTCCCTGGGCATCTTCATGAAGGGGGTTACCCATATGCAGGATAGGAACCTCCCCCACCCTCAGAAGGCAGAAAATAATTACTGTATTAAAAGGAGCAGTGAGTTTTTCCTGAGGGTTCTTATCACCAGCGGCCAGGCCAGAATTGGGACTGCACCCCCTCTGCCCCACCCCCACCCCAACCTGGTGACGTCAGGGCATGCAGGGCCTCACGGATGAAATGGTCCCTTTGCATGTTCTCGAAAGAATGATATCTACTGAGTGAGGCCAGTGGAGCCAGCCTCCCTTCCCACAACTCAGACCCACCTTTTGAGGGCCCCCAGCCTTCTAGACTCCCAGGTTAAAACTGAACAAACACTAGCATCCCAGGTCTGCATCTAGTCGCATACCAAGCGCACATCACTGGGCACTCACCCACCCACCAATGTAGGCGCACCCTGCCTATATATATGAAGGTTGTGTTTGCTTTTTTTTTTTTTTAATCACCAGCTAGTTTGTTGTGGTGTTTGAAGGAGTTGCTTGTGTACTTGGTTGGTTTTTGAGACGCTCCACAAATTAATCCTAAAAGACTTTTAAAAGTAGACCGTCCTTAGCTTTGCATTTTCTTGTTTTTTATTTGGCCTTGGGGAGAGTTGAGTCCTGGTTTGAGAACCATAGTGTTCTGGCTCTGGCCACATCCACGGGTAGAACTGGGGCTTGCGGCTTACCATGACCACGCTAATTTCATATTCGCAGTGCACTCCCAGCACTTTATAGCTTTTAGCAAGTCTCTTTAGAATATAAGGAAGTATTGCTAACTCCTTGAGCTTTGGTTTTAAACTGTAGATAAGAGGAGAGGCATTGGATCAGTGGAATCCATGTGAGGTGGGTAGAGCGATTTGCTGGTGGAAAGCATTGCCACATTTCTGGAAGCCTGCACTTCCCAAGTTGCTTTACAACCCTCAAATCACTGTGGTGAAGTGACTGCCCTTCCAGTGAGAAGGAGCTTGGAAACTAGGCTTTGGCCTCTGATACTGGCCCAGGACCTAACAACGCAATGATTTGGTGAGCTTGGCCAGTATTGCTATGGGCAGTCAGTTGAGGACCGGGTCCATTTGACTACCACATTTAACTGCTCCAATTCTAGCTGTTGCATAACATTGTGGTTTAATCAGGCTGAAATGCTCAGTGACAGATCTATCTTTTCCTCAAAGTCATCCTCTCTTTCTCCTCTTCACCTTCCTCCTCCCCACCCCAACCCCCAAAGTGTATGTGTGTGGTGGGGGGAGTCTTAAAATCACATCTCCCTAGTGAGTGTTTGTTTACCACAACTCCTGTTCAACTAGACTCTCACTCCTCAGCTTTCTCAACACTCTCTCATCAGCTTTGTGAAAGGGTGCAAAAACATCTTGGGATCCAAGATGGCAAAATAAACCTGAGCATATGGAGGGGAGACTCCCTTGTTAGGAAACGGATTTAAATGTTTAGCTCACACTTCAGTCTGGATGCTCCCCTCACTGCCCACTCCTGGTTCTTGGGTAGGCCAACTCTATTAACAAGCTGGTTCCTAGCATCGCTAAGGCTGCCACTTCCAAATCAGCCCTCCTGATAAGATAAATCTAGGGGCCTTTCTCTTGTCTGCCCCCTTGTGCTCTCCTTCCAGCTCTTGCCTCTCCCTGCCCCAGGTCACAGTACCTTTCCACCAACTTGTTAGATGCATGCAAACTGTAGAGGCTTGATGTCAACAGGAAAGAACGTGTGGTGGTGGTTTTTCCTTCTTCCCGGAAGCCTTAAAAGTTAAGAATACAAAATATCTCATGGTGAGTTGTATGAGCTTCTAAATTAGCTGCATATAAAGTATTTTAAGAATTTTGGGGAGGGGGGCTGTCACTGGCTGGCAATACTCATTGTGTGTGTGTGTGTGTGTGTGTGTGTGTGTGTGTGTGTGTGTTGGTTTGAAAAGCAGGAAGAAATGTAATGAATTGAGTGCTGTCAGAGATGTCTTCTGTTTGAACAATCTGCGATGGGCTGAATGGCAGGGACTCCCTCATCCAGTGTGCAGGTGCAGTAGAGCTGGGCAAAGGGGGAGGGGGGCTCCCTCTGTTCAGTCAAAAAGCACCATTCTCCACAATAGACCACACACTGGCAGCCAGCGTGACATCAACTCACACTTTCATACTTTTTCCCCCCATCCATAGTTCGGAGTCCACAAAGTGGCCATACAGTAGCCTTGGTTAGGCGCCTTTAATGAACATTTTTGTGGCTTCTATGAGCCACATTGAAATCTGCTGGGCTTCGAAGAGAACAAATACATCTCTAATCGTGAGTTCTAAACAATAATGTCCAGCGAGAGATAGGAAAAGTCATGTGGTCTCTCTCCAGTCTCTCCCCAGTCCAAAGCCCAGTGCCGCCCCTGAGGAGAACTTGGAGTTAAAAGTTCTGTTAAGCACCCGGCGGCTGCTAGCTGGTGTCAGAATGAGAGGCCAAATGGGACTGGAAAGAGGGCACGAATTTCGGGTGTTTATTTAAATGTAAAAGGAACTCTAAGGATTTTATTATGCGGCCAGAGAGGGTTAATCCTGCAAATGAACGCACATTAATCTTGTGGAGTGGAGTTCTGTCCCCTGGTGAATTGGTTCTACTGAGGCGCGGGATGCGTTGAAAGAGAAGGGCGTTAGGCGAAGCCAACGACGGTTTTAAAACTCTCTGACGAAGATGCGCACGCGACCACCGAGGCAAGGGCCAGGCCTTCCGAAGATTTCCCTAGGTCATTAGATTCCATTAGGTCAAGACGAGGACACTCCTAGAGAAACTCTGCCCCCCTTTTCCCTGCCACCCCACCTCTCTCCACCCCACCCGCTTCGCCCTTGCAGTCTGAGTTCTGAGCATTTGAGCAGCCCGAGGGAGGGGCGGGGAAGGAGCCCGAGAGCGAAGACTCCCCAAGGGCCCGCGCTGCGCTGGGCCAAGTTCCCGCGGCCGGTCCACTACCTCCTTTGACCTGTTCCCGGACTTGCTGAAGCATTACGCCGAGGAAAATTGCTTCCTGTTTGCTTATTTAAAAACCCATGTAACCAGATGCGTTTCTCATCGCGACAAGAAAAATATCAACTTCCTAGCCCCCAGCAAATCCCTTTTATCATTCGTCCGAGAAGTGGTTCCGTGGGGTGGGGTGGGGTGGGGTGGGGTGGGGTGGAGTGGGTGGGAGGGGGTGTGGGCGGGTGAGTAGGCAGCCCCGCGCTTCCAGCCTGGAGCAGCAGCGATCGCGCCACCCTGGCAGGCTTGGGGCCGAGGAATCAGGGTCCAGGGTCGGTCTGCACATCTGGGTGGGGAGGCCTGGTGTGCTGGCAGCGATAGGGCTCAATCTCTTCAAAAATCTCAAGTTGGAAAGTGGGTGGGTAAGAGGTCGCTGGGACCCTTGACTTGGGACTGCTTCGAGCGGGCCTGACGGCCCGCGTGGGGTATGCCTGTGGCGCCTACTAAAGTCAGCTAGCACGACCGGCCTTGGCAGCCTCTCGACCCACCGCCTGCTTGGTAACTGCCGCATCTTCCGGACGGTACACACCCACAATTAATCTTTCTTATTAAAGCCTCCATTCTGTACCCAAGGGGCGACTCAAACCTATTTAGATTTCCTTGGTTGGCTGCACAAATTTAAGTGGGCAAAGAGTTATAAACCTAATAACGGAGGGCGCGCGAGAGAGATTTGAGCAGAGAGCTGCACGATTCACTAGGGGTGGAAGGAAGCTGCGGCCCCTGCTCTCGGCCCGGGCCTCGGGGCGACTGCCAGCCTCGGGGAGGCCGCGGCCCTCGTGCGCTCAGCACCCCCCAGCCGCCCCAGCCCCCTGCGCGCACTGGGACCCTGGCCTCCAGAGAGCCTCTGCCGGGTTGCTTAAAAACCGCCTCCCACAAAGGCACACTTCTCAGAGCATCCTAAACCCGGGACCTTCCAGGGAACCAGGAAAGGTTTGCGCTGTTTGGGATTAATTGAGAATAATTAACACTGGAGACCGTTAATCACCACTTTGCTGCTCGCTCCCTCCTTTTGGGTCGGCTGCGTCTGCCTCTCCCGCTCAGGCTGGCGGCTCGCGTCGGGTTCGCTTGTGAAAGTGAAGACGTCGCGGTAGCTGTCACCCAGTTCGGCTGTACTTTTTTAAACGCTCCCATATTGTTTGATTACTAATTCGAGTTAATATGATCTTTATGGCAACATCACAGTGGATAATTGGCCTTTTTTCTGCACAACAATGTAAATCACAATCGCTTTATTATTTAATAACGTCAAACGCTTCGTTGGATTGGCCCCGACCGAGAAGACCTTTTCTTTGGAGACAGTGTTGTGGAGGAAGAACAATGCCGATCTAATTGTGGAGATTTCATAAGTTGGCTCCCGTAAATGAACAGCTTAGATATGGAAGTTCCAGCAGATGTGGGCATGGTTCGCTCGCAAAGTCTACCCCAGCCCCCAGAACGCACAGCCCAAGACTGGAGGAAGGGTTTTTGGTGCTCCCTGGGTCCCAGCAGCCACCCAAGTCTTCCAGTAGCAATTAGAGCTTTTATGGGCCTTGCTAGTCAGCCCTTTCTTTATATTGCCGGTTCAGCTTGAAGGCCTTGAATCCACACACCAAATAAATGCCTGCGCCTTTCAAATAGCCACCACCACTTACGCATCTTTTCGGTCACTTTGGTTGCTGGACAGCCGAGCACGGGCCGGAGCTTTTATTGGTCTTGTTTTGTTTTGTTCTGGTTTTTAAAAAGCGGATGCGTCATCGAAGTGTCTTTACATATACTTATCTCAGGCCGGTTTTTTTTTTAAATTTTGTTTTGCAAAGGGACCTGAGCCATTATTTTGCAAATGCCTGGAGGAGCAGACGAAATCCGGAGCGCACCCCCCCCCCCCCCGTGAGAAATACAGGCAGCAATGCTTGGAAGGAGTGGGTCCCTGAGACTCAAATGAAAGATTAATCACGTCTGCCCTCAAAGCCCTAATTCTAACGGTTCACTCTCCCGGCGTTTGCGGCTGCTGGAGGACCCCTGTCTCTGGGGTCTTCGGATTTCAGAGCCCATTGCAAATGGAGAAGCCCCCACCGCTTGGGATTCGGGTCAAGGAGAGAGACTCCGGAGTCTACAGCAGTTTTTGTTTTTGCGCGCGCCTGCCTCTCCATTTGATTCAAATTCTGCCTGTCTGGAAGCAGAACAATTCACTCCCCCCACCCCTTTTCCTAAGATAAACAGGAGGTGCGAAATGCTTCGCCTGCACACGCGCCCTGGGGCCCCTCTCCCCTCACCCTCGCACGCTGCTGACAGTGCAGCTGTCCCTGGTGCAGAACTGGGTGGGGACATCCCCTTCTCTCTTCCCACCTGCATTGAAACACCATCTCCCGGGGCCTTCTGCCGGCAGGCTTACGTTCTCCGCCCTCCCTTTAGATTACTTGCCAAGGCCTCCCTGGCCTTCTCGCCGCTGGCTGGGAACCTAAGGAATGACCAGAAGGATAGATGGAGGAACTAGGGAGAAGCCATGGATTTTCCCAATTCCCCTCAACCGTGTTCGAAGGAATATTTTACTACGAGGAGTGCTTTTGGGAAACTTTCCCTAACAGGACTTCAGGGCAGGTTTTTTTCTTCTCCTGGGACCCGCTGGACAATACACGCATTGAGGCTCTGTGGCCTGCAGGCAGCGGGGCACTTGGGGACTGGCCAGCCTTCCTCCGAGTGGCCCGCAGCTGGGGGGGGGGGGGGGGCAATGCACCAGCCATAAAAGTACCTTTTCTCCTAACTCCATCCCTCCCACCCCCCAGCAGCGGCCTTTGAGGACTGGGGGCAGGCAGTTGAGGGAAGGGGGATGTAAAAGGTTTTGCTTCTTGTGTTTTTCCCAGCCCCCAAATTTGGTGTTGGCACAGAATCGTTCACCCTGTTTTTCGTTCCTCACCCCCCCCCCCCACTCTGCCTCAGAGGACACAGACTTGACGGTTTTGTCTCTGGGTAACACTATAGTCAACCTGGGGCTTTAACGCTGGACTAGACACCCCCCCACCCACCGCAGGACCCAAACAGGTTCCCACCGCCTTTGCACCTCTCCTGCGCTCGGAGTGTGATGTCGCAGACTGTAGACACTTAACTTTCTAGTTGAAGGAGTTTTGCTCTTTCCCAAGAGGACACCTCTCCAGTCCCACCCCAGGCGACCCCTCGGTGGGGGGGGCACCTCGGAGACCCGCAGAGGCCTGCAGATGGTGACCATCTAGGTGGCAGCGTTTGTCTGAGGTTGTAAACGAGTACTAGGGCCACGTGCTGTGCCTTCGAAACGCCGCGTGGGCCCAGCCTTGGCGACCCTGGCGGAGGGGGGCGCTGAAGCCACCAGCCCTGGTCAGGGGCCCGCGCGTCGCGGCGCGGCAGGTCCGGCGACAGCGCTGAAGGGAGCGAAGTATCCGGGGCCCGTTTGATCTGGGACTGCGTCGTCAGCTACGGCTTTATTTGTTTGTCATCTCACATTAAGCCCGCCGGGCCGGTGGCAGCCGGGGCGATGGGAAGAGGCGGAGGAGGGGGCTTGGCGGTAACCACACCCCTTCCTAATGAGTTCATTTCCATCTTTGCGACTCCAGCTTCCAGCGCCCTCTCTTCCGGACGCCTGGGTGCTGTAGCGTCTGGCACACTGCAGACGCCTCCACGCCGGATGGCGAGGAAACAGCGCCTGGTGGGAAGAGCACGTTGGTCTCGTGATACATTTGGCGCCGAACGTTGACCTGGGCGTCCCAAGCAGCCCCTTAACTTTTTATCCCCCGCCCCCAAATGGGTCGCACGCGGATTACTGGGGGCTTGCCCATATTCTTGCATAGACA
>NW_022108124.1:1916372-1967723 GCF_000313985.2 Echinops telfairi | reverse complement strand
CATCCCTTTCTTTTTACCGAAGTGCGGTTTGATTTGGTTTGCTTTGGTTTGGTGAGCTTCTTTAGGATGAGGGCTGGGGAGAAAGGGGGCCAAAAGTATCTCAAACGAATGAATCAAAAGTGAAAGTTTCAAACTAGGTCCCGACCTGGCGGTTAGGCAGGAAAGCCCCGCGGTCGCGTGCGCTCGCTCCGGGAGGGGCCTGTCCCTAGCTTGTGGGGTGAAAGGGGGGTGGGGCTGGGGGTGGGGGAGCAGAACCCCGGGAGAGAGAGCAGAACCCGACCTTGGGAAGGTGTGTCTATAACGTGGGTCAGCTCAAAGTTGTGGCCAAGAGACTGAAGAAGTTTCGGAACAGCCCTCGGTAGGAGCCCCAAAGCACCCTTCAACAGCTTCTAACCCGGGCTCGTGTCGGGGTTTGGTGGTGCGGCGGCACCGCAAATCCCGGGAAGAAACACGGTCGTGGACAAGTGCTCACCGCTCCCCAACCCCAGCACGCTCGGGACTTTGGGGCGCGCACCCGAGGGTGGGCTCCCGCATGAGCTCCCAAGGAGCTGGCTTGTCCACTGCGAGCCGTAGCACTATCAAAATGAATGAACTGCCCCGAGGAACTCCGGTGTGGAAGGCCACAAGAAGCTTTAGCAGCTCGCTTTAATGATGATTTGTAGCTCAGCCAGGGGCACGGACAGCAAACACCCCGCAGGTGTGTGCCCTAACACCCCCATCCGGACTTGAATGTAGATTACTCTGGCGATCGTTTGATCGGCCCTTTGAAACTCTTTACAATTGCCTGTGACGAACGGCCGGACTGAGTTTTTTTCTCTGAATAATGCCCGGAGTTTAGTAAGTCCTTCGAGCTTTTAAAGCGCTCTAGTATTATTTTTATTTTTATTTTTTAAGGAAGAAATGGGAAAACATTCGATTTTACTTTAGACCTCGTTGTCAACTTTTAGTCGCTAACAGCGTCACTCAAAACCTTTCCACACTTAATGACTGGTACCTTCCTTAGCTGTCTTTCCAGAATGCATCGTATACATGATGCATATACATATATAGTATATTTACATGCCCTGCGTTTGTAAAGAGAGCAAAGGCATCCCCTTTCTTTAGTTCAAAACCTTCTTGCCTGTTTATAGATGATCGTGCTATAAACAAGCATTATTATTAATACTATTGTTAGTCTTATCTTAATGTTTTCTCTCTGAATTCTATCTGTTCTTGTCAGCAAGTGGGAGTTTTACATAAACATTAAAGCTTTCCAGCGAAAACCCCTGAAGTTTACATCCCACCCACAACCCCACACCCCACCTCCACACCGTCTCACCACCCCGCCATCCCCCAAAACAAAAAAAGGCAGCACTGTTCTTCAACCTTTCAATATTTACTTAGAGTGTTTACATACGGGACGAAAAAAATGAACTTTTGTCTGAAACTTGCAACAAGCAGCACTTTGATTTCATAAAATAAATGTCAACAATTACAAGAGCTTATCAAACTAGGGTAGGGGGTGTGAGGGCCAGAATTAAAGGCCCATTCGTAGCACTTCAGACTACAAAGGGTTACACATAAATAAGTGTCACATTTGCCTATTGCAAAAGTTTCCTCGGTGCTTTCTAAGTCACAACAGGGGAGGGGGAAAGCTGTCATTTATTATCCAGCTCTGGCCAGGAACAGACCCCAGTGCGGGCGCTCTAAGCTTTGGCCGGCAGAAGAGGGGTAGCCTTTCAACAGCAGTCCCCTTTGTTCTCCCGATCTCTTTCCCAATTTCAAGCTTCACTTGCCCACCCCAAGTTTGTGTGTTAATGACGCTATTACCATCTGGCTCGCCCTACTTTCCAAAAGATATAAATCTCCTAGCTCCATTGCCTGCATTATCATTTAAGTACCACGATAGCCAGAAGAAAAAGATGCTTTCAAGACTCCAGATTCTCCAGCACTGACTACCCCTGGCATGACTCTTCCACTATATTTATAGACTATACATTGGGGGCGGGCGGGAATGCTTCTGAGAGACCTGGTTTCCCAAGAGCTGCCCCCACCCGCGCCGTGCCCCCCAGCCAAGGAAGATGTGCTGTTTGTTGGGTGGAAGGGTGATTTCAAGTGAATTCCTCTTAGAGCGTGTGTTGTGGTTGTTTGTTTGCTGCAGGAAGAATAGTCTTCCTGTCCCCTCTTAGATTTGTAAAAAAGTTTTGATACATCTCCCAGACATTCAAGAAGGGTCACTCTTCAAACTCTATTTGAGCAGAGCAGATTCACCTCTCTGTAGGAGTGGGGTGTGTGTGTGTGTGTGTGTGTGTGTGTGTGTGTGTGTGTGTGTGTGTGTGTGAGGGTGGGTAAGGGGAGAAGACAAGACGCCTCATCCCCCAAGGGAGAAGCAACTTTGGGGAGTTCAGCCAACTGTAGCTCTTCTTTTCATGGAGTCTGCATAGATAGGTCGAGGCTGTGGGACTGACTTATACCCTTTTAGCTGTAGATCTACCTCACTCTCTCTCACAAAGTAATGGGTGATTTCGCTTCCAGCAAAAAAGCTGCAAACCACAACAGGAGTTGGGTGGGCTTGTGTATGGCTTTACAATGGCTCTATTTATCTCACCAGAACGGAGTGAACAGACCAGAGCTAGCGCTGCTTCTAAATGCATGGGCTCCAGGCTTAGGTCCCCCGGCTGGTCATTTCTTCTTTGTGGGTACCTCCTGTTGGTGGCCCAGGATTTTCCTATCTGGATGCATCTTTTGCCTTGTGCTGTCTTTCTTCTCTCCAGTAGTATCTTCATGTGGCTGCTTCAGTCCTCGGATCAACCAACTAACTAATAGAAGGGCAGGTGAGTTGGAAATGGGAACCTCTCAGGTTCCTAGGAGAAGCTCCTAAAGCCAGCAGCTTTGGCACAGACACCTCTCTTACCAAAACAAAACGAAACAAAAAATGGTCAGAAACAGGAGCTATCTAAAAGGAAAAGCACTATTTTAGGGATGGGGAAAAAAATTATTTATTACATATTCCCAATAGTTTGCATGAACTAAACAGAGAAGGTGTCCCAAACAATTAATTTCTATCACACTGTTTGCATGCAAAAGCCACTTTTTTTCTTACCAGTTTACTTTCTTATTTTCCCCTAAATAATAATAATAAAACACTTTATTTAGAAATTGGTATCCCTACTTTTTTTTCTTTTGAGAACATTATCGAGTTGATATGAACAAATTGCAGAGGAGATACCATTTAAGTAAGATGCACTTTTAATCACTGATCATTAAAATGGTTATGTTAAATATACTCAATTACATGCATGACTTAACTCTCACAGTACTTCCTATTCTCCCAGCTGCTCACGTATTCCTTAACGATAGTCTGCGGTAGAAACTTGATTATGCTGAATCCATACATTTCGATGGATTTCATCAGCCTAATTAATGCCTCCGTGTGGTCTTGGGGTCTGAATGAACCCTTTGCTAGCGTTTGAGGTTAAAGGCAGTGTTGGAATGTAGGAGGGGGCTTCTTTCTTAGCTACTCCCTGGGCCACTTTGGGACCCGACCAAACAAGGCGAGGCAGCAGTGATTAAGCAGAAAAAAGATGGGAATCGAGGACACCAGTGTGGGGTTTTTTTTTGTTGTTTTTTTTTGGCGGGGGGTGTAAGGGGCGGGGAGAAGGGGAAGGCAGGAATGAAAAAAAAAATAAATGAGGTTAATTCATCATCCTAAATTCAAAACCAATCTCCAAATATTTAGTAAAGGAGAAATCACCACCTTGTCCTTGTATCTCAAAACTGCGCCGAAAAGGAAAAGAGATTGGCAACCGGTGAGTGAGACTACATTTCTCTGAGCTCGAGAGGCCGTTCCTGTTCCTTGCCTTCTGACTGCTCCCAGAACTTTCTGGAGGCCCAGCCCAGCGAATGCAGCTTCCATCTGGCGCGGGCAAGCACTCCGCGGTCCGGATTCATGAGGAGTTCAAAGTGGGTGACTGCAATCGGCCTTTTCAGGTGTACATTAACATCTGAATACATGGCCAACTCTCTGACCTTTACCGCCACCGCCGCCGTCCCAGCAGCCTTCCAGCCTCGGCTAATCTGCACCTCGGCCACCAGCCCCGCTGACCTAGGTCGAATTTCCGAAACCCCGCCCCCCCACCCTAAGACCCGGAGAGCTTTATTGCCCGGGAGAAAAGCCCTGATGTGTGTGTCCTTCTAAGGAGACACCTGTGGAAGAATGCTTTCTGAAACGTCCTCTCTCGGTGGTCCAGGAAAGAAAAACGGAGTGGGAGGCATCTTGATTCTTAAAAAAAAAAAAGCCCCAGCTCAGGCACGTGAAATGGAACCTTTGGCCACACTTTGAGCCCCCAGGGACAGGCTGTTCACCCCAGCAGGACTTTCCTCCTGCTCCGGGATCCACCGCACAGACCCACCTCACACCTGTTCCCACATCACGGAGCTGAGGGAACAGGACGGAGGTCAGCTCTATCACCACATCACTGCCCTTGAAGGTGCTGTATGTAGTAAGGCTGTGTTCTGCCGGGCAGGAAGCCTGCTTTGTAGACTGCTTGGGTGAGGACAGACATTGGCCAGAAGAGATGAATGCAGAGGTAAGGGCAGCACAAATCTCCTGGCAACCCTCCAGGCGCATGTTAACAGATAGACTGACACCCAGACACGTTGGCAAAATGAAGCTGACCTCGAGCTCAGGAAGCTGGTGGAGCCAGCAGGTGCTGGCAGCCAGACCACTGCATCGGGGTGGGTAAGATGCCCCACCTTTCCTCTCATCTAGCTGTGTCCCAGCACAGTGCATGGCCCAGTGCCTTGGGATGGAGGCCTAGGGTGAGAAATGAGTGAGCGAGGTGACTTGTAAATAGCCCTGCAAACAAGCAGATATCTCCCTGGGTGGGAGGAGGTGTGTAGCACGGAGAAGAAGAGTGGCATGGGGCATACGAGCAGGTATAGGTCTGGGCCGTCAACTGTGTGCATTGTGAGATTAAAAATTGAGGCAAAATGCTCACCTTGGCCCTCTTGGTCTTGCGTGGCTTAGATCTTGGGATTCCAGGGCCAGATGGCTTAGCACACCATATTTTACAAATACAAATAGATCATCATTCTTCAGCAGATAGGCTTGGGCTGGGATTCTGTTCTTTCCCATCATTGTAATCTAGGGTCTGAGAACAGCTGACTTCCTCTTGTCCGTTTTCGATCCCTGGTGGACCGAAGTGGTGCCCAGTCCCGTCCTGCCTGCAGACTTATGTGCTGGTCCTCCACCCCCACCTCCTTCTCACCCCACACCCTGTTTGCTTCAGAAATAAGTGACTTGGTTTCTGAATGGGGTCTCGCCTTCACCCCTTCCGCGTGAGACAGGTTCCACGAGTCAGCTCACAGCCCCTAGAGACGCCTGTGAACTATGAAATGGATAAACTCGACGATGCGAACGGTCCTTTTCAGACCTGAGCAAGGTTGCCACGAAAGGGTCTAAGTGAGTTGGGGGCTTCTGAGCTCTTGGCAAGTAAAACTGATATGTTTAAAATGTTGGCCCTTGAATACTGAGCCTTTTCATTTATTTTTAAATATTGATTTAAAAAAAATCAGAACCCGTTTTTCTTTTTTTTTTAATTAATTTATTTGTTTGTTTGTTTGTTTGTTTTTAACATTTTATTAGGGGCTCATACAACTGTTATCGCAATCCATACACACATCAATTGTGTAAAGCGCATTTGTACATCATTTCTCAAAACATTTTCTCTCCACTTAAACCCCCGACATTAGGTCCTCATTTTTCCCCTCCCTCCCCACTCCCCACTCCCTCATGAGCCCTTGATAGTTTATAAATGGGTATTTTGTCATATCTTGCCCTGTCCGACGTCTCCCTTCACCCACTTTTCGGTTGTCTGTCCCCCAGGGAGGAGGTCACATACAGCAGAACCCATTTTTCTTTCCAAGAGTTGAATTGAAGCAAAATATCTGGCTTGACGCAGTGGTGACAAGCGAACCCATCACAGTGGTCTTTCTTGGTCCAGCCTAAGGTCTTAGAGAGAGGGGGGACTCCCCACTCGCTGCTGCCGTGGGGTCGATACTGACTCATAGTTGCCCTCTAGGAAGGGCACGGTAGCACTGCCCCTGTGGGTTTCCAAGCCTGTCACTCTTTAAGGGAATAGAAACACCCCTCCTCCTGGGGAGGCCATGGTGGTGTCCAACGGCTGACCTCGTGGGTGGGTTGGCAGCCGAACACATAACCACTGTGAGGAAAGCTGAGTCCCACAGCCTTCCTGGTAGAAAAGCCACATTTTACACACCTGTGTGTTGAAATGATAAACCCAATTTGTCTCACTTGCTTTGCTACCGTCTGAGTTCCCTCTAGCGCTTTTCTGTATGTAGATGGATCCATGCAGGCAGCGATAACCGGAGTATTTAGTTGGTCAAGTCTCTGATGGTCCAAATTCACAAATCAACGATCACCTTGCACCTTTGGTGCATAGATGATTCCTGGCACGACAAACAAGGTCATGAAGCTTCTCAGCAAAGTTCTTCTAAGTTAAAGGAGCCTGCGTATCACCTAATATAACCTACACAGTGGGCTAGATCTCTTGGTTGGTCCATTTAGTGTCGCTGAAAAACAAAACTGCCCCTGGTGAGACAAGTCAGTGGGTTAAACACATTGGAGTCATATACGATGCAGCCCAAGGGAGAGGCTACAGAGATGGACTGCATTTTGGTCATGCTCCCCTGAGATATAGATGGCAGCCTTTGAGCATGGCAGACTCGAAGCGTGTCCCCATCATAAAGATACCGACGCAGAGAAACCGCTGGCCTGAGTTTGATGGTTTGTGTGGCATAGACTCAGATACTATCCAGCGACTTTTGAACGGCAGGACTGAAAACAAACTTTGTCTAACAATTGTTATTGTGAATTAGGTGGAGGTCTTCCTATCACGTCACCATTTTATTATTCAGTAGCTTAACAGCTTATTAACCCTTGTGGTAACTTGCCCCCGTTTGTTTGTCTTTGCACATCTCCCTCTGATAGGATACTATCTTCCTCTTCACTAAGTTCACACTTGTCTACTCCATCCCCTGTTACTTCCCTGCCCCTCACTTGCTCTCCATCAAAGCCTGTTTCTTTGGGATAGGAAAACCTCTCATTTTTGGAAAAAAAAAAAAAAAAGGGTAACAGTGGTCTCATACAATCTGTGGCCTTTGTGATTCACAAACTTCACTCGGCAGAATGTTCTCCAAATCCATCCGTGTCATGAGGTGCTTCACAATGTCACCACTGTTCTTCAGCGAGGCGTGGCGTGGCGCAGCGGCAGGATTTGTGCCATCCATGCAGGACTCCTGATTGACCAGGATGCTCTAAAGCTGCAAAGCGCAGGCGTAGAAGTTGTTGGAGACATTGTTTCAGCTGCCAACTCTGGAACCCAATCCCCAATTGCTCATTGGTTCAGAGGAGCGAAGCTCGTCCTTTGAAATTCTGTTATAAATGTTATGAGGGCAAACAGAAATAGACAAAGTTGCACAACTTGGAATCCCAGGCCCCCAACCTTCTGGCTCTTGCAATACTTGTCTGTGGGAGAAACAAAGGAGTGCCTGGTCTCTAACCCAAAGGAAGGCCTCCTTGAAGCACCTTTGGTCAGTCTGTAGCCGGTCAGCTTCTCCGAGACCACAGCATTTCAGCTGTCTAGGTAGTTTGAGGCTCTTGTCACCCACCAGGCACATTTTCAAACTCAAAAGTGCCAGATCGTGTTATTTCTGTGGCAAAGGGGTTGCTTAGGGCCTGTGACAGCTGAGTTTCCTGTATCGATTATATGCCAGTGCAGTTCATTGATAGAGTTCAGAGAGATGCAAACAGCCTCCAGGTTAACCAGAAGACCCTCAGTTCAAGTGCCCGGTTGCATTCAAACGGAGGGATCAAAATGCAGGTTGGCACAAGTGGAAGAGTAGATGAAGATTTGAACCCAAACTCTTTTTTGCAGCTGAGCCAACCTCCTAGAATGTGTGGGACTGATGATTTAGTTTGAGGTCTTACGATGGGCCAGTTGGATTGAGAAATAGTGCAATAATCATTGTTTTTTTTAAAGCAAGTGCATATTGAGAACCCAGTGAGAAAATTCCATTCTCTTTACATTCCATTTTTTCTCTCCACAAACAAACTTTCTGAAGCCCCTTCAGATATATCCAGGGTTGCTTCTACATGTAAAACACAGAGTGAGTTTACAAAGTGGGGGAAAAAATCATAGGTGTGGTGGGGGGCTAGGTTGGGGGGGTGTTTATTAGCAACAATAACCTGCAGACACCTTGAAAAATCTGATTCAGAATTAGCTTAAGTTCTGAAGTGATCCAAGATGCATGTGCCTTTCAAATGTACCGGCAGGTAAAATGTCATTATTTGCTTTGAGCCTTTAATAATTCTCTGTCACGGGATGCTGGCAGGCAGGCAGAAGTCACTAGACACCCGACGTGTTTCAAGGTCTTGCCAACCCAGAATTGCAGACAAAACAAAACCTAGGTACTGTGACAGGAAATCAAAGAGCTTGAGACCACGGACACTGGCAGCCAGAAGGGTTAATTGGGAAAGTGGAAGGGGGCGCTGCTTGTCTGGTGAGGTCTGTGTGAGCGGAGATAGAGAGATAGAGAGCAGGCGGTGCCTTGTGCCCCCTTGCTAAGGGAGCTTGTGGAGTGGGACATGGAGCCAGAAAGCTGCCATCTAGGTGGCAGCCTGCACCCTGCCCACCACTGGGCACCCCCTCTACTCTGCACCCCCCATCACTAGTTTATTGCTTGAAAGCCAATTGAAGGCAATCACACGTTGAAGGGGCTATTTGGGGACAATTTGTCAGCCTGAATTTGTCACTGGCAATAACGCTTCCTGCAGTTTACTCTCAGGCATTAGGGATTAGGTTTGGGAGAACATTAGCCAATGGCTTGCTTCTCCTTTAGACCACGGACCCCACCAGTGGGGACTGGGGAGGTTCCTTAATCTGGCTTCAGAGTCCCTGGGTGTGGCGGACCCAGTTAAGCATGGGACCCCTAGCTGAAAGGTTGGCGGTGTGAGCCCACCCAGATGTGTCTTGGAAGACAGGCCATCTGCTTGTAAAAGGTCCCGGTCTTGGACCCCCTTCCGAGCAGCCAGTTCTACCTGACACACAGGTGGATTGCCGCCAGTCGGGACTGACTAGGTGGCAGCTAAGAACCGAAAATGCAGTTGCCGTCACCTCAAAGGACAGGACAGCCCCATTCCGAACAGAAGCAACATCTTTTCTCCTTCCAGAACAAGACATTGACTGGACAGGAGTGGACTTTCCTGTTTGTGGCCCTCTCAAACCCTCTCCTTCTCCTGGGCCCTGCATAGTGCCACCCTGTGACTGCTCAATGCCTGATGGGCGGTGTGACTGTGGAAGAGGCACCAGCACCCCAAAGGGCTCCACCATCTGTCAGCCTCACTCCCTGTACACATTCACTGGAGCAACTAGGGCCGGAGACCCTGGTGATTTATGTGCTTAGGGTTATTTTACTGGACCTTTTGCTGTCCACTTGTATCCGCAAACTCTCCTGTGCAGGGCCTAGAGTGGAGACCTTCAATTTTTGGTCCTTCTCCCCTCCTGCAGCCTCTTGCTGGATTGATAGGCCCGGAGACAGGCTGCTCTCTCCGACAAGGAGCTGGGGCAGCTGCTCCGAGCAGCTGCTGGGCCTCACCACACTTCTCTGTCAATCATGACAATTCAATTTCAAAATTTCTGTCTTTAACAATTTCCTAAGGGATGATGAAAGATGCCAAAAGAGGGGGCCTCTTTTGGAGAGGCAGTGTCTTGGCAGCAAGCAGGCACTGGCCAGATCGCCCCAGGTGCCACCCCTCTAGGCATGGGGCTGTGGGTAGCTTATGGACTGGAGTTCTGCTCCCTCTGAGACCGAGGAGCTGGGAAAGGTAACTAGCTCTTCCTTTGCTAGCAAAGCCCCTGGAGCTCAAGGACAAGCGCTGGGGAGAGTTTCCATTCTTTAATCTCACAAGCCCCCCCTGACTTTCTCCTCTGCTCACCTCACCGGCTCTGACTGTACTTTTATGCAAATAACACACAGGCGCTGTGGCTTCTGCAAACTGCTCGACACCCTTGTGTGGTAGTTCACCAGTGCATGCTATATGTGTGCATGTATGTGATACCTACCACGAGTGTATTATATGTAGGCACACTCTAAAAATAAAAAATAAAACACACCGTGTATTTGAAAATTCTATGCTTTCAAGAAGCAACCCTGACCACCTTCTTCTCTGTTGAGTAAATAAGGGTGCATGCTGGGGCAAGGCGAGTATTAGAAAGTGTTTGGGGAAGAAAAAAAAAGAAAGTGTTTGGGGAAAGAAATACACACACATACACACACACACCACAGTAGCTGAACCTCAGCAGGTGCCTTGACTGAAAGGTGCCGATTGAACATTCTTGAGACTCAACCTCCGAGTCATTTTTCATTCCCTGCTCCAAATCCCTGCTCCCAAATTTTCGCACAAAGGTAGTACCCAGAGTGCCTCCTGGTCTTAATTAGCACCCATGGGGTCTCTTGAAAGGACACACTATTTCTGTGACGTTCCATCTGGGCATGAAGAATGGCTTCACGATGATTGCCTGCACCTCTTAACCACCGCTCACTGTCAGCAGTTCAAAATCACCATCTGCACCAAGAGAGAAAGAGGAGGCTTTCTACTCCCATAAAGAGTTACAGTCTCTGAACCCCACAGAAGCAGCTCTACCCTGCCCAAGAGGGTTGCTATGAGTCAGCATCGACTCCAGGGCAGTGAGTTTTTGTTTGTTTTTTTAATCTTTCCAAACACCAGCATGAAACCCTGGACACTTCAGCATACCTTGTTCTGTTCCCTCCCCTTAATTTCTTATCTCCCTCCCCCCCCCAATATTTTTTCCAATGCCATGATGAGCTGCAGCTGAGTGCGTTCCAAAAGCGGCTGTTGCAGCCACGTCCTTGCGTGCCGTGTTCTCCTCACCGCCTCCACGCTCTTCTTTTCACAAGCCGCCCATCCCAACAGACCCAAGCAAGGTAGAGCAGAAGTAAAGGAAAGCCACGCTGGACAGTCAGGCCAGAACGAGCTCTGTCTCGCCTGGGTGCCCTGGAGGTGCAGCGAGTTGCATGTTGGGCTGCTAACTGCAAAGTCAGCCGTTTGAACCCACCAGCCGCACGGAGGGAGAAAGATGAGGCTCTCTACTCCTGAAAAGAATTAGTCTTGGAAACCCACAGGGGCAGTTCCACCTTGTCTAGGAGGTTGCTGTGAGTCAGCATCGACTCAATGGCAGTGGGTTTGGTTTGAGACTCTATCTATCTATCATCATTGACCTACCTCCTTACCTCTGTACCTATCTGTTCTCATACATGATTGCCAGTGAGCCAAATCCACCATATGGTGATCGCAGTGTGTCAGAGGAGAGCTTCCCACAGGGGATTTCAATGACTGATTTTTCAGAATTAGATATTCTGAGGTGACTCTGAATGGATTCAAATCCCCAACTCCTCCGTCTACATGTTAACTCTTGGCGTGCCGAACACCGAGGGACTCCTTGTCTTCTGTTGCTGATTACAACAAACCCAGACAAAAAGCTCACTGCCATTGGGCCCATTTCTGACTCACAGCAGCCCTGCAGGACAAAGTAAACTGCCGCTGTGAGTTTCTGAGACTGGAGCTCTTTATCAGAGCGGAAAGCCTCATCTTGCTTCCACGAAACAAGCAGCTAGTGGTTAGCAACCTGATGTGCAACCCATTCCACCACCAGGGCTCTATATAGCTCATTCAAACAAACCCAAATGCACTGCCCTGGAGTTGAAAGCCCATCTTTCTCCCATGTACCTTATATAGTCTAGCAGGACAGAGCTTGTCAGACTACTGGGAGGTAAGGCACACTAGCATTAAAAACCCTGTTTTTCAGTATGTAGTTACAAACCCTATTGAGTGGAACTTTGTACTGATTCTGAGAAAATTGATTTGGTGTTGATTCGTCATAGCCAATCAATACAAACAATTAGGATGCCAAATAATATTAATAACCTGCCCTCATTCGCTTAAGACATAAGTTCCTGAGCATTTCGCATCTTCTCACAACACATGCTTTGTTGTTTTACTGCCTAATTTCTAGGATTCCTGTACTTCCACTTGCTGGAAATCCCATTTGAATGAATTTTACAATTTTATGTCACAATTCCAAAAGGGCTCTGTCTCCAAGGCTTTGGATGCTTCTGCTGCATGGATTTTATCCCTCTTCCCCCAGTAAAGAGACTGCAGAGTGTGTTGGAGAACACTCTAGAATGGAAATGCCAAGGAGGATCGAGGTCCTAGTCCAAGTACGGTAGCTAACTAGTAGTATGTCCATAAGGCAGTTCACTAGTTATGCATCGGGCTGCTATCCGCAAGGTCAGCAGTTCAAAACCACCAGCCACTCCATGGGATGAGGCTGTCTATTCCCATAAAGAGTTACCGTCTAGGAGCACAAGAGGGGTAGTTCTATCCTGTCCTGTAGAGTCACTGAGTCAGAATTGACCCCATGGCACTGAATACTTTGAAAGCTAACCTCCTAGGTCCCTCAGCCCCCACATCCTCTGGTGCTATAACGGAAGTGTGAACTTTCCATTTAAGAGAAGATCCAGATTGATGAGTGACTTACTGAGGGAGTCACCAATTCACTTCCCAGCTCTCTGAGTAAACATTTCTGCTGAAAATGGAAGGCGAGAAGAAGGAGGAGAGACTCTCTTCCCAAGAGAGAGCCTCCATTCGACTGTGGCAACTGAGCATGTCTCTCATTGAACTTATTTTCCTTTTCAGATGCAACTTAGGAAATGATGTTTCAAGGTAAAGCCCTGGGTTCAGGAGGTCCTCGCCTGGCTTGCCTCGTTTATCCTAAGGTTCCTTGCATCTCTTTTCAAGACCTGAGAGGACCTTGTTTCCTGCCCAGTCACTCCTCATGCTCCGCCAGCCACCAGGTCTCCGAGAAAGCTTGCTGATGGCGCCCAGCTGAGGACGACAGTCACAGTCGACCTTCGTCCTCAGAGAACGAACGAGCTGGCCCCACGGTTGTAATGACTCACCGTCTTGGCCGCCTGCTTCCTGACACCCAGAACCACACTGCCGAACCCAAGGACCTGCGTTCTAGCTAAGTGCACCTGGCTCGTGGGGCAAAATCATCGCAAATGACACCTCGGCCTGTCTTCTTCACCGGTAGTGTTCAGCCCCAGACCAGGAAGGAAATGGTCTAAGTTATATTTTGCAAATTAAGATAAATTAGCAAATACCTTCATGTCCATTCTGTTCTAGGAACTGTGTGATGACCACAAAGCAGTGACAATAGGTCACAGCGAAATGAACATTCAAGATTAGGTTAAAACAGCCCTCTGAAATTTCAGTACTGTTTAATATGTGCCCGTTACGGCATCTTTGGTAATTCATCATTTTGTTTCTCTCTTGGCTTAGCGTCAAGATGGGAAATGATATTTAAACCAAAGGCATTATTTTGGTATATAGCTACCCCATTTTAAAATGCAAACCCACCCTCCTCTCTCCTATGTGAGAGAGGATCCACTCCCACCCGGGGTCCAGGGGCTGGAAGAAGTTCTTCCCAGCTGCCATGGGCTTCCAGGAAATGGATCATGAAGATGCAGATGAGGAAATTAAAGGAAGGCAAGAGCAATCGCAACAATAAATGCCAATAATTGCAATATATTGTGGAGCTGTGGGGTAGGGATGGAGGAGTGGGTAGTATATACATATTTTAACAAGTGTTTTGATTAATAAAGCTTTTATGTTTCTAAGCTATTATGATTCCTGTCTAATTTCAAACCACACATAGGAGCCATTTGAAGAGCACTTCGTATTAACATCTATCACCAAATATCAACTAGTAGAGTTTTAGAATGCACATAGGTTCACCCTTGGGGAATTACATTTTAATGCATAAATCTATCCATTGTTGTGGGACTTTAGGATGATATAGCATTTGGTATTAATATGGAAGAATATTCTATGGCCTTTTTAGTTATAATCTTCATTGCTCTAAAAACAAAACAAAAAAGATACACATTGTATTTGTTTCCTTCCAATGTTCTTTTGTTACATGTACTTTCAGGATGTTTTAAATGTACCAAAAAAATTTTTTTAAGGTTAAAGACAAAATATATAATATTCAGATTTTCTTTTCTCTTAGCCTTATTTTATTGTGTTAAGCAACAAATGAGCATTTTTTCCCTCCTGGGAAAATTTCAGAGCATGTTTTTGATACAGAAAGGATTCTTTTGGTTAAAGCATGTTTTCCAAATAGATTAGCATTTATGATGAATCTTATTTCAAAACTACTATTTTAAAAGAAAAGCAGAGGTATTACAAATTCCAGGTAAATGATATGTAAAAAGTATGCATGTACAGTGTTCATATTGTACAACTACTAACAGTAAATTTAAAGCGATATCAGTTCCAAATATGAAACTTGGCTATTCAACAGACCTTGAAAATTCTATTTTTTGAAAAGAGCAATAATCTAAATTAATATCAAAGGCAAAAACCATTTAAACCACCCCAAATTATTATTATTATTTTACTTAAACCTTGATAGGCATCTTGGCAAGGTAGGTTTTAACATGTTTTTTCCTAATTTTCCCCTCCTTTCAGAAAGCAACATAAGCTTTTTGAGTACCCAGTCACCGTGGTAACTGCCAAAAAAATTCTCCTGAAGTTTGAAGAGGTCAGCTAGCAGGGTCAACAACTCTGGCCTCTCTCTGAGCTCAGTCTAGCATGCCCCAGCCTGTGGGGGTGGGGGGTGTCAGGCCAGTGCTGACCCCGGGAGGTGGACCATTCTGGCTCTGATATAAATTTTTTGAGTCAGTTCATGGCCTGGACTCTCCAGGTGGTCTCCAAAATCGATTTTGACCCCCTGACCCTGTCTCACAGAGGCATAGCATCCACCCTAAGTAAGGATTTAGCCAGGAATGACAGGTTTCCACTGCGTGTTATTGGGGACAGTATAAACAGTTTGGAAAGCGAGTAAGGAGGTGTGAGCGCTACAAAGCATTAAAAGCTCATTGAAAAACAATTTAAGAAACCTTTCTTTGTAAAAAAAAAAGAAAAAAAGGTTCAACATGTAGCTCAGTTTCAGGATTCGTATGTGATTCGAAGGATTTTGGAATCAAAGAAAAACTTGGGATATAAATAATCATCCCTACATCTTTATCCTTTTATATATTTTGTTACAAATGTGCAAAGAAAAATGGCTGACTTTCCATAAAACAGGTACCCCAGGGATAAAGTAGGAGCGAGTTATTGAAGTACATTAACTGAGAAAGACATTCTAGTCTCTTAAATACTGAAATTTTGTTGGCCTGTCTTGAAGTGTTTAAAACGAGAAAATTAAGAGCCTTACCCCAAAAGGCAGCCGTCTGCAATGAAGAAAGGCTTGTGTTACTCTCTTAAGTGTTTGATACTTTGTGAAACAAATAACCAAGGCACCCACTCAGATACAAACAGGATTAAAAACAACACAAATGGAAAGTTACATCTTAAAGCGAGAAAGGATTAAAAAAAAAAGAAAGAAATCAATAGTGCCCCCCAAACAACTTCATCTCGATCCCGAAGAGAGCTAAAGCTTGGAAAATAAAAGTGACGCACTATCTGTGTCAGCAGTAGCTCTTTATTACTATTATTTTCAGGATGCTGCCACGATCGTGCTTTATTTTCTCTAGGAAGAACACAGTTCTCTTTGAGAATGCTAGCCGGGGAGCTCAGTATGTAAATGTGGTCATCAGAGGAGAAGGAACTGCCAAGAACGACGATTATGAACGTTTCTCTTTCTCAAAACCCTTCCCAGCATTCCTTCTCCGAGTGGTACTCGGAGTTTGCTTTTCCCAGTGCTGTTGAAAACGGTTCCCAAACAACACTCGCGGCCTGGCTGCATCAATCGTGCTGTGAAGTTGTTGAGAGGCCATTTCATCTGGGTCCTTTGTTAAAAAATTAGATTTTAAGTACGGGTAAGTGTCTTTTGGGAGAGTGTGCAAGTGAGGAGGGAGAGAATGGGGAGGGGGGAGGTTGAGCAGTGTATATACATATATATTCTTTGTGTTTGAAGGTCTCTGTGTCTTGGCTTCTCACTATGTTAAATCCCTATTATAAAACTTATCTTCACAAAGCCTATTATAGTGTTCTGAGAACAAATTGGACCATGAATAACTTAGTTGGAAGTGCAGATTTTTTTTTTCTACTCAGGGAAAGTTCGAGACGACAGCAGCTGAACTAAAAGAAGAGTGATTAATCTTAAATAGATGGATTTCAAAGTTGCACTCTGGATAAAGAATACCTTTGATAGTTCCCCTCTTCAGACTCATGTTTCCACTTTTGTTGAGTTAAGAATTGTCTTAGTGATTACACTGTCCACCCAAGGCGGCATCCTGTTCTTCCCAACTGTTAATCCATCTGCAAGGTGACTAGAAAGACACTCTACTTCCTATTAACCACATCTGGGCTTCAAAGTGGTACCCAGGACTGGATGTCAAAGTCAATATTATGAAGACTATCATGCATAAACTAGTTTCTCAGTTAATATCGTTACTTTTAAAGTCTTAAATGTGTTTAAATGCACCATAGCACACAAACCTTTTCTCAATTCATAATTTTGTTTGATGCTTAGGACAATGTGAAGTAAGCAATTATCATCAATCCCTTGTTACCAAAGGGGAAACTGAGTCATCTGGACACACTGATGTACCTAATCACTCAGATTGGATAGCCCCGAGTCACAGGCTTTTTAGTAATTTTGCATTCTATATCCCCAGACAGTGAGATTTTGCTTAAAGAGCAAAGCTTTTTATGTCTCACAGATTAAAAAAAAAAAGTCATCATTGAAAAATTGTACTTACTGTTATGTTACTAAATACTCCTTCAGAGGCAAAGATCTTAATTAAAAACAGCAGCAGCAATAACAAAAAACCCCACCATGGACAGCTCTGTAGAAATTAAAAATCGACCTAAACATAAACATGAAAACCACAAAGTACACATTCAAAATAAAACATAACATAATAAATAAGCCTTTCAAAACAGGCTTTCCATACGAAGTAATTATTTGAGAGCAACCATTGATAAAGTCCTGATGCATTGATAAAGTAGTCAATGAGACTTCTCTTTCATAACTCTTATCATTTAACAATGTAGCAAGTTTGGATAAATAAAGTTTTGTAGGAAAACTTGTGTTTGTCTTGAGTTTTCATTCCCCATGTTTTTACATTCATTATTTTTAATTTTTATTTTTCCCTATTTTTAAGAGGGTGTAAAATATAGTCTTGGAAAAATAAGTGCAAGGTTTAGTTAGCCTGACATTAATGTAACCTATCTAAATATTTAAAAAAACCAAAAGATAAAAAATACGGCACCATGTGACTTACTAGGTTTGAAATGTATTGTTCTCATTATGTGATGTGGGCAGTGCAGACATGAACATGGAAGTCCTAATTTTTCCTCTTAGTTTGTATACAGTGAGTTCAATCGGATGCTTTAATTATTTAACATAAATGTATTTACAATCATATAGTATCATAAATGCATGTTATTGTCTCTATTTAAATTAAGGCTTTTGTCCCTAAATTATGCTAACAGACAGGTCCTGCCAACCCTTTGCGGATTAGAACAAATAAACAAGTATCCAGGGAGGAAAATCACCAATTCTGATTATAGCATGAGGAGGGCAAATTGTATACCCTGTCTTGTATGGAAGTTCTTCAACCCTAAAAGTGTGACATTAAACCAAGGATTATTTTTTTAGCTATGGAGGTGGACTTTCAAGTCCCAAAGTCTAAACTGAATGCCTCCAGCATGAATATGCAAATTGCCCCCTGCTTTCCTGTGGCTCAGACACACGGACAGAACTCCCCTGCAGGGGCTCCCTTCACCGGAACAGTTAGCCTCACCTTGCCTCTGCGGAAGTGTTGGTGGGCAGGGACCAGCACCCTTGTGATTAGCAGCCTAAATGCTTAAGCCATGTACCACCAGAGGTCTTAGTAAACAGATGAAGGAATGCAAACTTAAAGATCCCCATATTACTCTCGAGATATAGTTGTTTCGATGCGCTTTGAAGATTTTGAGTTTCTTACGTGACCAATCTCATGGACACTGCTCAGGTGTATCTTTAGTGACTGTTACTGTCTAAAACCAGGTTTTCTTTCCTTCCGTCCTTCCTTTGTCCTCCCTCAGTGCTATGCTCCTATGCTCCAGGTAGCTTTGTTTTCACACACAGGGGAAAGGACCTCACGGAATGCAACGTATCCGACTGGATGTTAACCACTCCCTTCAGTTGAATTTAGAGAACATCACAGAACCTTCAAGTACAATATCAAGACTTCTCTGATCATCAAAACCCAGGCCTGAGGAGTCTGCTTTTAACGCTACAGATTCTGCCCATTTTCTTTTTCGCTCTCTTGATACGGTAGTTTTTGAAAGTCATCTAAACTGTTGGTGAGTTTTCATGGAAGTTTCTCATGTCGTAAAAGGAGGAGGAGGAAGAGGTGAAGGAGCAGCAGCAGCAGAGGAAGGAGAAGGAGGAGAAGGAGTTTAGGAATCTGAAATACTTGCTTTGCTACGTACAATCTGCATGTAAGTAACAGAAGTGCCGTTCTAACGTTGGAAAACATGAATACAGACCAGCGATTCCTCACTTTGCTTTCAAATCCTCCTGACCGATCAATGGCACAAGCTTTCAGAGAGAGAATTTCTCTCTTTTGGTAGGGATTATCAACCAAGAAGGAAAAAATGAATGTTTGGCAAAATAGGTTTTATTTCAAATGATATGGGAATTTCTTTTCTTAAGGCATTTTGAAAGACTTCTCAGTATCATGAAGGGTGTAAAAGCAAGTCAGTCAAGCAAAACATGCTCCACATGCTTCTGAAAAGAAAAGTATGTATCCCTGTCTATTTAAAACTTCACAACACAAAGTGAAAAGCTCAGCCAATCATTTGGATATTAGTCTATTGTGCCAGATATTTTTGGTATCTCCTGGAATTATGAATATATCTAGCAGAGCTAAGTACTGCTAGATTTGTGGTTAAAGGGCTTAATCTATCAAAGAAGCCTAGAATTGTTCTGCTTCACTTCAGTATTGTTGGATGCTGATCATTTGTTGAGTAAACATCATTGACTAGCTTCTAGAATAAGTAAGAAGCATTCTTCTTAATGATTCCGAGATGAGTAACGCCAAAGCCCTGCCATCGGGTAACTCTGTCCTAGGTCATGGCTTAGCAAAAGAATGGCAGATAAATGTATAGCAAAAAAAAAAGCTCAAAATTTGGTCCCAAGTTTCCAAGAAAAGGAAATTGGCACCTATCTCTTTATCTAACAAGCTGGTATGACGTTATGAAGAACAGGCAGCTACAGTGATATGGAGCAGCGTGGAGAGGCTTGAGGCACTGGTATCTGAAGAAGGAGCAGGTCTATAGTAGACAGCTATGCGACCGTATTCCAGGTGGAGGGAAAAGGTAGTGAGGTGAGATCGTACAGAAAGTTTCATAGACAATTGTGAAATAGAATTCACAAGAAGGTTTCTAGAATAACATAAAAATGAGGCTGACTATTATCTCTTTTAATAAGTCATTCTATCACTTTATTTATTAAGGAAAAACTGGCATCACCACCTTATTAGTAATGGAAACAGAAGACTTGTAATTCTGTGAAGAGAAATAAGTGGTGGAATGCTAGTGTTTTACCCACGACCTGGATGTCTCTGTGTTTCCTACTATCCTCTGGGCTCCTCTCTCGCGCTCTCTCTCATATTTGTAAAATTATGTCTCAAATATTAAAATGATGATTTGTGCAAAAGCAATCATTCTTTCTGAAAGGTATTGTGTGGCACCTTATGCACTGTATTCTGCCCATTTAGAGTTGTGAATAAACACGACGTCTTAAAAACATGCTATTCCTCGCCCCCGCCCCTTACAGGCCCAGATTGTGGAAATAAATCTACAGCCTAAGAAAAGAAAAATCTTTATTTTCATTCTACCCTCCAGAACCCCCACCCTCATGCTTATCTACATGCATGAAAGTTATATAAATAAAAAAAAAAGAAAGTTATATAAATATATTTCAATATCTTTAAAACCCATCTTGCAATCAGGAAGTACCAACCAATTGGACTAACAACTTCAGAATCTTTATCAAACAGATACTAATGCCAAAGAAGCAGGGGATAAAGACACATTAAATACATTCCATTAACATCAGAACCATCCTGTAATAATCCAACTGGTGAATGAAGACAAGGGATGTGTAAGTGTCAACCTTACTACAAGTCAAATGGAAACGAAATCCTATGCCCCGATCTTGGAAATGCAGGCCCAAATCATATTTTATATCACAGATGAGTAGGTATGTATCGAACACCCAATTAGAATAAGATTTGAGTCAAACAATGTGGACAGTCTGAAGGCTTTGGGGGGTAAGAAAGAAACAGCTCTTATCTGTGGTTGGTCCATTGAGGTGGTTACAGCTTTGAGTAATGGCCTAGAATCACAGATTTCGCTTCAGTAACTGCTATGAAACATGCCTCACGTGAGAACCCTGCTCACTTCCTCGGCTCCTTGCAGTCTTTGATTTAATCAGGGCTCTCCACAGACACAGACGCGGCAGGAGACCATACAGGGATGTGAACACAGGGAGTCCGTGGGTTATGAACATCTGACTTACATCGCCTACTTGCTCTTTCATGTCATGAAATTTTAAAAGGTTGAACCACCCTATTAGCAAGCAACACATTCTTCACCACAATCCTCTTCACTCGCCACCCATACAGGTTTGAATCATGGACAAAAACCTTTCAGGCTTTTCTTGCATTAAACCAAACCAAACCCCACTGCTGTTCAGTCGATTTTGATTCATGGTGAACCAATTGGATAGGGTTAAACTGTCCTTTGGGTTTCTGAGACTTGAAATCCTGATGAGAGCCGGCAGCCTCATCCTTCTAGCTCAGAGCAGCTGGTGGGTTCAATCTCCTGACCTTGTGCTTAACAGTTGAGTGTATAACCTACTCTGCCACTAAGGCTTCCTCTTGGAGGCTAAAAAAAAACGTTAAGGCTAAATAAGAATGATACGTACCTGTCCCAACTCACCCACAAATGCTCACAGACACAGTCACGAAGGGATCTGACCCATAACCAGGGGACTGTTTGTACACTCATATGCGCTGTCGGTTGTCTTCAGACCAAGTCCCACTCGTGGTAACCCATGGACCTCAGAATAGAACTCTGCTTCATAGGGCTTGTGAGGCCGTGGCCTTTCAAAAGCAGCTCCTGGGGCCCATCTTCAAGGCGCCTCTGTGTGGATGTGAACTACTAACCTTTTGTCTATCAGTCAAGGCTTAACCATTTGAACAACCTAGGAGGATTTTATACAGATTATATATTGAGAACTGAACTCCACAGGACTGCCTTACGCACTTTCCTACGACTCTCTATTAGTGGTAAATATTTGCGTTATCCTTCTCTGGCAGGTTTCTGCCTTACACGGGTTCTACCTTTCACAGCCTTTGCTATGTGCAGTTGTGCTTAGCTGCTACTGAGCTAGCCCCCAATTCATGCAACTCTTGCATCTCGGAACAAAACGCTGCTGGCTCCTGGGTCATCACAGAAGCACTTGAGAGCCTCGGGGTTTCATCACTTGATTTCAGCAGTAGCTCACCAGGCCATTCTTTCTACTCTTCCTCTGGAAGCACCACCGAGACCTGGTCAGTCTCACAGCAACATGAAATCTCCACTGACAGATGGAGAGTGGCTAAGCATGAGGTGCACTAGCTGAGAATCAACGCAAGGTCTCCACAGGAAAGGTAAGAATTCTAAGGTACAAGCTATCTTGATTAACGGCTAGATTAACTCACCCAGCAGCACCGCGGAAGAAAGGTCTGGCCATCCTCTTCCCTAAGGATGACAGCCAAGGAAGCCTTGGTCTGGAATATGAGGGCTCACCATGAGTTGAAATTGATTTAATGGCCAAGGGTTTGGTTTGGGTTTTAGCTGCATGCGCACGTGTAGTATTTCTGTGACAGTCTTGTGGAAAAATCCTCTCTTCCCTTGGGAAACCTAAGCTTTAGCTCCTCTGGCCTTCAACTGATTAGATGAGAGCCACTCACGTTATCAAGGGTAATCTGTTTACTTGAAGTCGACTGATTGTACGTGTTAATCACATCTATCTATGGCCTACCGTCATGGTAACATCTAGACTAGGGTGCGGCCAAACCCTGGCCACCACAGTAGAACCTGACACATCAAATTAACCCTCATGGTCACTCAACAAAACTGCCTGCTTAGAGTGAGTGGGCTGGGTGCTATGGGGGTGGGGGTGGGGAGTGAGGGGAAGTCATTACAGTTCAAAGGAAAAGGCGCCCCACCCCTTGTCCTGAAAGATAAGAACATTATGTGTATTTAAGAGTCCCACATTGTCAGTGATTGTCCTTGCTTTCTGTACCAGCTGAAGGAGCCCTTCCTGTCCAGCTTGTCCTCTTTATCATTACTGCAGCTCCACATCAGCTAGTCTCAACACCCTGGTTCTAAGATGGACCATTGGGGGTGGGGGGGAAGTTGGCAGCAAAGATGCCAGCAATATATAACCCCACTTGAGGGGAACGAATAACAGAATTGTAGGTGAATAGATACATTGGATGGTGTAAGATATGGAATATATATATATTTAATATAAATTTAATTATATATATACATATATAGTCGTAAGGGTTCCTGGAGGGTAGGGTGGGGGCGGAAGGGATAAAGGGTTGCTGATAGCAAAGAGTTCAAGAAGAAAGAAAATGTTTTTTGGGTTTCTTTTAATCATTTTATTGGGGTTCATACAATTCATCACAATCCATACATACATCAATTGTGTAAAGCACACTTATACATTTGTTGCCCTCATCATTCTCAAAATTCGCTTTCCTCTTGGGTTCCTGGAATTAGCTCATTTTCCTTTTTCCCCTCAGAAAGAAAATGTTTTGAAACTGGTGGTGGCAGCAATTGTGCAATTATGCTCGATCTAATTGAATTATGGATTGTTATAATATCCGAAAGCGCTCCCAATAAAACGATCAGTAAAAATAAAATCAAATGAACTGGACGAGAGCAATGCAAAGCATACACAATGCTCGTAGCATCCGAGGTGAAGGTAGAAATGTAGCAGAAGAGGGAAGGGTTTCTTCGTCACTTCTCCACACTGCTGTCCTCCTGTCCTCACGGATACACTGCTAGCTATGTGAGGGGGAGGAATTAGAGATGACTGGACCATGGGACAATTCGGGGGAGAATATTTTCAGGAAAATTGCCCGATTTGGCTTCCAGATGTCACAAACCATTCCCCTTGGATTCACTCTGACCAGGCTCTATTGCGATGGCCACTCATACTGAGACACAGTCTCCTGATTAGGCTATACGATGTGGTATGGACACAATGATAGCTCCACTAATGACAAAAACAGAAAGCCAATGTAATGCATGGCTCTAAATCATTAGGAGCTCAGAACATACAGGTCGTTTCTGTACAATACAATAAAAGGACTTTCAAATGCCCTGCGTCCATCGTCAGAGCCCCCGCACCCCCTCCCCACCCTTTTAACAGCACGTTTCTAATTCCAAAAGAATGTGGAAGGCAAGAAATCTGCTAACCACTTAGAAAAATATCTTGTGTGGTATTTAAGAGCCCTGTAGCAGCAGTGGGTGGTTTGGGCTGCTAATTGCAAGTTGGCAGTTCAAATCCACCACTCAGTGGGAATAAGACGAGGCTGTTCCTGTAAAACGCAGTCCCAGAAACCGTCAGGAACAGTGCTCCTCTGTCCTCCGAGGTCCATATGATTCAGAATCAACTCGACGACAATGCTGGGGTGGTTTCCTTTCTTTTGATGACTAGGGCTTATTCCTGGTCATGTTCTATACCAGCGGTTCTCAACCTGTGGGCTGTGACCCCTTTGGGGTCACCTAAGACCACCCAAAAGCACCTATTTCCGATGGTCTTAGGAACCAAGACACTGCTCCTCTACCCATCTTCAGGCAGGTCTGCCCACGTGCAGATACATCCACATACAAGTACCCGGCGTGAAGACTGTTCCCCATGCCACACCATGCTTCTAGACAAAATGTCATTTATTTGTCATTAGAAATGAATATTTCACAATATATATTGTTTTTGTCATGAATCACTATGCTTTCATTATGTTCCATTTGTAATAATGAAAATACATCCTGTACACTGGTACAGATAGGAACTGGAAATACAGGGAATTCACAGTGGATGATCCCTACAGGACCAGTGGTGTGAGTGGTGATACTGGGGAGGTAGAGGGAAGGGTGGGTTGGAAAGGGGGAACCGATTACAAGGATCTACATATAACCTCCTCCCTGGGGGACAGACAAACAGAAAAGTGGGTGAAGGGAGACGTCGGACAGGGCAAGATATGACAAAATAATAATTTATAAATTATCAAGGGCTTATGAAGGAGGGGGGAGCAGGGAGGGAGGGGAAAAATGAGGACCTAATGCCGGGAGCTTAAGTGGAGAGGAAATGTTTTGAGAATGATGAGGGCGATGAATGTACAAATGCGCTTTACACAATTGATGTATGTACGGATTGTGATAAGAGTTGTATGAGCCCCTAATAAAATGATTAAAAAAAAAAAAGAAAATACATCCTGCCTATCAGATATTTACATGACGGTTCATACAGTAGCAAAATTACAGTGACGAAGTAGCAACGAAAATAATTTTAAGGTTGGGGGTCACCACAACAGGAGGAACCGTGTGAAAGGGTGGCGGCCTGAGGAAGGTTGAAAACCACTTCTCTAGACCCAACATCAGAAAAGAATGCCGAGGAGATTCAAAGGTTGAACTTCAGAACCTGATTCTCAAGTAGGCCATTCAGTGGCTTTAGGCCTGGGGCAAATAACTTCATGGGGTGGGGGGCAGGAGGGAGGGAACAACCCCAGGAGAGGCAAATTGTAAATTTTTTTCTTTTGCAATGGAGAAATGGACTAAATTTAGAAATGTGAAGGGGATAGTACAACTCTCAATAGAGCATTGGGGTGGGGGGACCCTGAGGCATCAAACGCACTTGTTCGCAGCCAGTGGGTCCGCTTCTTCAGCCTCTTGGCCTCTGTTTCAACGTCTGAGTTATGATAACCGGCAAGAAGCTTACCAAAATACTTATCAAACTCAGTTGGACATGATGCTACTCTTTAACTCCTAATGACAGCCACCTCTGACTATGAATGACACATAATAAATGATGTTTGGACTGGATTTTCAGCGGCAGCTCTGCACTCTACCACCCAGACAGGCCTCTGCAGTGGCAATGTGGCCTTCATCCCACGGGGATGGGTGCCCTACTCCTCTGCTCCCCATCACTGGGGCGCTTTCGTCCTCTTGCATAAGGGAACAATCTTCGTTTCTGTACCTTCTTAGGCCAAAGCCCATAACAGCTAGTGATGGCATCGGCAAACCCTGCAGGCAGGATTCTGTGCAGCCCCAGCCAACCTCCAACAAACCCCTTTTCATAGCCCTGTTTCTAGGAAGCATTATGGTGACGGTGCCCTGCTGTTGATCAGTCAAATCTGTGGTGGGCCCAGAGATAAGTCCTGTGCGTGTGCTGCACTGTAAAACAGCGGTGCCCATTCATTCGGAGCTCGTGTGTAATAAACCACCAAAAAGGCGGGGGAGGGGAAGGCAGCTGCAGTGAGCAGGGACAAACAACGCGGCTCATTCTTGGGAGCCAAAACTTTGTCATTTGCGACTGGGCAGCCTGCTCTCTCTGGCAGGCTGTCGGACAACATGGTAGTGCCCTCTCTGTATTTATAGCGTGACTATCAAGCCAAGAGATTTTACTTTGTAACTATGTTTATCTATTATCGCATGGTTATGAAGGAAGAGATGAAAAATGCCTGAGTCTGGCACCCCAAACTGCGGGGTGACTGGGACATCAATCTTTACTATCAATTTACAGCCCTTATCAAAGTGACGGAAGCTCTTGTCTCATAGTGCTGGCTTCATCAGGATGGGGTCTTAAAAGATGCTACAAACAAACAAAACAAAAACAAAAACACTCACTGCCGCCAAGTTAATTCTGACTTATATGACCTTATCTATGGGGCAGAGCGAGGCGATTACACTCCGGGAGTAGAAAAGCTCATCTTTCTCCTCGAGGGGCGGGGGGCTGGCTTCGAACTGCTGCTCTTTGTAGAGGTACTGTCTCTGAAACCCACAGGGGCAGCTCTACTTTGTCCTGGAGGATCGCTGAGTCAGAACCGACTCAATGGCCCTGAGTTTGTTTTTTGGGGGGTTGTTTTTGTTTTTGATCTGTAGTTAGCAGCCTCAATACATAAACCCACTGTGCCCTACCCGGGGTCCCTTTCAAAGACAGCAGCTGAAAATGTATATGAGATGTTCTTCAGGAATAAATCATGCCTCTGGTAATAAGTCTATCTTTCAGGCATAAAAAAATTAATGAAATATTACGGTATTTGGGGGATGCTTAGTTTTTAAAAAATCTACAGAAGTGCAAATTTTGGGTTTGGGCCAAATAGCTAAGAAACACTTTGTTCTGAAAATTACTCATCAGTCTAAACTCAAAAGTGGGAGGCAATTTAATTGTGAAAAGAAGACAATATACCTGCTGGGGGGAGAGGGGGCCCCACCCCTCACCCAATGGGCCTTTTTACTTCAGGATGGATAAACTTAATAAAAAGGATAGAAATTTGAATTTTCTCACAACTTAAGGAGATGTTGGGGTTGGGGGGTGTTGTCATTTCTGTAATAAACTCTTTCTTTTTACATCCAAAGCAGGTGCATGGCATTGCGATATCAACACTGGACTTGTCCCTCATCAGCCCTACTGCCCTTCCCAACGGGAACGGAACACTGTACATTGTAGGAATTTTTCTTTTACCGCTGGGACTTCAGGGTCAGGAGCGTGGCGATGGTGAGTGGAAGGCACTCCAGTTGTTTTGGAATTCTTGCAGGTGTCTCCAAAGCCAGAGATCCTTTTCAGGGGGCACATCTGCATTTGTCATATGCCATCTGTGCTAAAGCCTGTGCTGTCTTCGTTTGTTGACTTGACAGATTGACATGTAAAGGCCAGGACGGTTGGGCAGCCGCTCCCAACAAAGCCACTCTGAGAGATGGAGTTGGGGAGAAATCCACGGGCCTCAATTACCCATGATTTTCCCTTTGCAGGAAAACGGGTCATTCTCATGTGTTTTCATTTCTAAATTAAAATAAAGCAGTGACTTTGATAAGGTAATCACACCTCAACCGTTTTTTTCAAACGCCAAACAGTGCTTAAAATTTACTTAGAAGCAATTAGAGCTTTCTGGCATCTTGATAAACACTGGGCTATCATAAAATAAAGTAAAGAGAACAGATGTGGGTCAGTGATAAATTAAGGAAATATAAGCGAGCAGAAGCACATACTGCAAATTTTCAGCTTGTTTTCTAAATGATAAAGCAAAAGATCCATCCTAGGTAATGTTTGAAATATTTTTACTTCGTTCTTATCAGCGAGACAAATATGTGAGTTTATTTCTCAGTGTGGATTTTCAGCCTCTTTCCCATAAGCCAGGAGAACGTGTGGGTGAAGGCAAACCTCAGCGTGCTTTTTTTGCTCAACATAAAGTTAAATCAGAAATTCTTATTAACAACTATTCGCTATGCCTAGGGAGTCAGTGTCTCATGGAATTGTGAGACCAAAGCCCATGCTAAAGTATTGGCTCCATTGTTGACGGACGTTTCTGAATGTTGTTATACTATACATTCTTCCGGGGGAGAGAGAGGCAGCTTTCTACTCCCATAAAGAGATACAGGCTGGGCCACAGACAGGGTCCATTGTACTCTGTCCTGTGAGGTTGCTGTAAGTCAGAAATGACTCCATTGCATTTGGTGCTTTCTTCAGTCCTAATAAAGTAATGATAGGACTTCACTCTGTTGCCTCATTTGGAAGAAATAAAATGATGAAGAAATACAAAACGTTACCCAAATGCAACATGTCATAGGCATGTTCATAAGATCACGTTACATTTTCTCCTTGACCTAAACATTTCCTGAGCAAACATCTTCCCTTACCTCCAGATGAGACTTTACTGGGAAGGACCATTCCTTTGGGGGAAGCGTCTCCCTTTGAGTATCTTGATTGTCAGTCTATGATCAATGCCACAGGTCTGGCGGCAGCACCAGGTCTTCATGGGATCCTGCTAGAGAAAGGGAGAAGACAAAGGAGCACAGGACTTACTTCACGCAGCATGCCATCTGGCCAAATGCTTATTCATCAAGCAAGGTAAGCACGGGCTTACTTGTGCTTATTTACTAATCTGCTGCAAAATTTTTCGCTTTTCCTCTCACCACCACATCAGAGATTCCATTTTTAGGTATGGCCAGCCTTTGCCTCTCCTCTGCATCTTCCTACAGAACCAAAGCCTCTTAGCAAATTCGTAATCCCTGATGGGGATGGAGACCCAGTCAGCAAGGTAAGCAATAAGTTTACCTGTGCTTACTGATTAATCTGTAGTGAAGAGTTCATGTGTTTTTTAGGCATGTGAAACTATTTACTACAGATTAATCAGTAAGCATGCTTGGTAAACCACCTCTGGAAATAGGAAGGGCTTTGCTAATCGTTTGGATGAGAGATTCTTAAAAACCAGAAACACTTGTATCTCATGGTCCTGGAGCCCATTCTGACTCGTAGCGCCCCCATAGACAGGCAGAATTCTGCCCGTGGGCTTCCAAGACTGTAATTCTTAACAGGAATAGAAAGCTTTATCTTTTTCCCTCAGTGTGGCTGGTGGTTTTGAACTGCTCACCTTGTGGTTTGCAGCGCAGTGCGTAACCATTTTGGCACCAAGGCTGTTAAACTATAAACTAGGACAATACCAATCATTCGTCCCTCTCATATTGATGAACTTGTTCTGTGTGTTGGAAAGCTTTCAATAGATAGCATTCAATTCATTAATTAACCAAACAATCTGCAATCAGGATCCCTCTCCTGTTACCTCAGTGAGGAGCTGAGCTAAAATGAGTTGGTGTGGAGTCTGTTCTCACTCCTGGTGACCCCATGCGTGCCAAAGTAGATCTGTAGAACCACAGGGCTAGACAGATGCTCTGGAAGTAGATTGCCAGGCCTTTCTTCTGAGGCACCTCTGGGACGGCTCCAAGTGCCAACCTTTGGGTTGGCAGCCAAATGAGTTTACATTTGCACCATCCAGGGAACTCTAGAAGTAAAGGAATCAGGAATTACATATACCCAGGTCTTTATTGTTTGCTGCGAGGCTGGCACATTCAGGAAATCAAAAGTAGGATGCCCAGTTTGAATTTCCGGTGGTCAACAAATGATTATTATTTTGTAGTATCGTATTGCATGAGATGGCATAATTCTACCCAAAGGTATTTGCTGTTCATCAGAAATGCACAGTTAACGAGGTATCCTGCTCTGTATCTGCCAGGCCGATGTGTAGCGGAGCTTGATGACGAGCACATTCGATTTGAAGGGCTTGCAGTTTTTCAGTAGGTTTCAGTTACTGGGGCCCAGAGCGAAGGACTTTACTATGAAAGCCTGTCCTCATCTAGCACCCTGGGGTCACTGAGAATAGCCTTCACCACTACACACCTGCCCAGATACAAGCAAGTGCTTTCTATTGAGCATCCTATTTAATCCTCAAGGAGCCAGGTGTTTTGCAGATGGCAACACCGAGGCCCGGAGATGTTGTCAGTTCGACCTGAATTAGGCAACAAATGAGCTGAAGAACTAGGGTAGGAGACCAAGCTTGTCAGATTCCAAAGTTGGATTTCTCCCCCCTCCAAACTGCCCGATCTAAATTGCTGTGATCATTCATTAAAATCACAAATGTTTGTAATTGGGTGACAAACACTCCCATGAGACACAGCCATGGTGCTAGTATCTTTCTGTGTGAGTGTGTCCTCTTCCTTAGTCTAGTGGCCGGTGCCTGTGTCTTATTCTTCTTAGTACCGGCCTTGAAGCAAAGCACATGCATTTTCGTACCGTTTCACATGAAAGCAGGACAATATTACTGAAGATAACCGGACGGTCTTTTGAATGGGTGAGGTGTGTTGTCATCATTGCTGAAGCATTAGAGCACATGGTCACCATCCTGCGACTCCCTAGGCCTTCGAGGTCTCCTCTTGGTTGGATTTTCAAAGTTCCCTTGGCTTTAACAACAACGCGGAAACCAGCATGCTCATCACCTCCCTTGACCAAATACCCAGACTTCCAGAGCCTTACCCTTCCTCGCCTTAGATAAACCATGGGCATAAAGTACCGGTTTGAGGCACCTGACCCAGTGATTTACCTTTGCCTGTGGTGCCCTGTGTGATGTAAATACCCTTATACAATGCCGCCCCACCTCCCTCGCCTTTTGTATGGGGCCTTTGATACTCCTTACAGGTTGATTGTATAGTTTCATTTACATCTTTGAATGCACAGGTTTCCTGGTCATTTAAGTCACCCTGGATTCGTCAGCGCTCTTCCTGGTGCTTACACAGGATCAGAATGAAGATTCCGGTTCTTCATTCCTCGATGCCCCCGGGTGTTTCTACTCCCTCGGTCTCTCATTCCTCCTTTCCCACCTTCAAGCCCAACAGAGAGAAGAATCGATTTAGGTTTGACATCATTCTCTCCACACTGGACCTGGATTTAACTACATCCAAGTTGAAGTGAAAGGTTGTCTCATGAATACTCCCAGAGGTAATTGTAGCGTCTGCGGAGTTTGCTAGTGGGGGAGAAAAAAAAAAGCCAGCCGGTCTGGCCTTAAAAATCAGCTCAGCGATGAAATGGTTAACGGGATGAGTAAAGGCTCATTTTAGGTCTGGCTCCCCTCTCTGATGCACTCTGGAAAATTCACCCTGTACTGCTGAAATCCAAAATTGCAGTGCCCTGCACCCCACTGAACCGCTTCAGTGTGCTGAAAGTAAGCCTCAGCGTGGGCAAGATTGGGGGTGAACAACTGCAGGAGGGCTCACGCCCTGGGCCTTTGTAATGGAGGGGCGAAACACAGCTCCCGCCGAGCGGGAACACAGAAACCCTCAAGGCACAGGGAAATAGACCCAGACAAAAGCCCCGTTACATGGTTGCAAATCACCCCACTGCTGTTATTTTATTTACTGTGGTCTGCGGGAGGATTGTTTTCTCTTTGCAAAATTTTTCAGCTTCATGGGTTTCTCTCCTCCACAACAGCGGTCACGTAGACCACAGTGCCACACGGAGACCGTCTTCACCTTCAGCTCTCATAAGGAAAATAGGGGGTGCAGGGGGGGTGTTGGAAATCCTGCTTCGTCAGGATGCAATAGCCGGAGAAGGAAGTTCCCAGTCTTGCAGTTCTTTTCCGGATTAGAGGCCGCGGGACTGTCTATTGATTGACACCAATGCATACCGGGGCCATTGGTGTGGTTTTGTGGGCCACCTTTTCCCGACCGGATTTCATTCTTTTCCATAAAGATGACTTTGGCACCTACCTTCTTTCGGACGTGGATCTATGTAGACCCGGGAAGAAAAGAAAAGGCAACATCATCTGTATTTGAATTCAGGAAGGGGAGGGGTTCAGAAAGTTAAGGGGGGAAATGGAATGAAAAGAATGGCCATTTCCCATGTCCCCCTCATAATTGCATACACATCTTTCCCTCGTACAAAAAAAAAGCGTGGTCGTGGGAATTTTTTTAACATTTCAAAATGGAAAGAAAGATCCTAACTTACAGAGAGCGAGAGGACACCAAAAGTTTAAAATTGAGAGAGTGAGAGATGCTGAATTTGGTTTTATTTTGCTGTTTTTCATACTGAGGGCATGGTGAGGAAGTCTGACGAGACGGTTGTTTTAAAATTGAAAGGAAAGTTAAGTGTCTGTGCGTCCAAGTTCTCTTTTGTACTAGTTTCTCAGGGTCTTTATAAAAAGGGGCTCCTGCCTCATTGCAGAGGGCGGGAGAGGGGCTGGGGGAAGCAAACACAGCTTACTTCTCCTTAGAGAACTGTGTGGCTTACTTTGGTAAACATTTCTCTACAACTGAGCCAGAGAGGCCAGCCATGCCCTGGGGTAGCTGAGAGGAGGGCGAGTCGCCTCACAACAATACCCAGAGGAGCAGAGGGCTCTTCTGCTTTTATGGTCTCACGAGGAAGTTGAAAGGGGAACTTGCAATAAGTGTGCTCCACGGAAGGAAAATAAAAAAGTGAATTTTTCCTATGACAAACCCATGGAGGTATTTACAAGGTCTTTGAGCAGGTAATTAGCACCCAAAACCAGGCTTCAGGAAATAGTTCTGGTCCCCTCAAATGAAGAATATATAATGAGCTGAAGAGCTTGATTTTCAATGGATGATTTGCCCAGGACAATAGCCCAAACAGAACCGGTAAAGGGTTTACAAATTGTAACTTGAGACGCAGTGGGCTTCCTCCCTAGGAGCTTAAAGCTGTCCCCCTCCTGCTCCTTCTCTAAACCATCCCCGAGCGAGCTCTCTCCAGCACCTTTATGAGATGCGCCCGTGCACACACCGGAATCTTTCTTGAATGTGAACATAGCTTTTAAAAATAAACATAGGGGAAGGTGCAAAAAAATAGAGAGTAGATGTACCTGTTGCCATCTCGACCAGACTAGCTCTGGGTTCTTTTATTTTAGTTTTACTTCTGGGTTATTGTAGGGTCGCGTCTTTCTGATGTCATGTTAGTGCACTTCCCGACGCTCCATTAATGGGGAATTTTCTTCATGGAGTTTCTTGCACTGGATGAGAAACAGCGCTGAGAAGACTAACCAGTCCTCCCATCCCCCAACCCAAAGGCTACTGCAGAAGACTGACCATGCAGAGAACCAAAATAATAATAATAAATAATAATTTGAAGATGAGAAAACAAGGAGGGGAAGGGCAACTAGATCAATGGAAACAGAACAAACAGAATGGACAGAAGAAGGATGCTGGCACATTGTAAACATGGAAACGAATGGCCTACAACAATTTGTATAAAAATTGCCAAAGGGGAGGCCTAATTTGCGGTGTAAACTTTTACTTAAAACAAAATTAAAAGGTAGTTTATCATTTTTGGACTGACAGTGTTACATATTTTTGTGGATTTTAAAGAAATGCTCCTTACCCATAGCCATCATAGCTTGCTATACTGTCAGCCTTAAAATGTTTCGTTGAAAAAATATAGCCAGCCATAGTCACTCAGATAACAAAATGACAGGAAGATTCCCTTTCCGAGCCTCCTTCACCCTCTCCCCACACTCAGCCTCTTATTGCACACTGAAAGGTGATTTTTACATCATCACATTACAATCCCAAAAGTTCCTATGAGTGCTCCTTTGCTTATTTGTGAGCAGTTGACAGTGTGTATGAGCCCATTGCCTTGGGTTTGTATTTAAAAGTAAAAGAAGGAAACTTACACAGCATTTCATCGAATGGGAAACCGATTGAGAGTTTAAATTACTGCCCAAGGTCACTCAGTGTCCGACCTTGGACCAGATCAAATGGCCTCATTCGGAGTTTGATTCTTTTCCGGGGGGCGGGTTGGGTCTCACACCATCTTCCTATCCAGTCACTAAGATGAGAGCGGGCTGAAGCAGCCTGGTTGCCCGGAGGCCTGTGTCCCCTCTGTCATGAGCACGGCAGCAAACTGTTCATTAGGATTGTCGTGAACCGCTTACCCGTGTAGGTGATGTCAGAGATGTCTCTTGGATTCTGTTAGCCTTGTGGGATGGCAGAAAGTTCTGTTGATTCTGTTGCCTGTGGTTTGACCATCTGTTCTCCATCATAATTGTGGCTGCCGTTTGGAAATCCATAATCTAAGACAGTTACCAGTATTGTATCCTGAAAATGCCTTGAGCTCTTTGTGGGTCTCGAGCCCTTCCTAGGTTCTCCACAACTGGACAGGGGCGGGGGGTGGGGGTGGGGTGGGGGGTGGGGGTGCCTATGGCAGCCTGGAAGCGTCCAGATGAAAAGGACGAAGCAGCCCCGCTCTTGTTCCTGGGCCTCTCCTGTTTTCCTTCGCCGGGCACGATGGAAGCTCTTTTGTGAAAACGGTCTGCGGTGGAAAATGAAGACACTGGAAGGTGAAGTGCGATGAGCGAACACGAGACGCGAAGGATGGGAACTAGGAACCGAACCACGGGTTTCCCCGGACGTCCTTACAAAGGTTCCCTGCAAGACCCTAAACCGACACACGCAGGCTGGGTCTGTGGAAGACTGGAGAAGGCTTCTGTCCTTCGTCGATTTTGATGGCGCACTCATTCCAGATACTGGAGAAGCCCAGTCCTCGGGGAGTTGATAATCACCTCGGGAAACTGAGAGGTTCATAGAGAGATACATTACAGAGAGATAAAAGATGGCACGGGAAGAAGTAGACTGGGCCTACACAATCCTTGCGGTTCGGTACCCACAAGTGCGGTGTGCCTCCGGACTGTAGGCCCATAGGGCCCTGCCCCATCCTAACGGTGGTCAGGTTTGAACCCATTGTTGCAGCCACGGTACCAAGCCGCCTCAGGGGGGTCTTCGGTTTACACTGCTTCTCCACGTTACCGCGCATGACGTCTGCTCCCAGGAATTGGTCTCTCTGGAGGAGCCCTGGGGGCGCAGTGGGTTACGAATTGAACTGCCAAGCACGAAGTTGGCACTCAAAACCACCATCATCTCCGAGGGAGAGAGACGGAAAGATGTGCAGACTCAGAAATCCAGGGGGCAGTTCTGCTCCGTCCTCCAGGGCCACGATGGGTGGGAATCGACTCGATGCCAGTCGTTTGGGCCTGCATTTCTCCTGATAACACGGTCCAGAGGTTCACCGCCCTCGCCTCTGACTGTACTTCTGCCCGGCCAGATTTGCGCCAAGACACGGCACTTTGAATAGTCGTTGCAATTGCAGCCCTGTGACCCACGTGTCTCAACTCTTCTTTGGTCTTCCTCTTGCAGTGCCCACCCCTTGGCTGTCAGTTTGTCCTCCTGGGATGGCTTGTGTGTTGTGATGCTGGAAGCTGTGTCTCCAGTATGAAAACAGTCACAGGGTCACCCATGGTGAAGAGTTTTCAGTGGCGCTTCCAGACTAAGACGATGAGGCTGCCTGCTTTGGAGGGATTCCCAAAAGAACGCACAGCCACTGTGTCGATGCTGACTCCTAGCTACCTGGTAGGAGGGGGTCGAACTGACCCTGTGAGGTCATGAGACTGTAAATCTTCACGGGGAGTAGAAAGCGTCACTGTCCTCCGGAGGAACCGCGCTGGTGGTTTCCAGCTGTTGACCTTGTGCTTAGCAGCCCAAGGAGTCATCAGTCGCTAGGCCATTAGCACTGAAAACCTTATGAACTGCAGTGGGCCCCACCCGTCCAAATAAAAAATCAAACGCCTGCCTTCATTTTAAAAAAAATCATTTTATTAGGGGCTCATACAACTCTTATCATAATCCATACATACGTCAAGTGTATAAAGCACATTTGTACATTCATTGCCCTCATCATTCTCAAAACATTTGCTCTCCACTTAAGCCCCTGGCATCAGCTCCTCATTTTTTCCCCCTCCTTACCCATCCCTGCCTTTCTTAAAGACCCTGTAAGCCCCATCTTAGAGGAGCTAGAGCCCAACTTTAGGTGGTGGGGGCCCAAGAATCTTTATTTTTTTAATTTTCAATCACTCATTTTATTAGGGGCTCTTACAGCTCTTATCCCCATCCACACATCAATTGTATCAAGCACATTTGTCCATATGTTGCCCTCATCCTTTCCAAAACATTTTCTTTCTACTTGAGCCCTTGGAGTCAGCTCCTCTTTTTTCTCCCTCCCTCCCCCACCCCATCTTTATTTTCAAAACGCTTCCTGGGCAGTCCTGAAGAAGCCCTTGGGTACTTGCCTAATCTAAATGAAGCTAGAAGGCAGTTCCGGGAATATCCTCCTGGAGAGGTGATGTTAGAACTAGAATCGGTTCTAATGCATGAATGGACTTTCAGACCCCAAAGAAGTGTGACAGCACCTCCCTGTTTGCAGAGCTGCCGGTAGGTGGGCGGCTGAGTGGCTTGAGGGCTCCCAGAGAAACCTTGGTGGTTGCTGTTAGTTACCCCTGATTTGGCCTAAAATCACCTTTTTGCTTTAATATAACCATGAAAAGGTTATTTACCTTCTCTGAGTCTAGCTTTCAAGTGAACGGAAGGGACTGTAGCGGATATCGGCGCATGGTGAGTGTACCCGTGCTGACATAGGGTTTTAACTATGGCATTCATGTAAGCCCGACACTAGCCATTGGTGGCTTAGTGGTAAGCATTCTTCTCTGGCATGCAGGGGACCCCAGTTTGATTCCCGGTCCATGGCCAAAGTCCCTCATGCACAGCCACCACCTGTCTGTCGTGGGGGCTTCCATGTGAAGCAGTTAGCTCCATGTGCAGAGTCCTCTCTGAGTCAAGGTCAATTTGAGGACAGTCCCCCAATGTGAATAGTGGCAATATTGCTACCGTTTTCTAAGTGAGGACACAGACCGTAAGAAATGAAGTAACTTCTATTTTTTCCCTTTCTTTCTTTGCATGGTTATTTTCAAATAAAAAGTGATTTTAGGTTCTTTTCATCATAAAATGGTTTTCAATGTCTTGGGACATAAGTCATACCAGAGAGGGTGGTGCTAATAGTACTTTCTACCAAAAGTCAGTTCCTGACAGCCGCTCCGAGGCATCCTGTGTAGAATAGCATGTTTGTTTTCACTCGGGATATCTCACAGACGGAGCCATAAACCTTGTGCATGGGGCAGGAGGGGTGGGGCCCCACAGTGAGGGCCAGACAGCCAGGTTTCTAATTCTGTTGATGCCGCCAACTAGCTGTCTGACTTCTTGGCTTGTCCTCTAATCCCTCTGAGCCATTGTCTTATCTGTAACATGGGGCTTCTGAGGGCTAGTCCATGGATGCTATGCAGGGGGAAGGGTTTTTCCAAGTGCAAGGCAAGGTGCTTTGAAAAGCAGTCTGCTAGAGCTGCTGGGGCCGTGGAATTGATTTTGACTCATGCCGACTCCGTGTGTCCACATAGAATTGCTCTTGAAGGCTTTCTAGATGGCAGCCTATGCAGGAAGGGGCCCTGGTGCAACTGCGGGGTAGGCGTGGGGCTGCTGAGCACGAGATCCAGGTTCAAACCCATCAGCTGCTCCACTGTGTATAGATACGGATATGGATATAGATCTAGAATCACTATGAATTGGAATCGACTTGATGGCAGTGGGTTTTATATTTTTGCTGTTTAAAATCTTTGCAGGAGCAGATTGCCAGGTTGTTCTTCAAAGGAGCAGCCGGGTGGGTTCAAACCAGGAACCTTCTAAATGCTTCCCTGTCACACTACCTAGCTCCTTAAATGATACATAAAAGAAACTGTTAAATTCCCCAAACCTTTTTTTTTTTTTTTTAAAAATTTTTTTAGGGGCTCATAAAACTGTTACCCCAATCCATACACACATCAATTGTGTAAAGCGTATTTGTACATCATTTCTCAAAACATTTTCTCTCCATTTAAACCCCCGACATTAGGTCCCATTTTTCCCCTCCCTCCCCGCTCCCCCTCCCACATGAGCCCTTGATAGTTTATAAATGGGTATTTTGTCATATCTTGCCCTGTCCGACTTCTCCCTTCACCCACTTTTCTGTTTGTCTGTCCCCCAGGGAGGAGGTCACCCCAAACCTTTTTTTTTAAGTATAGCTGACAAGTCACAAATTCCCTAATGAAAGATGGGTTTAATTTCTGAGATTTGGAACACCCTTCCCACCAAAACACACACACACACACACACACACACACACACTGTATTGGAGTAATAAATAACTCAACTGTCTCTCTGTTAGTTAAACACATGATTAGTCTTATTTTTAACCTTGAACTTTAAGGACTCTACGGAGAGGTTAGGGATCTGTTTAAGCAATTGCCAAGGGAGGTGAACTATGGGTGCCTTCTTTTTAGGCAATAGAAAGAGAAGACTTATTTCTATAAAAAAGAAACAGAGGGAAGGGAAGGGAAGGAAGGAAGGAGGGAGGGAGGGAGGGAAGAACGGAAGAAAAGCTTCTATTTATGTTTGACCAATTGGCCTTCTGTGAAGTGACTCAGTTTTAATTAGCTGATTTGGGCCAGTTGTGATCTAGTTATGATACAGACAGGGAGTAGGCACACCAAATAGAATTCAACTGGCTTCTCAGTGGCAATCAGCATTCTTGGCAGAAGAAATGTAGGGCAAGAGAATCATCGCGAACACTCTTGAGATGCTAATCAGTAAAACCTGCTGCTGTGTTGAGTCAGCCCCAACTCATGATGTCCCACGTGGTCAGCATAGAACTGGGCTCCAGGGATTTGCCATGGCTGGGTTTTCAGAAGCACATTCTCTAGAACTCCGGGTGGACTCGACGTCCAACCTTTTGCTAGTAACTGAGTGTGCTTACCTGTATGTACCTACCGTCCATGGGCTCTGAACCTGTCTAGGGAGGCCTGTCCTCCAAAGAAATCTTTGTCCTCTGCAGGTGAGGGAAACTTGCCTGTGGAATCATCCTGGTTCCTGCAGTCCAGGGAGGGAGGTTGAATTGATAGCAAGAAAAGTTCCTGTCCGAAGAATGTAGATTAATATAGTGGAGGTGGGAAAGCAGCTAATGTAAGGAATATGTTACTGATTCTATGTGCCACGTGACTTCCAGCGACACTGCGCCAGCCTCACCATTGTTATGTTTGAGCCCACAGTTGCAGACACCATGTCAATCCATCTCCTTGAGGATCTTCTTGTTCAGTGATGCCCCTCTACTTTACCCAGCTTGATGTCTTTCTCCAGGGGCTGGTCTCTCCTGACAGCATATTCAGAGTAGGAGGTAGCTGTGATCTTTCAAAACTGCATCAGTGGGGCAACCTTCTTTCCTAACACCCTTGCCCCCTTAAACTTTATCTATCTTGTGGTTGTTGAGAATACACACGGCAAGATACACCGATTTCACCATTTCTACACGGACAATTCACTGGCAGCGATGACATGATCTGAGTTGTACAACCATTATCACTCTCCTTTTCTGAGTTGTCTGTCCCTCATTGGGTTAGTCCCGGTAGACTAGAGAAACAAATTCATAGAGACACTCATATGTGCATAAGAAAGAGGTTTACCTTCCTCCCCCTCCCCCCTTCCCCCTAACATGATCCCAATTCTACCTTACAAATCTGGTGAGACCAGAGGTCTGGCAAGACCAGAGGATGTACACTGGTACAGATAGGAACTGGAAACACAGGGAATCTAGGGCAGATGAACCCTTCAGGACAAGTGGTGAGAGTGGCGATACTGGGAGGGTAGAGGGAGGGTGGGGTGGAAAAGGGGAACCAATTACAAGGTTCTACATATAACCTCCTCCCTGGGGGAAGGACAACAGAAAAGTGGGTGAGGGGAGACATAGGACAGTGTAAGACATGACAAAGTAATAATTTATACATTATCAAGGGTTCATGAGGGAGGAGAGAGCGGGGAGGGAGGGTGGAAATGAGGAGCTGATGCCAGGGGCTTAAGTGGAGAGCAAATGTTTTGAGAATGATGAGGGCAATGAATGTACAAATGTGCTTTACACAATTGGTGTATGCATGGATTGTGATAAGAGTTGTATGAGCCCCTAATAAAATGGAAAAAAAAGGAGAGAGGTTTCTATACAAGAGCAATTGAATATTGAGAAAACATCCCAGCCTAGTCCAGATCAAGTCCATAAGTCCAATATTAGCCCATATGTCTGATACCAATCTATAAACTCCTCTTCAGACTCATGAAACACATGCAATGATGCTGAATGCAGGAAGATCACAGGTCAGTGGGTGGGAAGTATTGTGGATGCAGTGGCATTGTAAGCATCTCAGTGCTGTTAGCAGTCTCCAGGTGGCTTCTCCAGGTCCAGGGCTCTCGCTGCCATCAGCATAGCTCTATGTGTCTTGTCAGTAGAGAGTCTCTCAGGGAGTGAGCCGAGAGAGAGTGTCTCCTGCCTCCAGGGAAGAATACAGAAGTTCCCAGAATCCTCAGGGGAAGGCCATGGCCACATAGAGGCCTCATTGGCTATACAATGATTGACAGGCTAGACTCCACCCCTTTATTCATAAGCCTCTCGAATTGACAAAGGATAATATAACTACCACAGTCAGCAATATCAACACAGTGTCCCTGCTACGTTTTCTATCTAATCTTTCGAGTTGCTCTTGGTGATTGGATCCCAAACAGATAGTTCTTTCTTATTTTTGACTTTTTTTTAAATTTATTTTTTAAGCGTTTTATTGGGGGCTCACACAACTCTTATCACAGTCCATACATACATCAATTGTGTAAAGCACATTTGTACATTCATTGCCCTCATCATTCTCAAAACATCCACTCTCCACACAAGCCCCTGGCATCAGCTCATCATCCCCCCCCCCCCCCAAACCCCACTCCCTCATGAACCCTTGATCTTTTACAAATTATTATTTTGTCATATCTTGCATTGTCTGACATGTCCCTTCACCCACTTTTAACAGATAGTTCTCAAAGAACATAACGCTCTAGGTAGACTTTTTCTTTTAAAAAACACCAAACTAGTTAAACTAGGAGGAACTATTACCAAAGGCTCAAATAGAAAAAAAATATTTTGGAAATGTTGATGGCAACACAAGCACAAGAGTGCTTAATACAATTGAATGATGGATTCTTATAAGATTTGTAAGAGCCCCCTAATAAAATGATTAATAGTAATGATAATAAAACTAGTTAAACTAAACTCTGCTATTATTCAGTTGTAAGGATACTTCAAGGCCTTCCTACCTTCTGATTCAGTTTTAAACTTTTGTAGGGTCTCTTTCCCAAAAGGAGCATCAGCCATCAAAGATGGCCCCGGTCAGTAGTAATCTTTTAAAACTGAAAAAGAAGGCTTCTACCTAGAAGAGTTGAAATTGATGAGAGTGGATTGCACTGTACACACAATGGAGCAAGATCTCTGTACACACAACGGTAGCACCTGATCTCTACTTCATAACGAGCCACGGTGTCTTTTCTGTTTTCACCTGTGGATTTGATCATTTTTCCTGGGAGACCTGACATCACGGATGGGTCACAGAGGCTGGTACACAGCTCAGGCTCTGGGATGAGACTGTTGCCAGCCACTGAATCAGTCCTGGACACTAGGTGACCCTGTGCTCAATGGGACAATCACGGCCGGGTCTTTCATCATCCCACTGGGACCCATTGGGTTTTCATTGACTGAATGTTGGTAGTAGATCTCCAGAACTTTCTTGTAACCTGGGTGCCCTGCTTGCAACTCCCTCCGCCTCACACCACTGTGTGAGTCTCCACGGACAGGTGAGTGGTGGTTGTGCACAAGGTTCCTAGGCTAGGAATTGAACTTGGATCTCCTGCATCAACTTTTGTACCACTAGGCCTCCTACTCCCTCTAGAGCAGGAAAGCATGAATGCCTCCTCCCAACTAGGATCTAAAGAGAACTGAAGGGAGGAAAAGGTTAAAAAAAAGTGGGATCTCCCATTTAGTGAGCTAGTAAATGTTAATTCCTTTTCATCCTCATTCCTTAAGGTGTCCATGAGTAACTTTTTCTAAACGGCAATCTGTAATAAATTATTTTGAAATGAGATTTGTATAGGTCTGGGTAGACTACAGAAACTAATCCATAGACACTCCTGGGTGTATAAGAGAGAGTTTTATATAAAGGGTGATTGCACTTTAAGAAAGTATCCAACCCAGTCCAGTCCAAGCCCATGTCAGATATTAACCTATATGTCCGATACCAATCTATAAAGTACTCTTCAGACTCATGAAACACATGCAATGATGCCAAATGTAGAGTGATCAGAGGCCAGTGGGTAGAAAGTCTTTGGATCCAGTGGCGTTGTAAGCATCTCAGTGCTGACAGGGGTCTCCATGTGGCTTCTCAGCTCCAGAGGTCTGCATCAGGGTAGGTCTATGTGGCTTCTCCTGAGGGATGTCTCACAGGGAGTCAGCAGAGAGAAAAGGTGTCTCCAGTCTCCAAGGAGGAAAAAATCCAGATTTCCCAGAATTCTCAAGAGAAAGCCATGCCCACACAGAGGCCTCATAGACCTTGATCTGATTGACAGACTAGACGCCACCCCTTCACTCTTCATCCTCAAATTGACAAGCGATTATATAATGGCCACAGTGAGCTCCTGATGTTAATTCCCTTTTGCTTTTGTCCTTGTTCCTTAAGGTACCCACATGTAAGTTTTTCTAAGTGGCCATCAGTAAGAAATTATTTTGAAATGAGATTTGTGTAGATAAATTCTTGAAATCTTCCAAATTTCAAGGACAAAGACAAGGAGTAGGTATTTTCCAATAATTAGTCATGAGGTTGTAAACTCTTTAAAATATTGGAGTATTTCTTTTCTATTTTTATATAAAGCTAGTTAGTATTTATTATGTGTCAAGAACCGGGTTTTAAGTCACTTACACGGATTCTTTTGCTTAATTCTCACGCAATCTAAACTGAAGGCTCTGTCCCCATTTCAGAGGTGAGCAAACCAAGACTCCTAAACACTGTTCAGCCTCCTGAGAACCTGACGCATCATAAACACTCGATAACCAATTGATGGCTGAATGAATGAATGAAGATATTGGTCTCTTACATTTGTAAAGCCCTTGCAATTTACACATCCTTTTTCACCTACTGGTTTTTCTTTGATCCTTCCTTCAGACAAACAAATCATTCTTTCCTTCTTCTCCTTCAAACTGGGAGGGACCACTTTGCCCTTAGTCCAATAGAACTGCGTGCCATAAAACATCAATGGTTTTCCAACAGAAGAAGAAATGTTTTCCAGTTCGTCATCTTGATTGATAAAGACTTGCACAGCCAAGAGAGAGCAATTGGTAGGAGTTCGCCCACTTCTAACCAGCCCAGACCTGCTGCTTCCTATGCAACATCCTTGCTAACATCCTTGCTAAGAGTGGAGAGACCAATGACAAGACAAAAGAGGAAAGTCAGTTTGATGTTGATGTCTGCTTTCGTGTCCTCTTAATCTTGTCAGATCATTTATATTGACTGTCAATAGACCAATCATCCCACTTGCAAACAGCAGACATGAAACAAATGAAAAGTGTGTCGCTCAAAGGTGGCTTCCCGCCCCCCCCCCCACCCCCCTCTTCCTTCTTCCCTTCCTTCTGTGTCTCTTCTTGAACACAGGCAGCTAGAGAGTCAGGCCCCCAGATATCTCTCTGCAGAGTGTACTTTACCTTTGGACGGGACTTTAAAGACTTTAAACAGCTTGAGACTTATAGTTTGCCACAGGAGCATGTAGCAAATTCCTGTCTCTACTTTTTGAACCAGGAGCTGGAGTACAAGAGGCCCGCGCAGGAAGTCGCAGGTGGTGGGAAAGGGGAAACAAGGTCATTTTCAATCATGTACATTGAGGTTGTACCTTTAAAGTCAATTCTAAATTTAATTGAAAGCCGAGGGCAGAGAAGCCAAGATCGGAGCAATGTGGTGATTTATTCTGAAGCATGTAAGAAGTCATGCGGCTGAATGTGGATGATCCGGAGCTTTAATAAAATGGCACTGGGGAAGCCAGCAGGAAGAGGCACAAGAATGGAACTGGGTTAGATGAAGGGTCTCCAGGCCTGAAAGGGAGTGGGGGGTCACTGTTTGCCCAAACTCGGCTGTTTTTGCCACGATGGATGCAGGTAAGTAATCCACATCAAAAGGAAAAACCCAGGATCAGACGGAAGCCACCAAGACTTTTCAAACAGTGAATTTTGCATGAAATCATTAAGGTGTCCAAATTGCAGGAAGGCTAGGGAGTGAGTGGCAATGAGAACATGTCTAATACTATTTCTAGCTGAAATGAAGCTGAAGAAAAATGACATGTTCCTTTGTGAAAGCGCTACAGGACTTGACAGCAAAGCTCCCACACATTTCTATGGGTGTTATTGTCAAATAAATTATATTGGACCGTTGCAACAGAAAATCCATAATGTTCTTGGAATCAAATCTTTGCTGCTGAGAAATTATTTAGGAGTGATCTTCCAAATCTTAAAAAACATAAGCGAGAATAAAGGAAGCAGAACTAGTGAGCAGATGTTAGATCAGAAAGAGGATTGGCCTAGAACCTGCACCTTGCAAGTTCTAGGCTCTGGACTAAGTTCTCTGAATGGAAGGGCTCTGGCCCCATTGCTCTAGTTTTGAATGAGTCTTTCATTTATATCCACTGGATAGCATATTCAACACACCACTGTCAATCTTATTTATGCTCATACTCTCTTAGAGCAGAGTAAACACCTTGCATATTTATTGTGGAGATGATATGAGAAAGAAAAGGAAATAAAAGATAACCACGTTGGGTCGGTATCACACTTATTAGGCTTCAAAAGACCAAGAAAGTTTTTGACCCTTCAGGAGAATTGGCACCTTCAGATTTTCATATGGTAATGGTGTCTCTTTAAAACACACACACACACACACACACACACACACACACACACACACACTCACACACACACACACTTTAAATAAGCAATCATTAACTGGAGATAGTTTCTTTTGAGTAAGTCTTCTCCTTGTAACTATCACTTCTTTATATTTGCCCGGCTCACGATCCCAAGACTTGTGCTCTCATTGACATACAAAGACCAGTTTGGATTCTGTTAGTCATGCGCTTGTAAGCAACAACTTTGATTGCTACAAAGCTTCACGTAATTTCTTAGTGGGGTTTTACATTGGTGCATGCTTGCTTTGTGGGACATGGGTGAAAAGGAGAGGAGATAATAGCTGCGAGGAAACCAACCCAAATCCACTACCATCAAGTCAAACTGCCCGTGTGGGTTTCCGAGACTGTACATTTTTATGGGAGTAGAAAGCCCCATCTGTCTCCTGTGGACCTTGCGATTAGCAGCCCAACACATAATCGATGATGCCAACAGGCCTCCCAGGAAATGTGGGCCTGGGCTTCATAGTCAGATATTGTGCATATTTGGGAGGCCTTAGAAAGTTAATTGTACTCACTGAGGTCAGTAGTTCTGTTCTCTTAAAATAAGAATAACAAGATCTCTCTCGTAGGGTGGCTAAAGAGTCAGGAATATTGTATATAAAGCCTCAAGCCCAGAGTTGGTCATGCACTGAGCATGCAGTCCACAGTGGCTGTTGTCCCTCGGCCATTTAAGAGCTCTAAACTTTCTTTTCTCCCTGCATGCCTCTTCCTCTCTACCCCCCACACTCTGCATGACTTATAAAAGTACAAGGAGGGCATGTGGCTTCGAAGCTCCTATCACACTGATCTTGCAGACCTTGGGGAAATTTCCTGGTTTGGTAGTTGAGGAGCAAAGCCAAGCCTATACTCTTCTAAGGGATTCTGTTCTGGAAAGGCACTTCGCTGTGACAATGTTGAGTAGGAACAGCAAAATGGGGCAAGCTGGAGGATAAGGCTAAAGCAAAACAAGGCCATATGCCAACCCATACTAGAAAAACAAACAAACAAACAAACAAACAAACCATACACACAAACTTTTCAGCCAGCATATTGTACTTCTGCTTACTTACTTTCAAAACATGTCTGGGTCACCAAGTATGTGTCACCCAGCAGTGGACAGCACTGAGGAGGCCATGCTGAGAGGCTGTGTGCATTGTGGCTCTGCTCAGGCTCTTGGAAGTCAAAGGGACACAGGTCTGCGCCGCTGTGTGAACTTGAACAAGTGATTGCTCTCTTTGAAAACCGTATCGGCACACGTACATTGAAGGGAAATAAAGCGCCGGCTTCATGGTGCTTTCATTGAGAAAAAGAAATCCAAGGACCTGGCACGTGGACTCACAGGTATGCAGAAAATGATCCTGGCACATATTGGTAATGCTGACATGCAGTATTCATCTTGGAAGAGTGCACATGTGGAGAAGCAAGCAGAGAAATGTGTGCACAAAGTCCTCAGTAAAAGTATGTACTGGAGATCCCCTTGCAGAGGGGTCTCGGGAAGGAGATGAGCCAGTCAGGGTGTGATGTAACAATGATGAGAAATACAACTTTCCTCTAGTTCCTAAATGTTTCCTCCCCGCTCCCACTACCATGACTCGAATTCGATCTTGCAAGTCTGGCTAGACCAGAGGAGGTACACTGGTACAGATAGGAACTGAAAATATAGGGAATCCAGGACGGATGAGCCCTACAGGACCAGTGGTGTGAGTGGCAAAACAGGGAGGGTAAAGGGAGAATGGGTAGGAAAGAGGGAACCAATTACATGGAACTGTGTGTGACCTCCTCCCTGGGGGACAGACAACCGAAAAGTGGATGAAGGGAGACGTCGGACAGGGCAAGATATGACAAAATACCCATTTATAAACTATCAAGGGCTCATGTGGGATGGGGGAGCGGGGAGGGAGGGGAAAAATGAGGACCTAATGTCGGGGGTTTAAATGGAGAGAAAATGTTTTGAGAAGCGATGTACAAATGCGCTTTACACAATTGATGTGTGTATGGATTGGGATAACAATTGTATGAGCCCCTAATAAAATGTTAAAAAAAAAAAAAAGTATGTACTAACCCAACCCAACCCAACCCACTGCCCTTGGGTCGACTCCACTCATCGGGACCTTAGACTCCACAGTGTTTCCGGAGTTAAAAAGCCCAGGCAATGAGGCCCATGCGAAGGGCATAAGACAGGAGTTGGGGTGAGGATGGGGTAGGGTTTCACACCTCTAGGCTGAGCCTCCCAAGGTGGCTCTCCAGAAGAAGGAAAAGGCACAGGGCAGTTCATGCCGGGGAGGAATGGCAGAGAGGCACATAGGTGTCAGTGGATGAGGCTCGGGCTGGGGCATGAGCAAAGCACACTCACTTGCTGAGAATGCTGGGAGATGGGGTTGGAAGGTCGAGCTACTCCTAGTTGCGAATGCCTTTCAAATACTTGGTCCAAATGTTTGCTTTGACTTCTTAAGCAAAGAGAGACAACGAAGTGTTGCTGGATATTCCCCATTGGCCCCTCCAAACCAGTCCTCTCTCATCTCTCCCTACCCTGGGATTCAAGAATTACAGGCAGAACAGAAATTCCCTCTGAAATAGCCACCCACCTCCCACATTTACCTGTAGAGATACATCGTTCTCTCGGTGTGTCTGCACTTCACATAGTGGGGACAGACCATGGTCCCTTGCACTCTGGTTTCCCTGCCCAGTTTGACCTATAGGCTGTAGGGAAGAAGACAGAAGGGGGGAGATTGAGATGGGGGCATTTTTTTTCATGGAAGAGCACAACCCCTGCCAGACTGTTCTCTCCCTGGGATCTGGGATCCCAACTTTTCCTGTGGCTTCTAACAGAGAGGTGGTGAATGAGCTTCACTTGTATTAGTACTAATGTAGGGAATGATCTCACTGCATTCTCTCCAAGCCTTTATCAAGAATTCTTTGATTCATGTCCCCCAAATTCTCCCATTCAGGGTACCAGATAGTCCCTGTCAGAACCCTGTCTGGGACACAAGTTAATAAAGATTCAAATCAATGTGATTGTGGAGGACAAAGGCACCACCATGGCCTTAAAGCCTGAAAGTTCCAGGTATATGATTTAGATAAAAAACAATGGTTTATCAAGCCCTTTGTGGTGCCTAGTCTGGAACTCACTGGAGATGTGACATGGATGAATAGCCTCAGCTTTGACTCTGAGTGAGTTTTCTCACTGAGATCTAATCAAAGGACAACACTGTACAATGAAGCTCCCCATCCCTAAGGGTGGACTGACTTTAAGAGGAATGGCTTGAAGTACCGTCTCATGCCAGGGTGGTTCTTCTTGGAAAGACAGTAGAGGGTACAGGTAGAGGGATTGTAACTCCCTGTCTCACTTGTGAGTAAAGCCTTCCTTTGTTATACTTGGGAGCCCTGGTGCCATAGTGATTGCACATTGGGCTGCTGACCACAAGGCTAGCAGTTCGAAACCACCAGGTGCTCCTCAGAAGAAAGAGGAGGCTTTCTACTCCCATAAAAATGATACAGTTCCAGTCTCAGAAACCCACAGGGGCAGTTCTACCCTGTCCGACAGCGTTGCTACAAGACGGCATCAATTCGGTGGCAGTGAATTTGGTTTGGTTTTTGGTGGTCATACTTGTTTCCTTTTGCCAGGAGCCAACAGAGTTTCTACTTTCAACTCCTTCCCTTTTCTTTAAGAGTCTCTGAGTGGTACAAAGCTTGATTGCCAGCTGAAAGATCCTTACTGCGGTGGAGTCGATTCGGACTTATAGTGGCCTTCTAGGACATAGTAGAACTGGCTCGGTATGTTTCTGAGACTAAATGTTTATAGAAGTAGAAAGCCTCATCTTTCTCCTGTGGTGGTTTGAACTGCTGACCTTGTAGCTAGCAGCCCAACTCATAACCCACTAGAGTCCGTTCAAATCTCCCCAGAGCGATCTCAGGAGACAGGCTTCTGAAGAGGTGACAAACCGTGTGAAATCTTTTTTTGTTTTTGCTTGCAAAATCGTATGGAACAATTCTCTTCGAGAATCAACTCGATGCCAACTGGTGTGGGGTTGGGCCCTTCCCCCCACCTAAGGTATACAGAACCTGGCTCCTCTCTTTTCTCTCCGGTCCATCCTGACCTTGGAAAGGATGAGAGGCCACATGTTTCTTTATGGCTCTTCCTGGGGGAGTTGAATTTTGAGGCTTAGATTAATGAATGCAATGAGGACACATGTTTTCTATTGCAGCAATGAGGAGGAGGGAGAGATGGGGTGAAGACGTGAGGGGAGAGAGGCCTAAGTGACTTCCACTGAGCAATATTTACCGTGGAGAGTAGACCATTCTCAGACCTCGGAGGCATAGCTGGAAGCATCTGATTCAATAACCATACATTATGGAGAGCTATGTGCGCAGAGCACCGTGAGGCCGTGGAAAAACACAATGGAGAGTGTGTGTGTGTGTGTGTGTGTGGGGGTAATGTGAGAGAAGGAATGGGAGCTGTATACAGACATATGAGCTGATGAGGGGTGGGAGTGGGGGTTAGAAGAAGAGATGACGTTGAGGGAACTGGGCCATAGAGAGAGTACAGTATTTGGGTTGAATCTTCAAAGATGGGTAGATAAGTGAAAGGATATTTTTTGGACCCCTCTTCCCTATCCAGAAGAGACCCAGTGGGTTTTGCATTGGGCTGCTAACCTCAAGGTCAGCAGTTCAAAACCATCAGCCAATCTATGGGAGAGAGAAGAGGCTTTCTACTCCCATAAAGGGTGACAGTCTCAAAAACCCACAAAGGCAGTTCTGTCCTCCTAAAGGGCTCCTAGTAGTTGGAATCCACTCCAGGGCAGTGAGAGAGCGTTATAGAATGCTGTGAGACTGTGTGTTCACTTGACAGTCCATGCTGGGTTTATTTTTGAGTTTGTGTTTGTCTTGTTTTTCCTATCCAGGAATTCCCAGTTGGTGCAACAGGATAAGCATTTGACTCTTAACTGAAAGGTTGGTTGATTGAATCTTCCCAGAAATGTCTTGGTAGAAATTCCTGGAAATGTGCTTGTGAAATGTCAGAGCTTTGAAAACCAGATGGAGCGCATGAAGGGAGAACTGACTGGGGGCAACTGGATTCGTTTTCTGCTGCTTCTTTATCCTATCACCTGTGTGCCTCCCTGCAAAGGAACCAACCGGCTTCGTTGTGTGTAGAGAACCATTCCAGGTAGATGGCTAAAACGTAACCAGGACATGCCCCTGGGTGTCTGGTAAACATTGTGCCCCATTACATAGTCCTTCTGCCTCCATCACTTTAACCAAGGCAAGTGCATACATATTTGTTTCTAATTACAAAATGAATACATGAATACGATTTTGGTTGTAAAAGAAGTCAAGCCTTGCAGGCATAACAGAAGTTTCCTTTGAAACCACCATCCCCAATCCCACATTTATCTCTGAAGATGTGTTTTTCTGTGTCTGTGTTTACCTAGGGAGAAAAGACAAGGGTTCTACTCTCATCGAATTAGTCTCAGAAACCCCCAGAGGCAGTTCGCCCTTGTCTTACAGGGTCACTAGGAGTCAGAATCAACTCGATGGCAGTGAGAGAGTGTTTACATAGTGCTGCGAGACTATGTGTTGATTTGGCAGTCCACGCTGAGTGTATCTTGTTCTAAGATACTGCCCAAACTCTACCCTCATTCTCTATAACTCCTACCTAGTATTTATTTGTAGAAAGGGTTCTGGAAATGCCTTTCATAACTTCTTCTAACATTTTCTTTAAAAAAAAAAAAAGGTGTTAGAAAGAGCCCTGGTAATACTCTGCATTTTGGGAGGTTGGCAATTCAAACTTATTCGTTGTTTGGAGAACGATGTGATTCTGGAAAGATCCCAGCCTTGGGACCTCCCTGGGCAGTTCTATTCTGCCCTATTGGATCACTGTAGTTGGAAATGATGAGTGGACAACGGGGCATGCATTATGTAACTCCAAATCGACTTACTCTTTCCTACATGGACTCAGTTGTTGTTGTTTTAATGCCTTGTGCTATATGACTCCCTCCCAATCTCCCTCCTATTAAACTGAGGAACTTAACTTGGCTAAAGACCCACCTGAAACCACATTGCAATAAATGGCGTGCAGGTGGACTTCCCTGACTTCCTTCGGCTTCTCTGTTGCCACAAGGGAAGAGTCAAAAAAGCCTCCACGATTCATTCTTCGTTATTCATTCTGACAACAACCATTCCTCCTTCAGCACTGTGCATTTCTGCTGGGTCCAGTCGGTTTTTGCAAAGGGCACACATAACTCACCGACAATACTCATTGTTAAGGCAGTTTATTAGGGAAGTTCAGAGGGCATTACAAGTCAGGATCTGCAAGTAGTAAGGATACGGTCATGATCAACAGCAAGATCTCTCCTCAGCCAGCAACCAAGCCTTTCTCCTGCCCTCTGGTTCTCAGCCACGTGGTGCCTTGGGCTTTGCCTCCATGGGTCAGGAAGCCAGCCCACCTGTCACTGTCCCACAGTTCCATCATCTCAGGCTGGATGAGGACAATGTACCCTGTCGTCTCAGAATGATTCCACTCCGTCTCGGTGCCACAGTCTCTGAGTGGGGCGTGGTGGGCTTCCACCTTGATGATCCACTGCTGCAGGCAGAGAGAGATCTGGAATGTGTGCTTCCAAGGTGAGTTAGTTTATTGTGCCAACCTGGCTGATAAACACATGTGGGGTTAACTGAAGGGTGGAGGGATTAATGGCTTGGTGAGCCTCACCTTTCGAATTCTTGGGTCTCTTGCTTTCTGATGGTTGCATCAGGGTGCAGCTGTCTTAGCCAGGTCCCTGCTTCCTGCAAGACATCCCCAAGGAGAAGACACATGGACCTTCCCCAATGTAGCCCTGGGTGCTGGAGCAGCCGTGTGGAGACCCCTGCCAGCGCTGAGATGCTTACACATTCAATGACTCAGCTTTCCCCCTGCAGTCGGCATCATTGCCTCTGTTTTGTGAGATGGAGGAGGACTT
>NW_022108124.1:1887301-1915879 GCF_000313985.2 Echinops telfairi | reverse complement strand
AGGGGCAGGCATCCACTTAGTATTTGGGGCTGGGACCAGCCCCTTAGACCTCTCCACTGATTCCCTACTCCACGCCGGCATGTTGTCTTCAGACAGACAACCGAAAAGTGGGTGAAGGGAGAAGTCGGACAGGGCAAGATATGACAAAATAATTTATAAATTATCAAGGGTTCATGAGGGAGGGGGGCAGCGGGGAGAGAGTGGACAAAAAGAGGAGCTGATGCCAGGGGCTTAGTTGGAGAGCAAATGTTTTGAGAATGATGAGGGCAATGAATGTACAAATGTGCTTTACACAATTGATGTGTAAAGAGTTGTACGAGCCCCTAATAAAATGATTTAAAAAATACGGTAGCCTAACTTTATATGATGTACTTTAAAGACCATTTAATAAATATGTGATTGTTATACTATAAATAAATAAATAAATAGGGTCCTGGATAAATTGGGAGAAAAATGTAGACCAGAACTCAACATCATATACAACCAAGCTTCCTGGTGAGATAGACTGATGGGAGCTCCCACGACTGCAATCTTTGATTCTCCTCCGTAAGTGCTTCCTGTCCTCCTCCCTTTCAGGAGCAAGGTGGTGTCCTCTGCATATCCCAGGTGGTTAAGAGGCCTTCTTCCAATCCTGATGCCGCCTTCTTCTTCACGTAAGCCCACTTCTCTGATGACTTGTTGAGCACACAGTTTGAATAAGTATGCTGAGACAATTTTTAAAATTCAAAATGACCAATGCCAGTCTATTTTAGTTCACTAACACCTAGAAGAGCAATCTCTATGCATGGTCTTCCGTTTCTGACAACTTCCAATCCTCCTGGGATTCATACCTCATGCATTCCAACTTGCAGTTACGAAGTGGTATCTGCAGCTGTTTCTTCTCAGCTCGAGTCATGGGCCATCAGCAGATGAAGGGCCTTACAGCTTCATTTCCACAGACCTACCTCCAACCACATCATTTTGGTCCCCTCTCCTTTGAGAAAGTGGCTCTTCCTCAGGCATAGTTTGAGTCCCCTCCTACCTGAGGGGCTCGTCTTCTTGTACTATCTCTGACCGTGTTCTGCTTCTTCTCAGGAGGTTTTCAGTATCTAACGATGTCTCATCACTATTCATTATAAGGTTTTCAGTGGCTAATCCCTCTGAAGTGGACACCCATTCCTTCTCCATATAGTTCTTTCTTTTCTTTCCCCCCCCCCCAGTATTTATTTACTGTAATCTTTTTTCCCCCTCCATACAGTTCTTAGTCTGTAAGCTCTGCTGAGACCTGTCCACTTTGGGTGACCCTGCTGGTATTTGAAACACTAGGGAAACAGCTTCCAACATCACAGCAACACACAAGCCACCGCAGTACAACAAACGGACAGGTGGTAGAAACAATTCTCTTTCGACTCCTTCATTTGATCAGTTCTGTTTCTCTAGAGAACCTGGACGAAGACAGGGCTGCATGTTTGTATGTGTATGGGGCGAGATAATCACAGTATTCTCTACTCGGCCGTTCTTCAATGCAGTACAGTACCTCTGTCCTCAGCTGTGCCTGGTCTTGGTGTCTCCAGTCTAGAGACTGTGTTTTACTCTCTCCAAAGAATAGAACTTCAGTTTATGCTGGAATGTGGATGGGCAGTCACCCAGCTGCATAGAGTGGTGGTAGGGGATATAAGCAGCCCCTAAGAAGGGGGGGAAATAAAATATATTTATAAAAGAATGTTTTTTTTTTTCCTTCTTAAAACATAAATATTCATGAAAAGTAGAAAAATTAAAAAGTAGACCAAGACCCAAAAGAAGAAAGTAGAAATAAGTTCATTTCACAGTTCAGAGAAAACTACTGCTAATTTTTTTGTGTGTTTCCTTCTAATCTTTTTCCCTGTGGATGTCTGTACCTGTGTTTGTTTTGTTTGCTTTGATTTTTGAAATAAACTTGTGATAGCACAATAAATAGGTTCTACATAGTTTTCTCCGTATCACCGTGTCACAGTGGCGTTTCATAAGTGTCATTTAAAGACTATTAGCCATGTCTCTGGGAATCGAATGAACTAGTAGGCAGCCCTGAATGTAGAGGTCCCATTCTGTCCATGTCCCCAGGTATACATTTTCTTCTCACAGTTAGGAAAAAACTGAAATGCTTAATGAGAAGAAGTAAAATGCCCTTAAATTCACTGAAGAATTTTAGGAAACATCCTTGTCTGCATTCTTAATCCATCATTTTTAACTAGTGACGCCAATAGTAAAAAATATCAGGGACTCAGGATGAGCGGGAAAAAAAATTAAAAAAAAAAGAAAAAGAAGAATTCATGTGTTATCAAACAGTAATAGGATGAAGCCTTGCTAATCCAATTTTATTGTTCCATGGAATTAACTTCAGCAGGTCAGATGTCACTTGCATTGACCTCAAGCCAAATCGGTCAGCACTGATAGGGCACAAAGGACACGGGCGTTTCCTGATTCAAAGGGTTTTGATTCTTATGGTTGGCTTAGGGAAGACCCTTTTCTACTGTTGCTCCCTTCCCCAACCTCCCCCTCCCTCCACTGCCTCTGCTTCCTCCCACTACACACCCTTTAAAACTAATGAAACCCCAAACGAACCTGCCTTGCTAAGGCGTTAGTGTAAGAACACACCACCAAACAGACCCTCTGCGGTAACTATCCTTGGTGTTGGCTGCATGAAGCAGGCCCACTCACTTCGGCGAATTGTATATTCTAGAAGGAGCTATAGGGGCCTCCTCTTGCTCATGCTTTCCTTCCGCCTATTGCTAAACTATTTATTATCGGTCATTCTTTCAGCACTTGAGTACTTCCTTCTGTTTAGAGCTAATTGGATTTGTCAGGTATGTCCCCAGGGAGTAGGAGATTCATCCTGAATCCCGGTTTATTAATCACCAGAAACAAGGAGACAAGGTTGCCTTTGCCGTGTGCATCCAAAGCAGACTGTTGGAAATGCCTACTCTCCGAAGCCACTGTGGCAGTGGTGCATGGTGCCAGGCCTGGCATGCATGTGTACTACAGAGGGGTTCGTGCTGGAGACTTGTCCAGCACATCACCTTCCCTCGTTCTTTGGGTCCTTTCCCCCTTCCCACATTCTTCCAGACCATCCACGTTCTAGAGACCAACTAATGGGAGGTGATCAGGGCTCGGGCACAGAGATTGCTCATCAGGAATCTAGCATCTTTCTGATATTTGGCTCAGCCTGGGGAATTAGCCCTGGTGTGATGGGAAGAGAGTGAGGAGGAGGCAAAAACTCTGGGTTTTCCCTGGCATCATGAAATAACCCTCCTGTTTGGAGTCTGACAGATTTGAAAGTTGACTCCCAGGTCTCACATTTGCTAACTGTGTGACCTTGGGGGAAGTTGCACACCTTGGTTGGAACTCAGCTATAAAAGGAGTAATTCGACTGGCAGAGTGAAGGGAGGGTGGGGTGGAAAGGGGGAACTGATTACAAGGATCTACATATAACCTCCTCCCTGCGGGGATGGACAACAGAAAAGTGAGTGAAGGGAGACGTTGAGACATTGTAAGATATGACAGAATAATAATTTATAAATTATTAAGAGTTCATGAGGGAGGGGGAAAAGCTGATGCCAAGGGATTAAGTGGAGAGCAAGTGTTTTGAGACTGATGAGGGCAATGAATGTACAATGTGCTTTACACAACTGATGTATGTATGGATTGTGATAAGAGTTGTACGAGCACCCAATAAACTGATTTTTAAAAGTCTTAAAAAAAAAAACAACAGTAAATGGGATCAGGTATCAGGAATCAAAGACCCAGAACAAAAAAAATCATGTCAAGGTGAATGGGGTGTGTGTGTGTGTGTGTGGAATGGACCTAAAGCCCATCTGTAGACAGTTGGACACCCCCTTACAGAAGGGTCACAAGGAAGAGATGAGCCAGTTGGGGTGCAGTATAGCACCGATGAAACATACAACTTTCCTCTAGTTCTTTAATGCTTCCTCCCCCACCCCTCACCCCCACTATCAAGATCTCAATTCTACCTTACAAATCTGGCTAGACCAGAGCATGTACATGCTTACAGACAAGAGCTCGAAACCCAGGGAACCCAGGACAGATAAACCCCTCAGGACCAATAATGAGAGTAGTGATAACAGGAGGGGAAAGGCAAGTTAGGGGACTAACAGGGGGACTGATCACAAGGATCTACATATAACCCCTTCCCAGGGGGACAGACAACAGAAAAGTGGGGGAAGGGAGACAATCATTGGTGTCAGACATGAAAAAATAATTATAAATTGTCAGGGGTTCACGAGGGAGGGAAGAGCTGAGGAGCTGATATAAGGGCTCAAGTAGAAAAAATGTTTTGAAAAATATGATGGCAACATATGTACAAATGGGCTTGACACAATGGAGGCACGTATGGAATTTGATGAGAGTTGAAAGAGTCCCCAATAAAATGATTTTTTTTAAAAGGAGTAAATGAAATACTGTAGTTTAAAGTTCCTGGTATGCTTTATGTTCTCAAATATAATTGACAGCTTTTCTATTTATGGTACCTATCAAAAATAGAGAGTGGAATTTACTCTTACCATAAAGTTGTGGTGTGTCTGCTGTCATAGTTACCTCATGTGGTTACAAGAGAAATTCCACAGGTGGATGGCTTAAACCAATGGATTATCTCAGCATTGAGGGGCCAGGAGTGTGAATTTAGGGTACCAGCTCCAGGGGAAGACTGGCTCTATCAGCTCTAAGGGAATGACCTGTCTCCATTCAACATCTGTCAGCCTAGCGTGTCTCAGAGATCTCCATGTGCCTCGGCATCAGTTTCCCTCTGGCTCTAGGAGGCTCTCAGCACAGTGCTCAGCTCCTGGCTTTTTCTCTCCGTGTTGTTGAGGTCCCTCTACTCTGGTCATTTCTCTCCTCTTTTATTCCTTGCAAAATAAAAGGGTGTGCAAGTCACAATCCCAGGGAAATTCCCCTTAAGTCCGATCAAGGGCTGTTAATTCCTTCCCAACTGATCACCTCAGCTCATGTAATGGGGGGTGATCACAACATTAGGTAACTGCCAAATTATATGATAATATAACTGATAAACCAACAAGAATCATGGCCACCTATTTTGGGCAGTCACAATTTAACCCATGACACCTGTTGCAATGCAGTATATTACTAATATGGCCCTTCTAAAGATACTCTTTGTGACTCCCACACAATGCTTGTGGACGACTATGCAAAAATACGACTGTACAAGAGGATTGGAAAGCTTGCTGCCAAGAAAGAGAAGGTATATCAAACCTGGGATGGTTATGTGTCAACTTTACAGGGTCATGATTTCTGGTAGTTCAACAGGTAGGTGATTTGGCAGTTATATCATGATGTAGTCATCCTCCATTTTTTAGTTGATCTAATCTTTCTCCATTTTGCAGTGTGCCTTTATGCCTAGGGCTCTGATACGTGTGGGGAGTGAGTAATCAGCTATGTTAATGAGGTAGGAGACAAAAGAGTGGGATGTATGTCAGGTCGCCACTTTACGAGAGGGTGGGACTCCATCACCATCCTTCCTCCCGTCACCATCTTTTGTACCCCTATATGGCCTTGTACAAGTAAGGGGACCCTATGTAGGGACCCTAAATAGGATTTCCAAGGCTGTAAATCTTTGCAGGACAAAATGACTTCATTTGTTCTCCAACAAAAGGAAGAAAAAGGCAGGAAGAATACCAACTGTTGGATCCCTCTGTAAATCCAATGTGGCATCCTTAAAAAAAAAAGAGAGAGTTGTATTTGTAATTCACATATCATACACTTTAATAGTACAATCATATTATGAAGAATTGTGCGATCATCATCACAATTACTTTTTGAACATTTTCTTCTTTCTCATCCTCATTATTAGCTTCCTACTTCCTGCAACCTCCCTTCCATATGCCTATGTAATTATTAATACAGTTAGTCTCTATAGATTTACCTATCCAGGATTTCATGTATAGAAAATCATACAAGAAACAAGAAGGACAAAATAAAACAGAGAAACACCTCAACTGAAAAGAAAGCAGAAAGTATTAAAAATGGAAACAACTTTTAAATGGGTCAAAAGGGAGATCAAATGATAAGGTGCTACATTTAAATCCAACTACATCTGTCCTATTTGACTTCACAATGCTCTCTGTCTGCTCGCAAAGCTAGTCACATCCCCTGACTCTTGTCAGAGGGGATTCACCGGAGTCTTGTTCCATGTGGGGACGCTACACATGGATTTCCGACTTCTGCTGTCATCCATAGATTTCTGGAAACCAGGTGTTCAGAATTTAAATTCTGATACCGTGCCCTCCTTTGTCTGGATTAGATTTTATTATTTACAATCCTTGGATCACACAGTCCAGTGTGCTTCTTCTATGTAGATGTAGTTGATGCTTCACTTAAATGGCTGCTTGATTGAAGACAAGCCTTTAAGACCTCAGGTGCTGTTCTTTCTGATCGCCAGGCACCACTTAAATAGCATCTTATATTCAGCATGTAGATAAAACCAAAGGCATCTTTCAATTTGTATCCAAAAAAGCAAAGAACGACTTGCAGGACTATGGCATTAAAGAAAAGTCAATCAGAAAAGTCAATTATTATAAAATGAGCAGAGTTTGAGAAAGAACTAGGGAAATGATCTCAAGCTGGAGAAAGTGAATTGACCAGTTCACCAGGACCCTTCTCCAAGCCCTTTACAGTCTTATTCCTTGAGGAAAGAGCTTTTACTCAACGTCTATCCAGCCTGATCAAGAACAGCTCCATTTAAATCAAGAGGAACAATTGCATAGAACTGTAGTAAGAAATCATTCATTCATCCATTCATCCTTAGTCATTGCGTTCTTACTTGGCTCCAGGCACTGTTCTTACTCACTGAGAGAAAACTACACCTGGCACATTAGAAGCCCTCCAGACACACGAGCAGAATTGCTTCTTGTTATTAGAAATACAGAAGGAGGCCCGGTGGCCTGGTGCGTCACAACTCAGGGGGTTCACCACAAGATTAGCATTTCAAACTTACCAGCTCGGCCACCTGAGAAAGATGAGGTTTTCTGCTATTGTGAAAAGGTATAGCTCGGGAAACCCAAAAGGGGGTAGTTTGAGTCTGTCCTATAAGGTTGCTATGCATTGGAATTGACTTTTGATACATGTGAGTTTATTTATATGTTTATTAGCAATATAATCATCGACAAGAAATACAGACTTCCCCACTCGTGAGTTAAGTGAGTCCCTCGATATGCACGGATGAGAAAGAAATGGAAGACACAATGCGCATGCTTTGTCTCTCCCACCCACCTGCTGGTTAGGAGCAAATCTGAATAAAGTTCCTTGTCTTGTGTGGGCCCCAAGACCTAGGCCGTATTAGGGTACTAAAAAATGCTTGTTAGCCACAATCTATTGCAGAAATGTGCTCCTCAGGTGGTACCTACCTATGAAAGATCTCAGCATGATGCAAACACGTTGCGCTGTGTCTGTGTGCCTTCTGGCCCTTCCCGTGATCCCTCTGGGTGGACAGGAAGAAGGTAGAACTGACTCTTTGCACCCATTTTCTCTGCCTCTGTATCACAAACCCTGGTGCATGCCGGCACCTTCCTCTATGGTCACACACACGCGATAGAGCCTCCTCTGTCTGGACCTGCCTACCCAGAGCCTGCCTCCTTTCCTCATTGCCTAGCTTCCACACACTTCCTCCACCCAGTCCAAATGGCTCCACCGCTCACGGTGGGACAATTGTCCCCGTGTTGGGGAAAAAAAAGAGTAAGTGGGAGATTAGTCAAGGAAAACATCAAGTGGAGGCCCTGGAGGTGAGACAATATGGAAGGACAAGAGGGAAAAATAGTAGCAGGGAGGCAGTGGTGGAGACAAAGCTGCTACCAGTTTTATAAAACCGTTTCAAAGACAATAATGTGGGGCAGAGTTAATACATTTAAATATGTTTCATTTATTCTGAGAGTTTGTTCTCACAGCAGTTTCTGTGTTAGCATATCCTTTCTGGAGTTCGTGGCCACCAATTCAGAGCTGGTCAATCAATTATTACTTAATGGAATTGTATTGGTCTGGGAAATCCCAACATCTGGCTAAGGACCTTTGTAAGCTTTGGAAGAATCTAGGCTTAGGACCTAATCTGTGTTCTTGGGCACATTACGTAATCTTCTCACTCACTTCCATCCAGTCAGTTCCAGCTCATAGCAACCCTATTGAACAGGATAGAAATGCCTCTGTGGCTTTTAGCGACTGTAACTCTTTACAGGAGTAAAACGCCTGCTTATGAAACAGCTGATGGTTTCAAACTACTGACCTTGCTTTTAATTGCTCAAGGCATAGCCCATTATGCTACCACCTGAAAATAATAATACCTGCCATATCTATATCTATATCATCTATCTAGCTATCTATCTATCATCTATCTATAAAACAACAATGCTAAAACACTTGCTTAGCACAAAGTAGAAAACACAAAGCTCAATAATATTAGCTTTTATTATATATAAGTATACAGCATATATTTATAATATATAATGATACCAGGAATTTATTTATATCTAGGTAGTAGTTAAAACAGCATTGTCCAGGGCTTGCTAAATGCGTAGGAGTGGATTTGAGCATAGGTAGTGTGGAAAATATTGAAGAAGACTGGATTGATTTTTCTCCAGTATAATTGGAAAAGCAGTGAACTTGGTGTCAGATCTGTAATCAAGTTCCTGCTCTCTATTGTACCAGCAGAGTGCACTTGGGCACTTAACCTCAGAGCCTTGTTTTCTCTCCATCTGTCAAATGGGGATAATAATGGCTACTATACAGGGCTCTCAGGAGGTCTGGTGTTGAAGTATAGGCAACGTAGAATTGCGCACATAATTTATCTCACAATCTCCCTTTAAGGTAAGTTTGACTAGAAGCCCAGTTTTAATACAAGAAAATGAAGGGTAAGGCAGTCCAGTAACTTGCTGAAAGCCATATAGGTAACCGAACCTGAGGCTGTCCTTCAGAGCCTTAGTCTTAACTACGAAGTCACTCTGCCTCTACGGATAAACCTTCTCTCTCTCTTTCCCTTTTTACTTCTGGTACAAAGGCGTTTCTTAAAAAGAGACGTTTGAGATGCTCACAAGAGTGAGTTAGATTTGGGAGGAAGTGCAAAATGCAAATGTAATAGCATCTGCTTGAGAAAGGAAAATTGTTTCCTACTGTCTATTTTCTTTCTTTCTTTTTCCCACTGTCTACTTTCTTCTCTCTCCCTCTCTTTCTCTCTCCCTCTCTTGCTGCCATCTATCCTCTTAATTTGTATACTTAAGAGCCAAATTTTGAATTTGTTGGTAACACATTCATACTGCCATCGAATCAGCCCTTGATGAAATCCCCCATGGTGAAATCAGCCATGGTGAAAGTCCCCTCCCCCCCCCACTCCTATAACAGTTCCAGGATAAGTTGTGGATTGGACCATTGTGATTCATAGGATGTTCATTGGCAAATTATTGGAGGTAAAACAATAGGCCTTCCTTTCTAGTGTGTCTTTGTCTGGAAGCTCTACTGAAGGCTGTTCATTATAGCAACACATACACCCTCACAGCAAGACAAAGCAACACATACACCCTCACAGCAAGACAAAGTGCAATGGCTGAGCGTCACATCCGAGTCTCCTAAGAAAGTCCCAAGAAGATGAGAATTCTACCACTGAACCACCAGTATCACACATAGGCACACATCAGAACCAAACCCATTCCTATTGCATTGATAGTGGCCCTAGAGATTAGAATTGCTCCCCTGAGATGCCTGAGGCTGTCATCTCTACAGAAGCACACAGCTGTGTCTTTCTCCCACCAAGGGACCCAGGGCTTCATCCTGCTGATCTTTCCTTTAGCTGTTGAGCACTTTAGTCACTGTGCCACCGAAGTTTTACATACACATATGTAGTAAATATTTCATGAACATGTATGTGTTAGTCCGGGTTGGCTAGAGAAACAAATTCATAGACACTCGTATGTGTGTAAGAGAGAACTTTATATCAAAGAGCAATTGTACATTAAGAAAACATCCCAGCTCAGTCCAAATCAAGTCCATAAACTTATTTGTCTGATACCAATCTATAGATTTCTTCTCAGACTCACACAACACATGCAATGATGCTGAATGCAGGAAGATCACGGGCCAGTGGGTGGAAAGTCTTGTGGATCCAGTGGTGGCTCCTCCAGCTTCAGGGCTCTAGCGTAGCTCCATGTGTCTTGTCAGCAGAAAGACAAAGCATATATCTGACCTCCAGTGATGTATTTATCTCTGTGGTGCCTCCAAATGAGGTCATCAAGCTGTGACCTGATTGACAGGCTAGACTCCACCCCTCTGCAAGTTGACACCAGATTATGTAACTACCACAATGTATTTACTAAGTTGGCATCCAGTTAGGGGTGAGCATATATCCCCAAATTGACAGGACTATGGCACCATCCCTGCTCTCAGGGAGCATGCAGTCTCTCTGGGGAGAGAAACTCAACAGTCGCACTGTAGAGAAAGAAGCTTTGCAGACGGGCGTGGGCACCCAGAGGTGGAGGACGAGGCTGAGGGGTCCGGGAAGGATGAAGACCGATGGCTGGTGAAGCTTCCTCAAAAGGATTGTCTGTAGAACTGAGTCCCAAAAGGTGCCTCGGTGTTAACGCAGCAAAGATGAGAGAGAGAGAGATGAACCTTCTATGCCGAGGCTTGTAAACTGGTAGTTTGAGTCTGGCTGGAATTTTGAGGATTCACAATTGAATTACTCGGCAATATTCCGAAAGTGGGAGCTTTTCCCTAAATATGCACTTCTTGAGAAATGTAATGTGGAGTGCCTGGATGCACATTCCGGCCTGGCCACAGCCAGCTGGATTGTGTAAGGGCTGTCTCTTTGGAGTGGGACAGCTCACAGGAGTCGGGATCAGGCAACTGAGTTTGCTGCCCCTGTTTACACCAATGCCTCTATGAGGAGTGGTGATTTGCTGGTGGAATGAATTCTCCCCATCCACATGGGAGGTCAGTGGCCCTTATAGGCAGCCACAGCCTGTTAGTGGATTTTTAAGTAGATGCCGCTGAGGTTCAGTGAGCTAACAAACTAGAGCAGCCTGGGAAGAGGGGCCTGGCCATCTACTTTCCAACGGAAACCCTATGAAGCACCATAGTCCAATCTCTACCTGGTCACGCGGGTGGCACCGAATTGGGCAGCATCTAGTTCAGCATTGACCTGAAGGCTGTTAGTGCTATACAGCAAAAGCACCTACTGAAGAAACAACCTGGTGTTAGTACCGCCAGCTGAACTGATGAAAACCTTACGGTTCCAGGGATGGCCGTTTGATGATATTAACTGACAGCAGGACTACAGTATTCTGAGAAAAAAAGGTTGTAAGGGCTTTTTGTTCATTTTCTTATTACTGTTTCTGTTCAGAGAACTGGGCAGTTTCCATTGCCTTAAATTACCTAAGATCTGAATATGAAATTTGTATACCTCAAGATAGCAATCCTCAAACTTTGCTGCTTCTGAAAACCCCGTGGTAGAGCTGTATCTTCGAATGCCAGTTCCTAGACAGAACACAAAACGAAGCTCGATGCCCATGCGTGTGGGTTGGTCTCGTTGATTCATAGGAAAGCCCAATGCTCAACCCCTTGAGGGCAACTTCTTTGCTTGCGAGAGAGATATGCTGCTTCTTGGCACCTGAAGCATTTTCACCTGAGGAGCCTGAGGATTTCACTAATTGGTATGCTCTTAATGATTCTGGCTGACAGATGTGTGGTTTAATGCTGATGAGTTGTGAAAACATGGGACAAGGGGGAACTGATTACAAGGATCTACATGTGACCTCCTCCCTGGAGGACGGACAACAGAATACGTGGTGAAGGGAGACGTCGGACAGGGTAAGATATGACAAAATAATAATTTATAAATTATCAAGGGTTCATGAGGGGGGGGGGCAGTGGGGAGGGAAAGAGTAGGAATGAGGAGCTGATGCCAGGGGCTTAAGTGGAGAGCAAACGTTTTGAGAATGATGAGAGCAATGAATGTACAAATGTGCTTGACACAATTGATGTATGTATGGATTGTGATAAGAGTTGTATGAGCCCCTATAAAAAGATTTTTTTTTAAAGGGGAAAAAAAAGAAACATGATAAAAATGTTGATGTATTAAAAACAACAACAACAAAACGTGGGACAAACTAGTTCCAGGCAAAAGATTCCTGGAGGAGGAAAGAGGACGAGGAGAAAACCACGCCTTGTTTTTTTCCCCACGGACTTGATTCACACTTGACTCCAGTTTCTCCCGTCCATGTGGTAACTGAGTGAATGTGATCATATTTTCAGATAGCTGGCCTCTTTTGAAGGCTGTGTAAACCTTTCAGTCAGCATGTACAATCACTTCAGCATAAACTAGAACCATTTTTCCCATTAAAATATGCAGAGGAAGCGTTGCTAAAACATAGCTTGCAAGTTTCTAAACTCAACCTTCCTTGTGAGCAAAGTCATTGAACTCTTTAATTCCCAAGAGGAAAACTGTAGCTTCTGTCTGGACATAGTAATGAATTCATTGTAATAACTCTTTTGGCCCAAATACAAATGGACCATTGACAGAAAAAGACGAACAGTGGAGACTTCCTGCACTTGGTCTTCTGTCATGTCATGTCTTGAAGCTAAAGTATCTTTCTGTGATATTTAAAAACAAAACTATTCTATATATTTAGCAGCTGACAGTTTCTTCTCTGCTAATGTTTGGTTGCAGCTCTGATTGAGGGGGCAGATCACACACTTATATGACACTTAAAAAATAAAGGAGTCAAGAAGACATCTAATGACGGACAGCAGAGAAGTGGGTGAAGGGAGACATCAGATGGTGTAAGATATGACAAATAATAATAATTTTTAAATTATCAAGGGTCCACGGGGGGAGGGGGGAGCGGGGAGGGAGGGGGGAAATGAGGAGCTGATACCAAGGGCTCAAGTAGAAAACAAATGTTTTGAGAATGATGATGGCAACATATGTACAAATATGCTCGACCCAATGGATGGATGGATGGATTGTGATAAGAGCTGTACGAGCCCCCAATAAAAATGATTAAAAAAAAAAAGAAAGAAAACGTCTTACATTGGCGAAACTTGGCAATCCATGATTGACTCCAGAACTTTTGAAGCTGCATCGTTTTTCAGTTTAAAAAAAATGATTTTGTTTTAACATATGTGAGCTGAAGCAAAAAATAATACAGTAGGTGCTAGGCGTCGATCAGAGTGACTGACAGACTGAAATTCTCTGGAAAAACAGATTATTTTCCCTCAAAGACTGTAAAGTTTTGGTTTTCAGAGTCAATCAGAAAACTACTGATTTGGACACAGTGGAATCAGCTTCTCTTTCTGAGGCAGTATGTTTCTAATGAATTTTATGAAGACTATAATAAGGATCAGGAAACAAAAGCTTGATATGGACATGTTTTTAGCTACTAGATTGAAAAGAAATAATGATACGAAATAAAGTGCTCTTTGATACTGACAAAGTTCTCATTTCTTTGATGTTGTCGGCAAGAGACTTGATAAGAGAAAAAGAATCAAAACCAAAAATCAAATGTGCAATAGTTCTCCACAAAAAATGCTGAAGTTTTGTGGTTAAAGCTTTTCTTTATAGATCTATTCAAAAATATTTATGCAAATATGCAGGATTACAGAGTAATCCTCTGAAATACTTGGTATTTATGCCATATTATGTATAGTATTAAAAACTAAATTCCAATGATAAGAACATTTCCTGGGTTTTTTTACAGTTCCTGTTATATAGATATCAATATAAAATTTTAAACGTGATCTAGTCTGATATGGGAGATTGGGGTGTAAATGAGGAGCTACTAGTGATGAGATCAAGATGGACGAAAATGGAGCAAATGTTTTGAGAATGATGAGGGCAATGAATGTACAAATGTGCTTCACACAATTGATGTGTGTATGGATTGCAATAAGAGTTGTATGAGCCCCTAATAAAATGATTAAAAACATAAGAGTTGTGTGAGCCCCTAATAAAATGATTAAAAAAAACAAAAAGTAAAGAAAACCCAAAAAACCAGAAAATTAATAATAAATAAATAAATTCCTCCCCCCACAAAAAAGATGGAAGAAAATGTGCTAAAACTGACATGGTGATGATTCTGCAACTTTTTTATGGGATCCACCTACTGAATTGTATGGTATGTTAATCAGATGTCAATAAAGCTGTGTGTAGGGGGGCGGAGGTGATTTGAAGAAGTTTTAAGATAGAGCCACGGTAATTTATTATGTATATTTTTTGCCAAAATTGAAAGGGAAATTACACGGATAACAATGCATGAGTTCTAAAGTCAATTGTAATACCTGAAACTTCCCTTTCTCCATAAAAACTCACTTGGATTACAAAAGTGCTTCTGCGTGTAAATGCTTTCAGCGTGTGAAGCAAAGAACCGAGGTACATCCCACTCCAGAACCCAACATGTCCTTACAAAGAAATGGAATCAGTCTCTACAAAGAATTAACCCAAGTCATAGCAGCTTTATTTGTCATAGCTCCAATCTGGAAGTTAACCGAAATGTCTATCAACAATTGAAAGGATAAACTAATTGTTTTATACCCATAGGGTGGACTACTAGGAGGCCGGGTGGCGCAGTGGTTTCGTGTTGGGCTGCTCACCGCAAAGTCAGCAGTTCAGAAACCACCAGCCGCTCCAAGCGCAGGAGAAAGACCAGGCTTTCTACTCCTGTAATGAGTCTCGGAAATGCACCCGGGCAGTTCTACCCTGTCCTATAGGGTTGCTATGAGTCAGCATTGACTTGATGGCAGTGAATTGGGCTAGGTTTGAGTGGAATACTATTTTGCAATGAAAAGGAATGAACTATTGATACTTGTAACCACATGTAATGTCAATAAAGCTGTGTGTAGGGGGGTGGAGGTGATTTGAAGAAGTTTTAAGATAGAGCCTAGAGGGTCACCGGGAGTCAGAATCAGCTCGATGGCTGTGTGTCTGGTAGTGTCATGCATTGAACTGCCAACCACAAGGTCAGTGCTTCAAAGACAACAGTTACTCCACAGGTGAAAGCAGAAGTTATCTGCTCCTGTAAAGATTACAGCCTCAGAAGCACAAACTAGCAGTTTGCTCTACAGGGTGACTGTGTATCAGAATCCACTGGACGGCAGTGAGTTGAGTAATACTTTAAGTATGAAGTTAAAAAGTAAAAATATGAAGCTTATTTGATGCAAATTATACCTTGAAAAAGCTATTTAGAGAAAAGGGTTTAAAGCAGCACAGTTCAAAATAGCAAGAGACTGGAAGCAACCCATACACCCAACAGTGGAAGAATGGATAAAGAAACGATGGTCCATACACACAATGGAGTACTATGCATCCCTGAACACACAGTGATGCAAGCATGAAGCACCGCATTTCATGGAAGGACCTGGAAACCCTTATGCTGAGTGAAGTCAGTGAATCATAAAAGGACAAAGATTGTATGAGTTCACTACTATAAGAAGAAACACTAATTGGTCAAATCTTAGGGACAAATTCCCAAACAAAGTGGTGGAACATCTGCCTACTGAACACGAGCCGCATCACCCGCTCTGTACACTCATAAGAACCTTACGGAAGGGTCTCGAGGAGGAGACGAGCCAGTCAGAGTGCAGTGTAGCAACAATGAAACACACAACTTTCCTCTAGTTCCTAAATGCTTCCTCCCCCCCAATATTGTTATCCCAATTCTACCTTACAAATGTCGCTAGACCAGAGGATGTACATTGGTACAGATAGGAACTGGAAACACAGGGAATCCAGGGCGGATGATCCCTTCAGGACTCATGACCAGTGGTGTGAGTGGCGATACCAGGAGGGTGGACGGAGGGTGGGCTAGAGAGGGGGAACAGATTACAAGGATCTACATATAACCTCCTCCCTGGGGATGGACAACGGAAAAGTGGGTGAAGGGTGATGTCAGACAGTGTAAGATATGACAAAATAAGAATTTATAAATTATCTAGGGTTCATGAGGGAGGGGGAGCACAGAGGGAAGGGGACAATGAGCTGATGCCAAGGGCTTAAGTGGAGAGCAAATGTTTTGAGAATGATGAGGGCATATACAAATGTGCTTTACACAATTGATGGATGTATGGATTGTGATAAGAGTTGTATGAGCCCCCAATAAAATGATTAAAAAAAAACCAGGTCTAGAAGACAAAAATAAAGCATTCTAATAAAGTAAAAAACAAAACAAAACCAGAACCACCACCAGGGAGGAGACCTCACCTTGGCTGGGGTCACTTCTTCAAGAAGGGGGAGAAGGGAGAAGACCATGCACTGGAAGCTGTACAACATTGAGACAAGGCTGTGACAGACCAACAGGCCCCACACAGGAATGAGAGAAGACCCTTACTGGACAGTCCTGGCGAGACCAGGGGAGGGGAGCATCTGCATTTCAGAGGAGGCACTGATGTTTCTGTTGATAGGTATGGTGGGGGTAAGTGGGGAGGAACAACCTCCCATCGGGAAGGGATGTGGAACAGTAGCCGTAGGGAACCTAAGGGGAGAATAAACCTGGTTCTATGGTCCTGGGCAGAGACTTTGAATATGTTTCTATCCAACCCTTAATGAACCACACCATAGTCTGGGCACTACTTTGACCTTAGACACTGGCCTTACAGGGAAGAAGGCATCCCCCAAGGGACACACGAGAAGGACCTAACATGGAAGCTTGACTGAATGAACTGGGCCCTATCTCAAAACTATTCATACCCTTGAACTTAGGACTCCCTGATGGGATAGGATGCAAGGGATGGCCACCCCATGACTGTGGAAATGCCAGTCGTTGGACCTTGGGTGGGAACGCTGGTTTAGTGGCTTTCCAATGAATGGAGACCCAGAACCACCATGCATACATTTAGTGCCTCAAGCCTCCCCTTGCATTAACAGGACAGGTTTGGGTCTGAGAGGCAAGGGTCTGCCCTTGTCAGAGATGATGCGGGAAAACTTCCCCTAGCACCAATCCCCATGCTTAATGTAAACAGTACTCAACCAATTAAGCAATCAATCTGTATAAAGCAACAAGTCATGGATTGCAGCTTGAAGTTGGACTATACTCGCATAAACTTCACGTCAAAAGTACCTTAAATTCTATGTCATTGACTAAATTATTGATATCATCAATGCAATCACTAAGGGGAGGATTGACAATGCTTTTTTTTTGGTTTATTTTGTCTCTTTGCTTTATCTTTCATCGTTTTGTTGTTTTTGTTGTCATTGATCTTGTTGGTTCTAGTTTTGTTTATTGTTTTTGTCATAATATGACCACCAAAGTAAACCAGAGTCACTCATAATGCTGGGACATGCATATGGGTTCTGGCCTCCCATGCAATTCTAGCCCTAATCCAAGAACTGTTAGGTCTTATAATGTGGCCCTCCTTGATACTCACCTTCACGAAGAGATCATGAAGGTAAGGGTGCTACAGGAAAGTGAGGTGAAGAAAGTAGATGGTGCCCAGCTATCAATTGGAATAGTGTCTGGGATCTTACAGGCTTGTATTCATACAAACAGTGATCTAAGTGAGGTGTCAACTAAGTCCACACAGAAGAAGCACACCAGCCTGTGGGATCCCAAGATGGCAATAACAAAGTCCAAATATGATGAAGGGGTAGGTATGAGAGTTTAAACTGTGAACACCCAATTTGTAGAAGACTATGGAGGAAGGTGGAACCCAAAACCCATCTGCAGATTATCTAGTGAGATTGGGCCTCTGGCAGATCCCCTCTGGTCACAGGCAAGGGACTCCAACCGCTCTCCTATCAGACATAGATTATTGTAAATCTGATTATGATGGATCGAACCATGACATGCTAGGATACTTGGTAAATTGACCTCTCTCTTGACCCAACCTGAATTTGCTCTCTGCTTAAATATTTTGCAATTGTTCCAAGAACGAAATCTCTTCTACCTTATAAATTATTGTTGGTGGTTTTTTCTTTCGTACTCTTGAGTTATATCTTTATATTATTATGTTGTTGTTTTATCCTTTCTGGTTTGTTTTGTTTTTGTTTTTGATTGTTTCTGTTAGGTCTCCCAGTTTAGGAAGCCCAGAAGGCCTGGATGCTTAGAGACAATAACTGATGCACTCATTTATTGGGAAGAGGGGGCAAGGGAAATGGATTGGGGAGCCATCAGTGGATGCAGGAGGGGGGAGAGAGCATTAGAGCTGATTGTGATGATATAAATGCAACAATTTTAAAAAGTGATTTAACTATGGAATATGTAAATATTATATCAAGAGAACTACTAAAAAATTACAAGAAACCAAACTTGACCTTTGGCTACCATGTGTGAAGGAGGAGGAGTTTTTGCTGAGGGACCTGGAGTTCATTTTCATGGTGGCGGGACATTTTTGAGAGGTATAGCAGTAATAATTATACAACATGAAGAATATAGTCAATGGCACTGATTATACATATGGAAGTTGTCGAATTGGTGAATGTTTGGTTGTGTATATTTTTTGCCAAAATCGAAAAAAAAACATGGATAATAATAGACGGTGGGAAAAGAAAATGCTCTAGAAATGATTGTGGTAAAAATGGCACAACTGTTCTTGATATGGTTGCACTATTGAATTGTATGATTTTGAAGCAGGAGCAAAGAGAGAGAAAGAGGGAAAGAGAAATCCTAGAGCCTATAGGATTACGAGACAGAGTCAAAGGTGGGCTTCCCAGTCCACGAAGTCAGAGGCCAAGGGACCCCATGGCTGAGAAGTTGAGGAACCGAGAGAGACCTGGGTGCTGGTTGAGGAGAGGTGTTGCCGTGCGTCTTACTGTTTACTGATCAGGACGTGTGGTAACCTACGCACTTCCCTAGTACACCTCCAGGCTTGTGGGAAAGGGAAAAGAGGTGTTTATGAGACACACTGACTACCATTAAAAGCAATTCCCTTAGTGCTGGGATAGTGTCCCAGCATAATATATTATATGTCCCACATAATATATTTTAGAAATAAATTCTGTAGTAATTTTGTGACTACAAAAATGCTATTGTTTATCTGAATTTTGTAACAAATTCTGAAATTAAAACACCTAAAATTAAAATTAAGAGAGAGAGAGAGAGATTGAATAAAAACCGGTGCCACGCGTTGAAGAAAGTCTTAAATACCAACTGCCTTTGTTCTCATTCCTCTTCTGGAACCTCACCTGGATGTTCTCTGAACAGGCTTCCTTTCTGTGTACGTTCTGTGATGTCATCATTCCTGAAGCATCCTTGGGGGCTGCCTTTGTGTTCTCTCTCTTCCTGAGAGGACAACTGAGTTCTCTAAGCAGTAGTGCTACAGCCTCCATTTCCCAAGCATCTTGCACTGTAGCGCCTCTGAGCCTTGGCATGTGTGGAATCGGCTCCCATGGTCTCCTCTTTAGGCCTGCCCTCTCTGATTACCTCCCTTCTGGGCGAGGCTCTGTGGCAGCCTCCTCACCGTGCACATTTACCTGGGCTGTTTGGTGAGGGAGTGTCCAGTAGGTTCCAACACAGCGCGACCCCATGCACAGCAGAAGGGATCAAGCTGCCTGCCCCCGCGCCATCCTCACAATTGTCACGATGTTGGAGCCCGTTGCTGCAGCCACCGTGTCAACCCATCTGACTGCCGATAGGAATTCTTGACTCCTGGCCTTTGTCTCTGTTAGTGTAATGAAGTCAACGTTGTTCACTGCTATAGTCACAATGCCCTGAATTGGGCCTGGCACATTGTAACCGTCAATTAATATTACTAGAATGAATTAAAAAATACCTACATGAAAGCTATTTTTAAAAACTTAAAGAAAGCAAAGAATAATTCGCTTGGGGGTTGCAGTGGGCAGAGCCATCAGATGGGGTAAGTGTCCGTGATCTCTGGTTAGCAGTTTGGTTTAGCAATGACAACCTTTCCATGAGAAATGGGAAAGAAGACAGCAGCTTTGGGAAGGACTTCCTGTCAATCTCCCCCCTTTCATCCGTGTTAAAGAGCCTCCCTGGATCTGTAATAGACAAGCATATAAAAGCATCATTCTCTTTCTCATCCCATCCTGTTTACTCAGCAACCCTAGAGCCCGCCTCCCCCACCCTTCGCCTTAGCCCACATGTTCTCTATTAATAAGAGTGAGGAGAAGCCAACCTCACCCATCAGTTTCCCTCCTTTCTTTTCTCCACAGGGAGGTCCCTGCCAACTGCCAGAGCCCCCGAGTGAAAGGGCAGGCCTGCCCCTGGGAGCTTCTGGGCAAGGGTGAAGACAAAGGTGACGCCTGGGCCTCCCAGGTTTCTGGGGCTCCAATCAGCAGGCAGCTCCTTTAGAATTTGGTGGTCAGCCCTGGTCCTCACTTGGGGGAATTTAGAGGCACATCTTAAGGAGTAAACATCTTTACTATAATTGGAAATAGGGCCACATTCTGCGCCTTTGGAAAGGCCTGTAAAACAGACACACCCTGGTGACTTCTAAGTGAATTCATGTACTGTATTCCGCTTGAGAATCATGTCTCTCTTCATCTTTAATTCCTGCCCCGAGGAGCCATCTGTACTTGGAGCATATGTGTACAGGATCCTTCACTGTGGACGGAGGACCTTCACAGCTCAGCCCTCCATGAATGACCCTTTCATACGCTGTGGGCTCCCTTCTGATTTTCTGACCAACCAGACTTTCTTGGGACTTAGAAAGCTATCCCAGCAGAAAGACTGACACAAATGTGAAAACAAAAGGCAATGGGGGAATTTTCGACATTTGTGTGTGTGTGTGTGTGTGTGTGTGTGTTTGTTAGTGGTGGTAGTTGGTTTTTAACCCAAAGATGCCCTATAGTAATTCACTACCCAATATTATTCTGCTCCAGATTTCATGCTTACCTTTGAAGAAAATCAGATTAAAAATCCATGTGATTTCAGGGCTTTGGGGTGGGGTGGGGTGGCGAAGTGAAGTGCATGCAGTCTTCTTTCAAGAGAAGCAAAGTCTTAGTGTCCAGGAAGAGTTAATGCCTCCGTGAGATGAATGGTATATTTTCTTCTTACCAAAGGCTGAGGCCCAATGCTTGATTTGAAAAAAACAATCAATTAAGTAGCAGGAGTCATGCTGTCCATCAATATGATTGGCAGTCAACTATACCAATCAGTAGACTTATTTACATTTGAATCTCTCTCTCTCTTTCTTTTTTTTTTGTATAGACTTTTGGAGATCCTATTTCCTTTAAGATTTTTCCTTTATTATTTTCTGTTTATAGAAGCTATCTATGCCCATTGTAGGGGGAAAAGGAGAAAGTATAAAAGTATAATGAAGGGGGAAAACCCACCGTGTTACCACCCAGAGATGTACCGAGACTAGGAACATAATGGCCGTTTCTGAGGGGAATGCTTTTCAAAGCTACTTTCTGATTCTGGCCTACCCTGATTAGGAAATGCCGTGTTCCCCCCCCCCCCACCCTCCCCCGTGGTTTTACCAACAAAAGAGAATCCCCATCTAAATGTGAATACAATTAACTAGCTGCTTGTTCTCATGTGGTGCATAGTAGGGACACAGTTTAGTAGAACTGAGTTTTCCTAAAGATAACTGATTATTTCCTTGGGCCTGATAAACTCATGCTTGCTTAATTGGTGCTATTTATTGGCTAAGTCAAATGAGACATGAAACTGAATGCACTTTAGAAAGTACAAAGTGTCGATGTTAATAAGCATGTTTTGTTTTTTAATTATGGCTACTTAGCAGTGGGGTTGAGAAGTGAAATTAAAGAAGGTACGAGCTACTGAGCTTACCTCTGCTTCCTTGCCAGCATATTTGTAAGTGGGTAACCTCTGGGAAGCCAGCAGACCCCAAACTATTTTGTAACTCAAGCATGCGCATTCGGCTTCTGCATTCATTGTCTCCTCAACCTACCCAAAGTCTCCATTAAGGACTGCGAAAGTCGCCCTGGTTTTTATACAGCATAAAATTGGGGGTTCTGAGTTTCTAATTCATGCTTCTTAGTTGAGTTCCCACACAAAGCCTCACATCCAGTGTTTGCGGCACGGCCGCTGTGTTCCAGCCTATCCTTTCCGATCACTCACCAGACAGCATCCTACGGCGCTCATTCATAAAGTCCAATTATGAGACAAGAAATGTCAGGAATATCCACTTTGAGAGTGGGAGGCAAACAGAACAGTACATTGTGACTTTGTAAGAACAGCCGTGCATTTCCTTTGGGCTTGTTTTCAGTTCTTTTGTCAGCTGATTACATGGTCTTTTATAATTTCTCATCGACAGAATGGAGCTATTTGCTTGTGGATTATTGGAAAGACACAGGCTTATGCAAGGGAAAACGAAATCATCATGGGATAGACTGCTATTCCTGGCGAGATTTTTTTTCTCTTTCTCTTCTCATTTTCTTTTTTAAGCGTAATTGTGAAAATACAACTTATAGTGGTTCTTTGGATGTAGGAAACAAGTAAACTCGCTGATAATTCTGTCTTAATGCACATGTAATGTTATACATGTATTTGCTTTCATACAAATGCATTCATCAAGGTTTTTATGTATTTTCATGTTAAAGAAGACTGCTATCTTACATGTGTTGTGTTGCAGTTCTCCAAGCATACACAGTATGTTGATTGACTCCTACAACTTCAGTCAGTACTTGATAATTTGCAGAGTGCTTTCATATACATTATGTTAGTCATTGCCAATTTAAGGATTAAGTATGCAAGGGTGGAGTCTAGCCTGTCAATCAGGTCATAGCCAATGAGGTTTCTGTGTGGGCACAGCCTTCCCCTAAGGATTCTGGGAATTCCATTATTTCCTCCTTGGAGGTAGGAGACTCTCATCTCACTCTCTGGGAGACTTTGCAGCTGACAAGACACATGGAACTACACTAGTGCCCTGAGAGGAGAAACCACATGGACCTACCCTGATACAACCAGACCTCTGAAGCTGGAGAAGCCAGGTAGAGATCCCTGCCAGCACTGAGATGCTTGCAACGCCACTGGATCCAAAGACTTTCTACCCACAGGCCTGTGATCGTCCTGCATTTGGCTTCAATGCATATGCTTTGTGAGTCTGAAGAGGACTTTATAGATTGGTGTTGGAGATATGGGCTAATATCATGCTTATGGACTTGATCTGGACTGGGCTGGGATGTTTTCTCAATGTTCAATTGCTCTTGTATATAAATCTCTTTCTTATACACAACTGTGTGTCCATGGACTTGTTTCCCTAGTCTACCCAGACTAACACACGATGAGAGTCCCTAGTGGTAGTGCCTTCCTATTAGCCAGAAGGTTGGTTGCTCCAACCCTCCCAGAAGTGTATTGGAATACAGGTCTGATAATCAGTTTCAAAAAGGTCAGTTTGTGTGTGCGTTCCAATAATGCTTTATTTTTAAAAATTGGGACAGGTTTGGTTTCTCCCTAGCCCACGATTTACTAACTCCTTTTCTAAACAAATATGGAAATATTCTATTTTATTTGACATAAATGGAATTTATTAGAAGTTTTCTTTTTTCTTAAAAGTACACGTTGTGTTATCTGTGCTTGTTTTTATATAAAATAGTTCTTCAAATACTTGAGGAAAATCTAATGGCTTCTGGAAGGCACGCCATATTTAACCCTCTGGTAAAATATGAAAGAGTGCTCAGTGCTGACCCCTAGGTGTGCCTGGTGGTGGTGGTGGTGTCAGGTTCTCTCATGTCACTTCTCACTCATGGAGACCCAGAGCACAACAGAGTCGAAACACTGCCTGGTGCTCCACCATCCTCAACAAAGATGGAAGCATTTTAGATAGCGACATATTTTATCTTTACCACTTAGAAAATTGAGTTATAGTTAACCTATGCAATTCAATGGTTCAATAATATCCAGAGGGGTTGCACAATCATTATCTCGGCTTTGAAAACCCTGGGGAGCAGTTGCCCTCTGCACACGTGAGGTTAGCACAAGTTACAATTGACTTGAGGGCTATTACCAGCCACATGGTATTGAATGCTCATAACACTCCCCAAATGCAGAACTGGCCAAAGGGCTCCGGGTTTAAATCTTCATGTATGTCTTTAGTCTTTGTGTTCGTCTGGGTAGACTAGAGAAACAAATTCCTAAACACACATATGTATATAAGGGAGAGGTTTATATACAAGAGGAATTGGACATGGAGAAAACATCCCAACCCAGTCCAGTCCAGTCCAAGGCCATAAGTCTGATATTAGCCCATATGTCTGATACCAATCTATAAAGTCCTCTTCAGACTCACGAAACACATGCAAGAAAGCCAAATGAGGATGATCACAGGCCAGTGGGTAGAAAGTCGTTGGATCCAGTGGCGTTGTAAGCATCTCAGTGCTGGCAGGGGTCTTTCTGTGGCTTCTCTGATCTCTCCCACGGAGTAGCAGAGAGAGAGAGGTGTCTTCCACCTCCAAGGAGGAAGTAACAGATTTCCCAGAATTCTCAGGAGAAGGCCATGCCCACACAGAAGTCTCATTGGCTATCTCCAGATTGACAGCCTAGACTCCACCCCTACAATCTTAATCCTTACATTGATACCAGATTATGTGACTACCACAGTCTTCCATCTACTCCCATAGATACGTTTTCCCTTAGCTTTGCCAAATGTCCCTTCCCTGGGTAACCTTTGAATTTTAAACAAATTAATCTAATTACTAAAAACACACTCATATAACACATGACTAAATTCTTTAAATTATATAGTGCAAAGACAATTAATTGTTAATCAGTGCTGTTGTTGGGTACTGTTGACTCAGTTCTGATTTATAGTGATCCTTTATACAACAGAAAGAAATACTTTCTTGACCTGAGTCAATAATCATTTCAAAATAAAGAGTTAAAACATAAGTACCCACCTCGTAACAACCCCATGGTCAATGTAAACAGAGGTCAATCATTTAAGTTTTGATCTGTACAATGTAACAACTCATGGATTGAGTTCACAGGTGGACTACACTAGCACAACCTCATTTTCTCAACAAGGTTTCTCAACATTATCTTAAATCCTACGCCATTAGAAAAGTTATTATCAATAAAATGACCTTATACCCCAGAGGGATGATTGATAAGGTTTTCTTACCCATATAATGATAATAAGACCACTAAAATAAATCGGAATTATAAATAATCCATGGCCAAGTGGACAGATTCTGAGATGCCACATAATTGTAGCCCCAATCCAAGAGCCGTTAGTTTTCTTAACATGGCCCTGTTCAATATTCTCTTTCATGAAGAGATCACTGAAAATAAGGGGGTTGCAGAAAAATGTGGTGAGGAAAACAGATGGTGCTCAGCCTATCAATTGGAATAGACTCTGGGCTCTTAAAGACTTGTAGTCAAATAAGCAGTCATTTAAGTGAGGCATCAGCTAAGTCCACACAGAAGAAGCACCCTAGCCTGAGTGATCCAAAGATGACAATAACAAGATCCATGTATGAGGAAGGGATAGGTTTGCGAGCTTAAATTGTGAATACCCAATTTGTGGAAGGCAGTGGTAGCCCCCAATACATCTGCAGAGTACCTATTTGAATTAAGCTTGAGGTAGCTCCCCTCTGGTCACAGTGGAGGGATAGGAACAAGCTTACTATCAGACAGAGATTATTGTAAACTTGATTATGGTGGATCTAACCCTGGCAGAATATGATATTTGGTCAGTTGACCTCCCTTTTGACCCATCCTGGTAGTTGCTCTAGGTTTAAATATTTCTTGCTTGTTTCACGACAGAAATTTTCTTTCTGGCTTATTTTATATTACTGGTAGTCTTTTCTTCTTATTTTTTCTGTTTTTTAATTTTTAATGTTTCTGTTATATTTCCCAGTTTATGAAACCCAGAAGGAGTTGATACATAGAGACAATAACTGATGTAATAGCTTATTGGGGGTGAGAGAGGCATGAGGTTGGGGGGAAAATAATGAATACGGGGGGGGGGGGGGAGGGTACACTAGAATGGATTGTGATGAACTATATACAATTCTTTTTAAAATGTGACTTAACGATGGAAATGTATGATATGTGAATTTTATATCAGCAAAACTGTTGGGAAAAAAGCTAAAACAAACACCTATAGCCTCCCATATCAGTACAAAATCTTAATCTTTTAAAAAAGTATATACTATTGATAGTAATTTGTTTTTAAAGTCATTGGTCTTAGTCTGTACGATGTTACAGTAAAGGGGAAAAAAAACCCCAGAAAATTCTAGGAAGAGGTCCAGAGACATAGATAGGCACTCTAGTTTATTGTTTCTGTTAGCTGCTGTTGAGTTGGCTTCTAACTCCTGGGGATCTAATGTCTGACAGAATGAATTGCTACCTGATCCTGGGCCATCTCTGGGCCCTTGTGATCCATGGCGTTTTCATTGACTGGTTTTCAAAATAGTTCATCAGATATTTCTTTCTGGTTTATCTTAGTCTGAAAGTTCTGCAGCAACAGGTTTAGAACCACAGCACCACAGCCTCCTCTACTGACAGACCAAAGACGACTGCTCATGCGGTGCATTGACCAGAAATTAAACCCGGGTCTCCTTCTTGGAAGGTGGGAATTTTGTCAATGAACCAACATGCTTCCCATTTCCCCAGAACTCTCTGCCTTTCCTTTTAAGATGGCATTTCCTGGACCAAGCTCAATGACTTTAAAAAAACCTTTAAAACAATAACTTTAAAAATCACATAAAAATCCAACCTGATTTCCTTAATTCAGGAGTAATAAATATTCATTCTAGAAAAAAGAAATGAGAAGACAAATGAGACACCTGGAAAGTCAATCCAGATAATCACTGTTATTGGTGTGTAATCCAGCCAAATATTTATAAGTGTGTTATTATTTTTAAGTTAAACATTGAATAAGGAAGACCTAAGAAGAATTGATGCATTTGAATTATAGTGCTAGAGAAGAATACTGAAAGTCCTGTGGGCTTCCAAAAGAACAAACATTGTCTTGGAAGAAGTACAGCCAGGATGCTCCTTCAAATGATGGAGAGACTTCATCACATACACTTTGGACATTGTCTTAGTCCTGGATGACTAGAGAAACAAATCCAGAGACTCTCTTATGTGTATAAGAAAGAGCTTTATGTAAAAGATCAATTATATATTGAGAAACATCCCAGCCCAGTCCAGATCAAGTTCATAAATCTGATATTAGCCCATACGTCCAATATTAGTCCATAAATTCCTCTTTAGACACACATTCAATGATGCTGAATGCAGGAAGATCACAGACCAGTGGGTGTAAAGTCTTGTGGATCCAGTGGAAGTGGAACCATCTCAGCACTGGTGTGGGTCTCCATGTTGCTCTTCCAGTTCCAGGGCTCTGACACCATCAGTGTGTCTCCATGTGGCTTGTCCACTGGAATGTCTTAGAGGGAGAGTGTGAAGATAGGAGTTCCCAGAATCCTCAGGAGAAAGCCATGCCCACACAGAGGCACCATTGGCTAAGACCTGATTGACAGGCCAGGCTCCACCCCTTCACAAGTTGACAGGAGATTGTGTAACTGCCACAGACATGGTACTAGTACAGACCAGTCCCTGGAAGATGACATCATACTTGGTAGTATAGGAGGGCAGTGAAAAAGAGGAAGACCCTTAACAAGATGGATTGACACAGTGGCTGCAAAAACAGGCTCAAATATAACCACTGTGAGGATGCATCGGAGCAGACCATGTTTTGATCTGTTGGACTCACAGGGTCACTATGAGTCAGAGGAACTTGACAGCACCCAACAACGGCAACAACCATATCCTTGTAAATTTTATTTTCAATGGCTGTGTAACATTATTCTATGAATTTATGAGAATTTACATAATTAATCCCAATAAGGCTGGAAATCTAGTTTCCAGCATTTGGCCATTAAAAACATATCATGATAAAACCATTCTTATAGCTGGATATTTGTACACAACCACAGTGTGTGTGTGTGTGTGTGTGTGTGTGTGTCTGATAAATTCCTGAGTCAACGTACAAATAAGAATTGAGGCTTCTGATAGAGCTCAGTAAAAAATGGAAAAGAACCAAGGAATGGTAGTGAGCTTGCGGTGAAGCGGCAACACCTGCAGAGGAGGCACCTGCTGTCAGGATCGAAGTTGCACGGGTTGATGGGATAACTAGGGAAGTTCTTAAGACATTTCTGGGTCGGGAGAAAAAAGGAGGGAAGAAGCATCTCCACATTCTTATGAACACAGTGCACCAACTGCTAAAGAAAGAAGGGTTAGCGCTCCTTTGATAGCCTGTGCCTAGAGCTGCTCCACAGTGGATTGTGTAAAAAATATTTAAAAAGCAGTAAAAGATCAAGCCTTGACCCCCAGTCTCTCTCCTGCAATTGCTGACTGTTCAGAATCTACTCATCTTTCAAGGAGTAATTTAAGTCTTATCTTCTCTACAACAAATTTCTTGATCCTCAAGAAGTTCTCTCCTCTGTTAACAAACAGCCCTTATTATCTTTATTCCCACTTCATTGCTATTATTATTAGTAATGCTGCCACAAACATTCATGTACAGGTTTTCTGTCAAACATATGTTTCAGTGTTCTCAAGTGTACATCTCTGAGTCTATCTCAAGAACTGTTGAATTGAAAATAAGGAAGAAATGGGTAGCGGGGGCACGGGGTGCTAACCCACCCAAGGGGAGGGTATTGTTTATATCTCCACAGGAAAAGAGGGACCA
>NW_022108124.1:1832081-1886194 GCF_000313985.2 Echinops telfairi | reverse complement strand
ATGATGTACAAATGTGCTTTACACAATTGATGTGTGTATGGATTGCGATAACAGTTGTATGAGCCCCTAATAAAATGTTTAAAAAAAAAAGAATTGTTGAATTGTATGATAACTGTATCTTTAGAAATTTTAGGAACGATTAAGCTGTTTTCCATTGGAGCTACATTTTACATTCCTATCAGCAATGTATGAAGGCCCTGATTTCTTAATATCCTAACCAACACTTGCTATTATCTGTCTTTTCCATTTTAGCCATCATAGTGCATGGGACCCCCACTCAGTTGTCAGTTTGTCATTGTGGCTTGTGTGTTGCTATGCTGCTGAAAGCCATTCCACCAGCATTGTAAATAGTGGCAGGGTCACCTAGGGTGAACAGGTTTCAGTGGGGTTTCCAGACTAAAGACAGAGTAGAAAGAAGGAAGAGACAGTCCACTTCTGAAAAAATAGTCACCTCAGGAATACCAGCTGGACACAGTCTGATACAGTGTCAGAAGATGAGTCCCTTGGGCTGGAAGGCATTCAAAGTTCGACTGGAGAAGAGCTGCCTCCTCAAAGTAGAGTAGATCTTAATGATACGGATGGCACAGGACCTTTATTTGCTGGTGGGGCATTAAAGGAAAGAAGAAGAAACAACTGCTAATATCCCTGAAAAATATTAGAACATGCAATATACTAAGTATGAATCTAGGAAATTTAGAAGTCATTAAATATGAAATGGAATGTATAAAGATGGATATCCTAGGCATTCTACCCATAGCCATCAAGTCACTTCATAAAAACTTCATGGAGTTTATAAGGCTAACAATCTTTATGGGAGCAGATATGTTCTCCCACAGGGAGGGTGGAGTTTTCAACCGCCAACACTGTGGTTAGCAGTCCAACACATCACTAACAGTGCTTCCAGGGCTACTTATCCGAGGTGAAGCTGCTATTGGCCATTTTGAGTTGGATAATCATATGGTTTATTATGATGGGAATGACAGATTCAAGACAAATGGCTCTCATTTACCTTCAAAAAGAACACTTCACACTTATCTTCCTGATATCTCTACTCTTATTGTTGACCCTGAGGGGTTTCTCTATCCTAGATTCCCTGTAGTAGAGTCTTATCTGTAGCAGTGTGCATGCTCTGGTCTAATCCGATTTGTAAAGTAGAATTGAGGTCATGATTGTGGGGGGAAGGAAGCACCAAAAGCTAGAGGAAAGTTGTATTTTTCATCAGTGCTGTACTGCACCCTGACTGGCTCATCTCTTCCCTGTGACCCCTCTGTGAGGGGATGTCCAATTGTCTACAGATTGGCATTGGGTCTCCACTCTATGCCCCCCACCCCAATCACATTGGGTGTGATTTTGTTCTGGGTCTTAGATTCCTGACACCTGATCCCATCCACACCTCATGATCACACAGGCTGTGCTTTTTCCATGTGGGCTTTGTTGCTTTGGAGCTAGATGGCCACTTGTTTATCTTCAAGCCTTTAAGACCCCAGACACTATATCTTTTCATAGCCGGGCACCATCAGCTTTCTTCGCCACATTTGCTTATGCTCCCATTTTGTCTTGAGCGATTGTGTCGGGAAGGTGAGCATCACATAAGGCCAGATTGTTAGAACAAAGTGTTCTTGCATTGAGGGAGTACTTGAGTCGAGGCCCAATGTCCATCTGCAACCTTCATTCTTAGAAAGGGCGAATCAATCACAAGGATCAATCTAGAACCCTCTCCCAGGGGGACAAATAACAGAAAAGTGGGTGAGGGGCCATGGAGGATGATGTAACATATGAAAATAATAATCTATAACTTATGAAAGGTTTGTGAGGGAGTGCAAGCAGGGGAGGGAGGGGGAACAAATAGGGAGCTGACATCAGGGGCTCAAGTAGGAAGAGAATACTTTGAAAGTGATGATGGCAGCATATATCCAAATGTGCCTGCCACACTGGATGAATGTATGGATTGTGATAAGAGATGTATGAGGCCCCAATAAAAGTATTAAAAAAAATAAGATTTCAAAATCTATGTTGAGGTATAATGCTGTCTGTGATCATGTAATAATATGTATATGCCTACAAGGAAGAGCAATGAATACAACTATTATTCAATTTTACACACCAACCACTAAAGCCAGTGATGAAGAAATTGAGGAAGTTTATCAGTTTTTTCAGTCTGAAGTTGAATGTGTAATCAAGATGCATTGATAATTACTAGTGTTTGGAATGCGAATGTTGGAAACAGAGGAAGAGTCGGTAGTTAGAAATTGGCCTTGGTGATAGAAACAATCAGGAGAGAATTGTACAGACAGAATAAGAAAATACTGCATGGTTTAAAATCAGGAAGAATGTGTATCGGGGCTGTATCCTTTTATCATTTTTATTCAATATGTACACTGAGCAAATAATCTGAGAAACTGGACTATATGAACAAGAATAATACCATGAGGATTGGAGGGAGACTCATCCACACTGTGAGATATGCAAATAACCTAACCTTGCCCGGTGACAGTTAGGAGAACTTAATGCACTTATTGATGAAGATCAAAGACCGCAGCACTCGGTATGGGTTACAACTCAATGTAAAGAAAACCCAGATCCTTACAACTGGACCTATAGACAACATCATGCTAAATAGAGACAAGATTGAAACTGTCAACAGTTTCATTGTATTCGAATCCATAATCAATAGCCATGGAAGCAGCCATCAAGACATGTTGCATTGGGCAAAGATGTCACGTCGAGGACCAAGGTGTGCCTGACCCAAGCCGTGGTCATTTCAATCACCTCTTATACTTGTGCAAGCTGGACAATCAATAAGGAAGACCAAAGAAGAATTGATGCATTTGATTGATAGAATTGGTGAAGATGATTGAAAATACCAGGGACTACCAGAAGGGCAAACAAATCTGTCTTGGAAGAAGTGCAGTTAGAATACTCCTTAGAATTGAGGCTGGTGAGGATTCTGATTTTAACATGTTATCAGGACAGACTAGATCCTGGAGAAAGACATGATGTTTGGGAAAGTAAGGGGGAGTGAAAAAGAGATTTCAGTGAGACAGACTGACATCGTGGTTGCAACAGTGTGCTCCCACATATCTACAACGTGGGGATGGCGCAAGATCATGCAGATTGGCTTGTCCTTTTAGTTGTCCATGGTATCTCCAATACTCTTCTCCAGCACCACAATTCAAATGCATCTATTCTTCTATGGTCTTTCCATAGGATGCAATGGAGAAGACCATGGCTTGGGTCAGGCGCACCTTAGTCCTCAAAGTAACATCCTTGCTCTTCAATACTCTAAAGAGGTCTTGTGCCGTAGATTTACTGAATTAAAAGATTATTTTCTCTGAGAAGCTTTTCCTTAAATTCAACTCCCTGCTTCCTTCTCCACTTTCCCCCTCAATCTGATATGTTTCCCTGTTTTGTTCTTTTTTATCTCATATTTCCCTCAAACATTTACCTTTATAATCATAAATGTATTAATGTAATCATTTATTCAATGCCTATTTCTCCATGAAACATGTGTTGCAGAAGATATGGCTGCTATAGCGAAGTATGGTGAAGACATTAGATGATGCGCAGCTGTTAGATAGACTAGTGTCTGGGGTCTTCAAGGCTTGTTTCCAAAGAAGCAGCTACCTAAGTAAGATGTCGACTACTCCGCATGGAAGAAGCACACAGCATCCCTGACTCAAGGAATATTAATGACGTAATCCAAAACCAAAGGAGAGGATAGTATCAGAACCTAAATTTTGAGATTCTGGTTTGCAGAAAGCTATGGATAACCGTGGAGGCCCAACATACATTTGTGAGATCTACACAGAAAATAAGCCTCTGGTGATTTCCTTCTATCCATAATGGTGGGATAGGAATAAACTGGTTACCAAACAGAAAGCATTGGAGAGATAGCTATAGGAGATCAAAATGATAAATCACCTGACTTGAGTGGTTAAAATCTTGTCACTTGGTCCCTCCTCTGATATATGTTGTGCCTGATCTGGTTTTCAACATTATCTCTCTCTCTGTTTCCATATTGGAGTTTATCTCTGATGTATTTTGTCATTGTGGGTAGCCATCCTGAGTTGTTGTTAAATATTTTCCTGTTTTTCAGTATATGAAACCCATGATTGACGAAGCTATAGAGACAAGTAGAATAGGGGTTTCTAGGGGGTATGGTGTGGGGAGGAGGTAAAGGGGCTCTTATATGGAGTTTAAGAAGGAAAAACCCCTCCCCCCCCAAATAAATAAAATGAAGGTCATGATACTTCAAAGGCTCATGATAAAGTTTGAATAAAGTCATGTAAGTCACTGTTAAAAAAAAAATGAAGAAAATGTTTTGAAACTGATTGTGGTAGCAATTGTACAATACTGTTTGATGTGATTGAATTACTGAATGATATGATATCTGTTTTGGCTCCGAATAAAATGGTGTTGAGAAAAAAAAGAAAAGTAAAAGGTGTTAAAACTGGTTTTACCCTGTTACATGCCTTGTAACTAACATAGTACCTAGCATATTAGTAGGTAGTGAATAAATCTTTGTTGACAATATGAGCAAAAAAAAAGTACCATGTTTTTGACTTGGATAACTGGATGGATCATGACACCATTCACTAAGTTAAGGAACGTGAGATGAAGAAACAAGCCTATTTAAGGACAATAGAAGAGAGAGATGAAGATCTGTTAAGTTACAATTGAGGAAATCCCAGTGAACAAGACCAGTAGGTAGTTTTGGAGCTGTAAAAAAGAGACCTGACATTGACCTACATAGTAAGGATTATCAGCACATAGTTTTTGGTTAAAATCCCGGGAGTGGCTGAGATGGCTCAGGAAGAACATGTAGCATAGGAATAATAGAGGTGTGTTAGTCCAGGTAGACTAGAGAAACAAATCCAGGGAGAAAGTTTATAAGATCTTTATATAAAAGAGCAATTGTACATAAAGAAAATATCCCAGCCCAGTTCAGATCAAGTCCACAAGTTCAATATTACCCCATATGTCAATACTAGTCCATAAATTCCTATTTAGACTCACACAGCCATGCAGTGATGCAGAATGCAGGAAGATCATAGGAAGTAGGTGGAAAGTCTTGTGGACCCAGTGGTGGTGGAAGCCTCTCAGCGCTGGCGTATGTCTCCATGTGATTTCTCCAGTTTTAGGGTCTTAGCTGCATCAGTGTAGCTCCATGTGGTTTGTCAGCAGGAAGAAGAAGCAGAGAGTATGTGCCCTGCCTCCCGGGAGCAAGATAGGAGTTCCCATAATCCTCAGGAGAAGGCCAAGTCCACACAGAGGCCTCATTGGCTGTGACCTGATTGACAGGCTAGACTCCACCCCTTCACAAGTTGACTGATTATGTAACTGCCACAAGAGGGTGGAAAATGAAACTCGAGGGCAGTATTTCTCAACCTTCCTAATGCCCTGACCCTTTAACACAGTTTCTCATGTTGTGGTGACCCCCAACCCTAAAAGTATTTTCATTGCTACTTTATAACTGTAATTTTGCTACTGTTATGAATCGGGCAACCCCTGTGAAAGGGTCATTTGACCCCTAAGGGGTGGTGACCCACAAGTTGAGAACCGCTGCTCTAGGGATACCCAGGTTAAGAAATAGGCAAAAGAAAAAAAATTCAGAATTAATATTGAAACAAAACAACAACAAGGTGAGGGCAGACCCCTTTGAAACGATTGAGAGGGAAGCTGTAAGATAGAGACTGGGAAATAGATGCTGGACTGTTAGGACCTAGAAAGACTTCATGTAAACGGAGTGGAGGTCAGTTAGCAGTGAAGTTAGATTATGAGAATAAATGTTCCAACAAAGTGTACACTCTCCTGCCCACCCAAAGCTTCTGCCCTGAATCCTGATTGTCCCTTATCAAAAAGACAGGCTGGAAAGAAACAAACTTCGTCTCTCCCTTCTTCGTTTCAAACGTTTGTTCTCGGCTTTCTTTTCGTTGCCTCTGAAGCCTCCCACGCCGGAACCGTATCAGGCCACTCCAAGGGATGTCCTCCTCCAAGTCCTCATGCTCACATATCCATCACTTAGGTGGTACAATTGTTAATATTTGCCAGGTTTGCCTTCTCTACACATGCCACAAACATATAAACACTCACATGCTCCAAGGAGCCCTGGTGGCATAGTGGTTACATATTGGGCTGCTATCCTCAAGGTCAGTAGGTCAAATCTACCCTCTGCTCCACAGGAGAAAGACTGGGCTTTGTACTCCCATCAACAATGACCGTCTTGGAGACTCAGAGGGGCAGTTCTAGCCTGTCCTATAGGGTCACTGTGAGTCAGAATCAACTTATGGCAGCAAGGAACAGAAAGAGGAAACCATTTTAAAGTGGCATAGACCATGCCCCTCGCCCTAAATACATCATTGCATAGCTTCTAAATAAATATGCGAACATTTCTTCTTATGCGAACCACTATCATACCCAAGGATATTATTAATAATAAATAATAATAGTTATTAATAATATAATGTTATTAATAATGATTAATAATAAATATCTACCTCATCTTCAAAAGTCCTGTCATCTGAAAATGTGTTTTGTAAGCAGGTTCATTCTTTTTTTTTTTTTGGAGTGCTCAATGAAGCCTCACACATTATATATATATTTGTTGTCTCTTTATTCTAAAAGCAAGGAGCCCTGGTAGCACAGTGGTTAAGTGTTGGGTCGTGAACCCCAAGATTTGAAACCAGCAGCCCTTCTGAGGGAGCAAGAGGGGACTTTCTACTCTGGCAATGAGTTGCAGTCTCGGAAGCGCCCCCCCCCCCCGCGGCAGTTGTACTCTGTCCTGTAGGGTTACTGCAAGTCATGAGCCCCAAAGCAGTCGAGATTTTTTAGCCTAAAACCATTACACCACTAGGCAGTTGGAAACCACTCATTGCTTGGTGAAGGCTGAGCCTTCTACTTTCCTGAAGGCTTGCATCGGGAAGGCTGTCAGCAAGATGCATCAACCTCGTGACAACAGGCTCAGGCAGAGCAACAAGGGTGAGGAGGCGCAGGACCGGGCAGTGTTTCCTTCTGTTGTGCATGGGGTCACGATGGGTCAGCGCTGACTTGATGCACCTAACAAGGACGGCAAAGAGGGACAGTCCTGGAAATCCACAGAAGCAGTTCTACCCTGCCCTCTCAGTGTGCTTCATGAATCAGAATGCGCTCTACGGCAGTGGGTTTGATTTTCAGTTTGTCTACAATCTATCTGCTGTCCTTTCCCTGTTTGTCTTGCTTGTTTTACTTTAATTTCTGGTTTCAGATCCTTTATCTCATGTGTTTATTGTTTGTTTTAGTGATAACTAACGTGGAAGAGACATGTCCTTTTTGAGTGCCCCCCACACGGACTTTGCCTTTCATTTTCTCCTATTAACTTTACCTTTGTCTAGTCTCTACATTTTGTATAAAACTAGAAGATATCTCTAAAGTTTGATTAGATTTGTGGTAGTTTTGGAGGAAATACTTCATAGGTGATGCTGAGTTTTTGTTTAATTTCTACAGGGACAACGTAGTGTTTTCAAAGCAAGTAAATATACACTTCTGGGTTATTTGGATAAGGTGAGGCCTTCTAATCTCTCCATTTTTAGGTACTTCTGAATAACCGATTGAACAATTCTTCTCCTTCTTCTTCTTCTTCTTCTTCTTCTTCTTCTTCTTCTTCTTCTTCTCCTCCTCCTCCTCCTCCTCCTCCTCCTCCTTCGTCTTCTCCTTTTATCTAATGACTTTACCATTCACGGAAGAAGAACCTGGGTTGAATCATGTATTCCACTGGGAACGCAGGATGGTGATTTTCCATCATTCCTTCAAGAAGGATCTGATTTAAAAGACTTTTTTGTTAAAAAAAAAAATCTCATTTGTTTCTTCAGGAAAAGTGTGCTTGCTCACCTCTCCCTTCTTCCAACCAACTGTTCTTTCTCTCCGTAAGTCTTGGAGAACATGCAGGCTAGCGAGGGCTGTCGGGAATAGAGGATATGCCGGGACGAATTTTGCTAAATTTTTTGAGAGCATCTCCTAGAGATGGCGACTATGGCTTTTGACAAAAATTGTGACCACTTCCAGCTACCTCACTTCCCCTACAAAAAGGGCTAGGGATGTGTGATTTGCCCAAGTTTACATCATTTATCTCTTTAGAGTCGCTGTCTAAATAGGATTTAATTTCTTCATCTTTAGATAGGTTTTTTAGGGGGGTCACCGTCCGAGTCTAAGTTCAGTGCCCCTCATGTGTGTTCCTACAACCCCTTGCAGTGTCCTCTTATACAAATCACAACCCAGACCTCAGATGGATCGTTGATGGCAGCTGCTGTGGCTGTTGGTCTGGTCCCATAGTTGTATTCCTGGTGTGTAATGAGGATCTCACACATCACATGGGCTCAGTACATATTTATTGGCTAGATGAATGATTGAACAACTGTACTCCCAAAAGCACACACAACATTTTAAGCCTGGAGCCATGGAGAATGGTGAGCCAGGCAGATGGGTGGAACTTCAAGGTGGCTCCATTCTATAATGAAGACCCTGGAGTGGCCTTAGGGTGGGGTGGGATGTATTCAAGCATTAGGGGGTCCAGCTTCTGTTGGATCTGTGATTCAGAAAGATGTCATTTAATCCTCTTAACAGCCTTATGAGCTAACTGGTCTTATCTCCAGAAACAAGCCTTAGAGAAATAAAGCGACTTGTCCAAGGACGCTCAGCAAGGCGGTGACTGAGTGAAGAATCCAGAGTCCATTTTCCTTTCTTTCTTTCTTTCTTTTTTTAAATCATTTTATTGGGGGCTCATACAGCTCTTATCACAATCCATACACACATCAATTGTGTAAAGCGCATTTGTACGTTCATTGCCCTCATCATTCTCAAAACATTTCCTCTCCACTTAAGCCACCGGCATTAGGTCCTCATTTTTCCCCTCCCTCCCCGCTCCCCCCTCCCTCATGAGCCCTTGATAGTTTATAAATTGTTATTTTGTCATATTTGTAAATTTTTAAAATATGTATTTTATTTTTTAATTATTTTTTCAAAGTATTTAAATCATTTTATTGGGGGCTCATACAACTCTTATTACGATCCATACATCCATCCATTGTGTCAAGCACATTTGTACATTTGTTGCCAGCATCATTTTCAAAACATTTTCTTTCTACTTGAGCCCTTGGTAACAGCTTCTCATTTCTATTTTTTGTTGTTTTTTTTTTTTATTAGGGGTTCATACGACTCTTATCACAACCCATACAGATATCAATTGTGGAAAGCACATTTGCAGATTCATTGCCCTCGTTATTCTCAAAACATTTCCTCCCCACTTCAGCCCTGGCATCAGGTCCTCCAGAGCCCATTTTCTTTCTCACTAGCCTGCCTCTCAGCTTTTGGAGCCCTGAGAATATAGCCACGGGCAGACGAGGGACAGAGACGAAGTCCTCCAGGACCGAGCTCAGCTGCGTGGCAGCCCGGATTCCTTCAGTGGCTCAGAGATGAGCATCCAGATCGGTACATCTGACTTTATGGGAAGGACACCTGCTTGGGGAATGGCCGGCTGTTTAATTTTTCTTTTCCCTTCACTGTCTGCATCGTGCTATACGCGTCCTCTCGGAGATCACAAGGGGTGAATAAGGTTGACCTTGGCACACAGTCAGAGTTAGAGAGGTCTGTTTGGAGCTATTTCAGGTCCTCAGACGAAACCACCAGATGACGTACCAATGTTAAAGCAAAGGCTGGCTTCTCTTTCTGATACCCCTTCCTAAGGCTGCTTAGACAGAGGAGCTAAACTTTGAAAACACTATTTTGTAAACATTGGGTTGCTAACTGCGGTTCGCTTCCGGGAAGAGTTGATTCTGTCTGCTTCTGTAAAGATTTACAGCCCTGGAAACCCTATATAGGGCCTCTATGAACCAGAACCCGCTCGATGGAAGGGAGTTTGGGTTAGGAATTCAACACAATGTGACACAATCACTCACCGCCATAGAGGTATTTCTGCTGTACAGTGACTCTGTAGGGAGTGGGGAGCTCCTCCTTTGGGTCTCAGAGACTTTAAATCTTCACAGGAGCAAGTCATGCAAACTCACAGGACAGGGTAGGGCTGCCCCTGCGTGATTTCGAGACAGCAACTCTTATCTACGTATATGATAGACCACAACTCTTTAAGGGAGAAGAAATCCTTGCCTTTTTCCCCGAAGAGCCGCTGATGGTTTAACGCTACTGACTTTGTGGTCGGCAGCCCAATGCCTATCCACTAAGCCCTGAGGTTCCTCTCCAGTAGATAACGCCACCTTCCTCCCAGGGAGCACCGGGTGGGTCTGTCTGCTGACCTTGCAGTTAGCGGCTCAATGGGTAGCTCATGAAGCCATCGGGGATTCATACAATCTCATTGCCATTAAATCCATCCAACTTGTGACCCAGGAGTGCAGAGTGGAACTACCTCTGTCAGTGTCCAGTTCAGTAAATCTTTAAGGGAATACGCAACCCACAGAGCAGCGGGTGGATTCATACTGCTGACCTGGAGGCTAGCCCCTCGCATCATTGTGATTTTCCCTGTTGAACCCACCCAACAACCCCTTTTCAGGTTTATCATGCCCGCTTATCGAAGAAGAAACGAAGAGTCTGGAAGACAAATCTTAATCAAGATTCACCAAGCGAGTAAGTGAAACGGCCAAGATCTAAGTTTATTTTATTTTTAATTACAACGGACTCTCTCTCTACGGGGTCACTGTGAGTCAGAATCGACTCCAAGGTAGTGGGTTGTTGTTGTTGTTTGTTTGTTTGTTTGTTTTAAGTTGTCTCTCTCATCCTTGGGGGATGCTTAGGGATTCTTGGTGGGGGATATAGGAGGAAATTGCCCTGAGTTTGCAGGTCAGCGTCTGTTGTTGAGAAATCCTATGAGCCTTTGCGGAGGGCCTTCCCGGATAACCATTGGCTGAATCCTCTGGCGCATGCTCTATCCACTGCAGCAGAGAAATGGCAAATTCCAAACCCTCCTTGACTTGGTCAGAACCTTGTCTCTAAGCTTTGTATCAAAATCACAATTGATCATTATTTTAGCTAACATAAGCCTTTAATTGTATGGCATTCATTTTCAATCCCTCTCTCCTCCCTCATTTCATATGAACAGTGTGTAGCGGGAAACTATGTTTACTATCTGATGCAACCAGAGGTATCGAACAACAAATGTGTTTTTACCAGAGTGTCTACATAGAACCAAGCTGCCCTTATTCTTTATTTCAAGTTTTGACCTTTCAAGCATAGCCCACACATTTTTTTTAAAGCTGACATAATAATGGAAACAATAGAAGCAACAATTGAGTAGCTGCCTACTGTTGGTAAAAGTGATTCTATTTCATCTTTATGAAAAACTAGTGAGTTGGTTATTGAAAATTCCCTTTCAGAAAGTGATTTACGTTTCTCCGTATGAAAAAGTTGTGAGTTGGTTGTTACACGTTCCCTTTCACTGGTAGGGAAACAGGAGTCCGAGAGCTAAGTGACCGGTTCAAGGTCAGTCCATGGGAATTTCTAGGACTTTCATTTTGTTTATGGTGAGGTGAAATCCAGACTGTAAAGTATAGTCTTTAGTTTTAACAAATAAGTGGTTCAAGAGTTCTGCTTTCAGCAAGGAAGGGTTGTCATCTGCATATCACAAGCTTTTAACAGCCTTTCTCCAATCCTGAAACCTTGTTCTTCTTACAGGCTCCCTTCTCAGGAGTATTTGCTCAGCATACAGATTGAATAAGCCTGAGCACAATGACTGTTCTAGAATTCCCGTTCTTTTTAATGTTGCTTATAATTTATTATGATCCACACCATGGGATACCTTTGTATGGTCAATCAAATGAAATAATGCGATCATGGTCAAGAACATTCTCAGCTTTTTACTTTTAATATATGTATTCTTTTGTTTAAAAATGAGTAGATGCTAATTTAATTATATAAAAATAAAATGGTACAAATTCGATAAAATGGAATACCAAACAAAGCAAGCCGTGCATTTACCTGGGTGCATTTGGCACTGGGCTGTGGTAGGAAAAGAAAGACCTACATCTGCCCTGCTCGAAAGAGGTACAAACAGCAGTTAACACTTAGAAAGTAGTACAGCCAATTAATGATTTCTTGCTTACTAGAGTCTAGACTCAATAGAAGCCTTGTGTGCTTTATTTCTGAGTCTTTATAATATTCCTGTGAAGTAGGTTTACACATCTCTAAGTTACGGATAAAGAAAAAGGACACAATGCAAGTGACTGTCTTGCTCCAGCAAGAGACATTTGAAGCTGAGAGAACAGGAGGGAGACAGGGTCCTGACGATTGGTTACAAACTGTTGACTTGTAGAAGCAATGTAGCCCTGGAGCCTTACTCTCCTAAACCAAAGCAAACTCACTGCCACTGAGTTGAGACCGACTTATGGGGATCCTATAGGATAGGATAGAACTGCCCTGTGGGTTTGTTTTTAAGACTGCGACTCTTTACAGGAGTAGAAAGCCCTGTGCTTCTCCTGTGGAACAGCTGGTGGTTTCAAACTGCTGACCTTGTGGGTTGCAGCCCAATGCATTCCCAGTACACCACCAGGCTTCCTTTAGTGGTGTGCACCGAATGAGAAAAAATGGCATGGTTCAAAATCAAGAGAAGTGTGTGTCAGGGTTATAGCCTCTTGCCATACTAATTCAGCCTGTGTGCTGAGCAAATAATCAGAGAAGCAAGCCTACATGAAGTAAAATTTGATATGAGAACTGGAGGAAGGTTTATTAACAACCTGTGAGATGCAGATGACACCGTCTTGCTTGCTGACAGTGATGAGGATGTGAAAACACTTGCTGATAAAAATCAAGGACAACTCAATATACAGAAGACCAAGATCATCACAACTGGACAAACAGGTAACATTATGATAAATGGAGAAAAGATTGAAGTTGCCAAAGATTTCATCTTAAAAAAAAAAAAAAAGATTTCATCTTGTTTTGATCCACAATCAATACTCTTGGAAGCAGCAGTCAAGTGATCAAAAGACACATTAGATAAATCTGAAGCACAAGATCTCTTTAAAGTGTTAAAAAAGCAAAAGTATCCTTTAACGTGTTAAAAAACCAAAGTGTTACTTTGAGGACTAGGGTGTGTCTAACCCAAGCCATGGTCTTTTCAGTCGCTCCACGTGCATGTGAACGTTGCACCTTGAATAAGGAAGACTGAAGAGGAATCGAGCATTCGAATTGCGGTGCTGGAGAAGAGTGCAAGTACCATAGGCTGGCAAAAGCTCCAGCAAGTCTGTCTGAGAAGAAGTACAGCTAGAATGCTCTTTAGAAGCAAGGAGGGCAACACTTTGTCTCACGCATTCTGGGCACGTTATTAGGAGAGATGAGTCTCTGGAAAAGGACATGCTGCTTCTGCACGTAGAGGGGCAGCCCCCAGAGGAAGCCCTTCTAAAGATGGATGGACACAGTGGCTGCAACAATGGGCTCAAACGTAACACAACCATTGTGAGGAAGGCAGAGGACTGGGCAGTGCTTCCTTCTGTTGCTCACAGGGTCGTTGTGGGTTGCAGCCCACCTGACAGTCCCTAACAACAACCACTTGTGGAACTAAAACCAAACCAACATTGGGCTGCTAACTGCAAAGTCGGTAGTTCGATTCCATCAGCTGCTCTGTGGGACAAGGAGGAGGTGTTCCTCTCCTATAAAGGATTAGAGTCTCAGAAAGACCCAGACAGGCCGGCCTACTCTGCCCCATAAGAATCACTGTGGGGGAGGGGCTTAAGTGGAGGGCAAATGTTTTGAGAATGGTGAGGGCAATGAATGTACAAATGTGCTTGACACAATTGATGTATGTATGGATTGTGATAAGAATATGAGCCCCTAATATGATGATTTAAAAAAAAAAAGAATCACTATGGGGGACAGACAACAGAAAAGTGGGTGAAGGGAGACGTCGGACAGGGTAAGATATGACAAAATAATAATTTATAAATTATCAAGGGTTCATGAGGGAGGGGGGGCGAGGAGGGAGGGGGGAAATGAGGAGCTGATGCCAGGTGCTGACGTGGGGAGCAAATGTTTTGAGAATGATGAGCGTAACGAATATACAAATGTGCTTTATACAATTGATGTATGTATGGATTGTGATAAGAGTTGTATGAGGCCCCAGTAAAATGATTTTAAAAAAAGAAAAAAAGAATCACTATGAGTTGGAATCAACTCTGGGACAGTTTGCGCTTTGTTGTTGTTCATCCTTCTCCTCGGCGATTTCTGCTGCTTTTTATCTGCTTCACATACTTGTTGATTTAGCTGCCTCAAGAAGGCAGTGAGTCACCACTTCAGGGCACAAGAAACCAAATTTTAAGGAAGAAATGAGAATACACATATGTCTAGTGTGAATTTAGTGCCTCATTTTTTAAAAGTCTATAGATATTAAGAAATTTTTTTAATGTTAGATAGATGTCTCAGTATGAGGCACTGTAGGTTGTATTTTGATAAACAATTTCTAATAAGTAACTTGGAAAATAATAATACTTGGCATAACATCTAAGCAGATATACTGAACTCCAAAAAGACTGATTAAACTTATTGATAATGAGAAAAAATAAACAAACTCACTGCCATCAAGTTAATGCTGACTCATAGTGACGCTATAGGACAGGGTAGACATGCTCTCTCCAAGACTGATTCTTTACACAACTAAAAACTCCATCTTTTCCCCAGGCATGACTGGTGGTTTCAAACTACTGACCTTGCAATTAGCAGCCCAGAGCCAATTTATTGGTAAAAACTACCATTTATTAAGTGTTTACAATGAGCTACCAATTGTACTACATTTTAAACAAATTCATCCACTTCATTAAGAACCCATTTGTCCTCCTGCTTGGTTTTGCCATTCCTCTCCTTAGGCTTTGGTGGTTTTTGGTGAACAGGACACGGCAAGGGCCTGTCCGCATGGAGTTTACATTCTAGGAGGGGAAACTTGACGAGTTAGCAAGAACGTGTACAAACAAGTTGAATGTGGAAGAAAAACATATATGCATTAATGAACAGAAGAAGAAAATATGTAGGCAGTGCATTGATGTGATAGAGAACAAGGCTCAGGGGGCTCAGAGAAGAACTTGTGGAAGGAGGGGAACTTCGAGAGCTGAGACAAGTATTAGAAGGAGCCCGTCGTGCAAAGGGCTGGGGAAAGGGCCTGGTAGGGAGAGTGTGATCTTGGCATTGTCAAAGGGATGGAACGGAGTCACTGTGACCAGAGAGTCTCAGCAGGGGAAGGGTAGTGCAGGGAGAGAGGCAAGGCGGGGGATGGTCAAAGGGAGCCTCGCAACCCCTGTAAGGGGCTTGGCTTTTTTCCGGAAGACAATGGAAAGATGATGCTAGAAGGTGGCAAACTGGCAGGCAACATGCATCAATTCATATTTTCCAGGCTTCCTCTGGTTGCTGGGCCAATAACATGGGTGAGGGAAGGTGGGGAAGAAGCTACGAAACCAGTTGAGAGAGGTTATGACTGCATTTGTGTAGCAGGGAAGGGATGGGGCTTGATTGGCACAGTGACTATGAGCATGGAGGGGAGAGAGGAAGGGGAGGTGGATGAAGGCTACTTTTACAGGCAGAGCCAGAAGCTGCTCTGGTGGATTGGATGTGCAAGGGGAAGGGTGAGGAATTGCAAGGAATTAAGAATGATCCTTGAGTCTCTGGTTTGAGGAATGGAAAGAGGCTGACGACTGAGTTGGCAAGATTATCAGGTAAGTATTAAAAGGACACATTATGGATGAAACAAATGGAGCCAGTGGATTATTTAAAGGTGGTTCATCTAGCCTAAGTTTCCAGTTCCCAGCATTTGATCTTTTCCTGCGTAGGTCTGGTAAGAAGGTGGGGGAAGACATGAGAACACTCATATGTGAGTAATTTGTAAACAGGATTCCCTGAAGTGCCACCCTGCTGCATATTACATAAGCCCTGAGAAGCAGGAGGGGGGATCTCAGTACAAGGAGACAGGAGGAGAGGTCCAGGTCCTCTGGACTTCAGATCCCTGTGCAGTGAAGCTCCTGGATCCAGAAGACAGTGATATCATCAGAGGAGCGGCAGCAGAACCAGGAGCCAGATCATACGACAGAGTGATGAATTTCCCAACCCACAAGTCGGAAACAGAACTGGTGAGAGAGTGCATGGGGACAAATTCTCTACGCTCATAACTAAGAGTCTGGGAGGCAGACTGGTGGAGGAAGGTCTTCACATTTGTGACTTGGAGATGAATCCTAATCACATTCTCCTGACTAAAAATCATCCCTGCAACTCCCTCCGCCCTCTTCCAATAGTCTATTGAAAGATGTTCTCTTAAGCCCTTGGTTGCTCTCTAGTACGCCCAGAGGCTATCTGCCATTGAAAGCAATCAGACCCCATTGTCCTTCCCACCCTAGGGAAAGCCAACTCCCTGCTGATAAGGATCATGGATTGTTCCTTTGGAGAAGAGCTCAGGGACACTTAATGTCAAGCTAGCTCAGGTCCGTCCAAGGTGAAGCCGCCATATTGACTCTAGAACCTGCCCACCTTGTTATGTATGTGCATCCCTGTCACATGTATGCCCCTAGTCCGTTCAGTTGTAGAGGCTGGTCCCGCACACCTATTGGAGCAAGTAAAGCTGAGCGCTTTCTTCATGAGGCTGGGACGCAGAGTGGGGTCCCCGTGGCAGTGAATTCAGGAAGCTGGGCTTGCTAACCCACGGCAGTGGAGCCAGTGCCTTTGGGCTGAGGGTTACAAGAGTGAGATGCCGCTGGGCAGCAAGTTGGGTTTGCTTACAGCTAAATGCCTTTGGGTTGAGGCCCACAGCAGAGTCGTCAGCCTTGGGGCGTCTATGAATGGACTTGACATAACTTTGTAACATGTCCGGAAGCCAAGTCAGCCCTAAGCATTTATCATGGCCATCACAACTTGTTAACGTCCTTAATGGGCCCTCCCATCCTGACTTTTGACGGAGTTTTGTGGAGCCACTGTACTGGGTCTTATATACCCGGAGAAGTGAAATAGAGAGCGGTTTCATTCTGTGTACACAGGATGCTGTGAGTCAGTATCAAGTGGAGGTGCTAACAACTGCCACAGGGGAGAGAACACAAGCAGCGGCTCAGAATCACATACCATATAAATAAATAGGCTAGCTGCATACCCAGCTCCGTCTAATTCTAACGTGTGCAAATAGTTAGCATGCTAAGCCAACAAAGGCTCGGCGATTTACTTCTGAAAAGAATCATCCATTACAAACCCCACGGAGCATATTTCTATTCCAACACACACGGAATCACCATGAGTTCAAGTCCACCGGATGGCATTCGTTACTGGTTGTACTATACTTGGCCTTTAATCACAGAGAGTAAGCACAGCCTTTAGAAAGACAATGCATAATCTTCCCCCTTATAAATACTGATGTTCCTACATCAATTTACAAAAGTAGCACTCACACTGAAATTCGTAACCTGTAGCATCTTCCCTCTCCTGCTCTTGTGGCTCCGCCGACCACACATAGACAATTGCACGCAATCACAAAGCCCTTCCTCGATGCAGGTCCCCCTGCTCAGACCTTCTCACTGAAGACACTTTGGGAACTCAAAAACCAAACAGCACTCTCTCGTTGAGTCCAGTCTAACGCAAAACAACCCGATAGGGCAGAGTGGATCTATTCTTGTGCGCTGCCCAGACGAAATCTTCTTGAGCAGAGAGAGCTGCATCTTTCACCCGCAGAGCGGCTGGTAATTCTGAACTGCAGCTTTGTCGTTAACAGCCCAACGTGTAACCCCCTACATTACCTGTGCCCCATAATTTAGGTATAGGATGTTATAATTCTATTATTTAGCATTCAATCTAGACTTTGTCTTAAACTATAAAGTGCAAGAAAAACAAATTTTAATTCTGAAAGGACTAGAAGTTTTGTTCATTTACTGGTATAGTAGTATGTTTATATAGCAGCAGATATGTGTTTTAGAAACTAACATAACTAACTTTACACTTGGCCTATTATATTTGCATGTCAAAATTACCAAAACATTCTCCTTAAAGGGGTAATGACAATGAAAGTCTAAAATTCATTTTGTTTGTCAAGGATCATAAACTTTAAAAAAATGAATTTATAAAATATATTTTTACTATATATTATCTATAGTAAATTTTTATTGAAATTTGGGTGAAACTTTACCGAGTAAATTGGTTTTCCATTCAACAATTCATATACAGTAAAAAAAATAACATTGATTGCAAATTCCACAGAAAAACTGAACTTTCCCCATTTCCTTCCTGTGTTGACTGTTCCCATTCTTCCTTCTGCCCAATATTTTCCTACTCTCTGAGCTTTATTCCCGGGGAAATGGTGCTTTGTTGATTTCTTTTGGTTGATTGTTCTAAATAGTAAGTATCTTCCTGGTATAATTGTCACTTTATAGCTCTATCTATTGTTTGGCTGAAAACTGAGCTACTAGGGTAAGTTCAGCTCCTGAAGGATGACTAATGGCCATAGGGTTGGCGATTCCACTGGACTGTATTTGACTAAATAAAGTCATTTAAGTTCTTTCCAACAGTGTTTTCCTCTTCTATTGTGATCCTTTTCCAAGTGTCCATAGTGGTAGCTGGTCTCATCTAGTTCCTCTAGTCTCAGGGTCATGGTCAATTTAGGCCTCTGGACTAATTGTTTGCTCTTTTCTTTACCCTTCCTTCCTTCTGATGGGAGGGACCCATATGTTCCATTGCTGGTGACCACTCAGACGTTTTTTAAGAGCAAAGTAGAACATTGTCTGTGAAATATGTTATGTCAAGTGCTCTTGGTATCCCCAAGACTATGATCCTGAGTCTTTAGACCTAGCAGCGCCTTCCCTTAAGGCAGTGGTTCTCAACCTGTGGGTCGTGACCCCTTTGGGGGTCTAATGGCCTGTTCTCAGGGGTCGCCTGATACCATGGAAAACACATAGTTCCGATGGTCTTAGGAACCCAGACACCGCTCCTCTATGCTTCTCCAGGCAGGTCCGCCCACATGCAGATACACCCACATACCAGTACCCAGCGTGAAGACTGTTACCCATGCTACACCATGCTTCAAGACAAAATTTCATTTGTCTTCAGAACTAAGTATTTCACAATATATAATTACATATTGTTTTTGTGATGACTCACTATAGTTTAATTATGTTCAATTTGTCACAATGAAAATACATCCTGCCTATCAGATATTTACATGATGATTCATCACAGTAGCAAAATGACAGTGATGAAGTAGCAACAAAAATCATTTTATGGTCACCACAACATGAGGAACTATATTAAAGGGTCACAATATTAGGAAGATTGAGAACCCCTGCCCTAAGGTGTTCAACTGTGGCTAAGAGGTTTTCATAACTTTGTTTCCTGTATAATCACAGATATATTTGTAGCATAGGGAAGGGCATATGTAACAATATCCTTGGTCAAGCCTATATAAGCTCATTTTAGACTGGAATCGTTAAGGGAGCAGACTGTCAGTTCTTTTCTCCCATGGAGTACCTAGTGGGTTTGAACCATGGACTTTTTTGCAACATGAGGATGCCTTTCCTGATGAATAATACTTATTCACCATTTTGTATCTTTGTTGCAGCAATGTTTATTCATAGCCATGGCTCCTTTTTTTATTTAGGTTATTTTACTTCTCATTGTTGAATAAGAATTCTTTATGTGTGCTGGATACCCGTCCCCCTTTTCCTATAAGTGATTTGTAAACATCATCTCCCATTCTTTGGGTTACCTTTCCACTTTCATGGTGGTTTTTCTTGTAGCACATAAGTGTGTCATTTTGATTAAATCTAATTTATTTTTATTCTGATGCTTATGCTTTTAGTGCTGTATCTAGGAAAGTTTTGTTCTAACCACAGTTATAGCCACGTGCTCTTATGTTTTATTTGAAGATTTTATTGTTTTAGTGCTTATATTTAGGTCTTTGATCCATTTTAGTTTGATACATATTTGAGAGTATTGTCTTTATGATTTATTAATAGCTGTTAAAGTTTTAATTAGATAAAATTAAGCAAGCTTCTTTCCTGCCAACTCTTCAGAGCCTTAATGAAGCTCATCACTTTAAAAAAAATTAATTAATTTATTTTTTACCTCATGACTTTTTAAATGAGGATATAGTATTCATTGATTCCTAAACACAAGATCACAGAAACCTGTTTGACTGAAATACCTAGAAACATTGACAAATCTAAGACAACTGCGAAAACCGGTTGGGCAAATAAAGTCGATAAGCCTGAGAGTAAGTCTTTGAAAGTTCTCCTAAGTATTTTACACCAACAAAACAAAGCCCCAAAGCTAGCACGACTGGTAAAAAGAGTGTCAGTGCTGTTTTATGCATCTTAAATTAGTACCACGCAATTAATTTCTATTTGCCATATCAAACGTGTAGGAAAATGCTTAGGATTTCCTTCCGTTGTGTGCTAGAGCAGGCATGCACCGGCTCATGAGAGCCAATTGTTACAAGGTTAGGGACTCTTTGTGAGCTGATGGTTAAACACAGCCACTAGTACAGTTAGATTACAATTAGTGCTGACGTTGACAGGAATCTCAGCTCACACAGGACAATATGTTTATTGGGAAAGAGTTAACGCCTTGGGATGCGGTCCCATTTATCAGATCATGATTGAATTGCAACCAGAGGTTGGCTTCAGATACAATTGACTAGGTGGAATTTGTATTATATGATATTGTGCATTTTACTGTTACTGTTATTGGTATATGCTGTTGAGTTTGTGCCAATCCATAGCAATCCTCTGTACAGAATGAAACACTGTCCGTTCCTGTGCCAACCCCACAATGATTGCTATGCTTGTGCCCATTTTAGCAATCCCTGTGTCAATCCATCTCATTGAAGGTCTTCACCCTCAAAGTGACATTTTTTGTTTTAAACACTTTGGAAAAGTCTTGCACAGAAGATTTGCGCAGCTCTTGACAGGTGCTTACACGAGCATTGATTACGGATCCAAGTAAAAGAAAATCCTTGACTTCAATCTTTTTTCTGCATATCATGATGCTGTCTACTGTTTCGGCTGTGAGGATTTTTGTTTTCTTTACATTGAGGTGTAATCCACATGGGAGGGTGTAGTCTCTGATCTTCATCATTAAGAACTTTCAAGTCCTTTTGGCTTTCAGTAGACAAGGCTGTCTCATCTGCATATTGAAATTTGTTAAAGAGCCATCTTCCAAATCCTGATGCTGCCTTCTTATTCATATATTGCTATTTGTAAATTGTACACTACTCATATAAGTTAAGTTTTTAATAATATATTCACAAATAATCTCCCAATACATATTTTTTATCAGGCAGTCATGAAGCCAGATATTAAGACATTTTCCTGCATATCATAATTTCCCCATGTGTACAACACATTCTGGGAAATCAGTTTTGCCTTTTTGCACACAAAGTGCATCCTAGGAGATTTTCATTTTCTTTTCTTCCTGTTTTTAACCTCCATATATTCAGGGCCTTTTGGGTTTCATGATTCACCTCTTGGTTTGCACTAGAAGCCACGAGTTAGAGACTAATTGGTATATTTGCAAAGAAAAAAAAATGCATTGGCAGTCTTTATTTACTCTTCAGAATTTGATCTGTTTAAAGGTGTAATCCTAATTATTTCAGTGTCTATATCTCAACCTTGCACAGCGTGCTGGGGGTCCCATGAGCTAAGTCTCCACAATTAAAATCCCTGCTCAGGACAGCGGGAGGATTTCTGAGTGACCGATCACGTGTGACATTTGTTCTTACTCAAATTTCCCTCATTGATTCACATCAGCATGTCTTTGCTTTCAAAGTAACTTCTTTCTTTCCATAGTTACTATAAGCATGAAGCTGATAATTAAACACCCATGAATATAGTGTAGACACACAATTTAATCACAGACGTTATTTGTGTTTTGTGAGTTTAAATGTCCACACACACATACATTCAAAAGGCTACCGGAGCTATGAGAGCACTCAGTCTACACAAGTGATTGAGCATATTGCAGACCTCAACCCCATGGGAATTAAGAGGAGAAGACAACAGGTCCTTCAGAAAACAATGGTTTGGAATGCAAACTTATGTTCACATGATACTGGTATGTGATTGTTTGCAGCAGCTTCATTCATAGTCACCCCAAACTGAAAACAATCCAAATACCCTTCAGCTGGTGAAAACAATGCGTAAACAAATGAGGGGACATTTGCACAACAGAATACTGTTCAGCACATTTATACAGGCAACACCACGGGTGCTGTTGTCTATGTGAAACGATACTATTTACTTTATGATATTCTGGAAAGCCCCAAATCATAAGGACAGGTGTTAATTGATTACAAGGGGGCATCAAAGGTATTTTGGAGGTAATGAACCCCTCAATTCTGGTGGCGATATGTAACTATGCATATGTCACCACTCATGTAACCGTACATGAAAAAGCTTCATTTCCTTGTTTCATTGTTTGAAAATTTTAGTTCAAGAAATTTGCCAAAAAGAAAATGATGCTGAGACTAGTTATTTGAGATGCTTTTACAAAAGGATAAAGCTCTAGGATATTTCAGCAAAACTAACCCTCTTTTAAATCAGTCTATGAAAATCAAATACAAATACAAAGGAATATTCTCTATTACCTTACAATTTGAGTGAAAAAAACGTCAAGAAACACTAACACCACATGATTTTTTATTTGTTCTGAGACAGTACAATTATGGATTGACATATGAAGCTTAGTTGTATGGACAATAAAATCGTCTTATTTTCATAGTTTTTCAGTTCATTTCAAGCTAAAGTCCAAATCACACTTTACCTTTCAACAAATTCAGATTAGAGGGTATATTATTCACTTTTTAAGCAGCTCCTTTGTTTTTTGCACCGTTATCTCAGATGATTGAGAAACTCCTGCAGGTCTGTATACACTTGATGTGGAAGAGGCCCTGAGAACCTTAAACCAAAAGCATAGAGGCCCTGCTGCCTTCAGCTGGTGCGTGGTTCTTCCCCTGCCCGTCATCGGCCATGCTACCGGCTCTCTCACAGGTGTAGTCTAAACCGTGGGCGTGAAAAGAGGAAGATGACGAGACCCCTGCCCTCAAAAGGCATGCAATCCAACAGGGGGATGGATATGTCAGCAAGCAATTGCAGTGCTGCCTCCTAGCTTCAGTGGGTAAATGCGTGGGGCAGGGACCATGGAGGAGATACATCCAGTCTTGGGGAATCCAGGAAAGTTTCTAGACAAAGTGGCTGGTTTCCAAGTCGAGACCAGGAGTCCAAGATTAGCAGAGACTTCGTAGGTGAAGGCAGATCCGAAAATGGTCTCACAGAGAAAAATTCAGTTAGTTCTCCCACAGCCAAACCCACAGCCCTGGAGTTGATTCTAGCTCACAGTGACCCTATAAGATGGAGCAGGACTGCTCCAAAGGGTTTCTGAGACTGTAAGTCTTTCTAGAAGCACACAGCTTCATCATTCTTCCCTCAAGCAGCTGGTGGGTTTGAACTCCTGCACCAACAGGGCAAGCAATCTTTGTGGGGCCAGAAGGTAAGAGATAAAAAGATATATAACGCAGCACGTCAGTGTTCATCGTGGCCCTATGCACAGGAGTCAAAAGGTGAAGGCAGATTAAATGTTAATGAAGAGGTGATTGAATAGATTAAAAGTGATATATACATAAAATTAAATATTAGAAAAAACAAAGACGTCCTAATACATGCCACAGGAGCCCTGGTGTGTAGTGGTTATAGTTGGGCTTTGATCCAGTTTGAAACCACCAGCAGCTATGCAGGAGAAAGATGGGTCTTTCAACCACTGCAAGGACTTATTGTCTCTGCGGGGCTGGCCCCAATCCCAAATATGTAGAGCAACCCCTCTTCCCCACCCCCGCTCCCTCAAGAAGATGCACTTAAGACGACAGCACTGAAGGGACAGTTTGGGGAGAGGGGCATGTCTGATCAGAGCACACAGGAACAAATGAAGAGGGAAGGAGAGAGAGTGGAGCACATCCTGGCTCACCAAGCCCTGAGGACGATGTTCCTGCTCAGAGCAGACAATGCACAGAGAGGACCATGGGACCATCCCCACCATGAGACACGGCATCCCTCACTGACCCATAGCGCTACAAAGGACAGCACTGGAGACACTGAGGGAATTGTGCCCAATCTGACCCCACCACACTGGGGCAAAACAACAGAGCAGCAAGGGGAGCAAAGCAATGAAGTCTCAGGGGAATACCAAAAATAGACTTTGGGGACAGTGTGGCACCCCATCAGACTCAACTGGAAAACACTCCTAAAGGTCAAAAAGCAGACCTGGAACTATTTATAGCCTTTTACTTTTTGGTCATTGGCTTTCTTTTTTGTTTGTTTGTTTTTGGTTTTTGTTGTTGTTGCTGTTGGTTTTGTCTTTTTTGTTGTTTTCTTTGGCTTTGCTGTGTTTTTGTGCTTATTAATGTCTCTGCATGTCTATCTATATAATATAGGTGGGATAAAGAAATCGGAGAAGAAAACAACAGAAAATACAGAGGTAGGGACAGAATGCTGAATTCCACCATGTGAGATTGGTTGGAAGGAAGTGGAAAGTTTGGACACAAGTGGTCATTTACACACAGGCAAGGCAAGAAACTGAAAGTGATCTATACAAACAAGAAAGAGTGAGTAAATAATCCATAAAAATCAAATGAAAGGGGAGGGAGGGGGGAAATGAGGAGCTAATATCAAGGGCTCAAGTAGTAAGAAGCTTTGAAAATGATGATGGCAACATATGTACAAATGTGCTTGACACAATGGATGGATGTATAGATTGTGATAAGAGCTATAAGAGCCAATTTATATATATATATATATATATATATATATAAAGAGCGAGTTATAGTCTCAAAAACCCTCAGGGGCAGTTTTATCCCATCCCATAGGGTCGCTTGCTAAGAGCCAGCATTGACTGGATGGCACTGAGTTAAGTACATGTCATGACATGGATGGATCTTGAAAACATCAGGCTGAGTGGACTGAGTCAGTCACAAAAGGATAGAGTCTGCATGATCACACTTACGTGAAATATCTAGAAGAGGCAAGTGCTTAGATACTAAAGTTTACTAATTACCAGGAACAACAAGTGAGGGAGGAGGAATGAGGCTCACTGCTTAGGGGACACCGAGCTTCTATTGATACTGAGAGAAATAGTTGGAAAAGATAATGGTATCGCTTTAATGCCACACAATTGTAACTGTGAAGAATGATGAATATCTATGTCACATATTTGCCACAATAAAAAAAATCTGGGGGAGGGGAAAAATGATGAGCTGATACCAAGGGCTCACGTAGAAAGCAAATGTTTTGAGAATGAATGATGAGGGCAACAAATGTACAAATGTGCTTGACACAATGGATGCATGTGTGGATTGTGATAAGAATTGTACAAGCCCCCAATAAAATGATTAAAAAGAAAATGATGATGGCAACATATGTACAAATATGCTTGACACAATGGTTGGATGGATGAATTGTGGTAACAACTGTGTGAGCCTCCAATAAAATGATTTTTAAAAATTCTAAAAAAAAAAAATTGTCTCCCTCGATCCTAATTGGTTCATCCAAAGTTTTCTGTGAAAATAACATTCTATGTTAAATGTGATGATCTTTAATTTTGATTTCTTAAACTGTAGCTGTTTACTTTGCAATATGGCTTTGCAAAATGGTAGTGCTTTTTAAAACAAGAGCTTCCAAACACTGAGGAACAATGCTCCTTGCTTTGCATTACTGCAAAGAGCCTCTGTGGTGCTTTGGTTCATTAAAGGTTAGCCATTTGAACACAACTTTTACTCCATGGGAGAAAATTCTTGGTGATCTACTCCTGTAAGGCTTTTTTAGAAATATTGTTGTTATTATTATTATTAGTTGGGATTTAATACATATATCATATCATTCCATATTTCAATCATGCCAAATAGAATTGTACAATTGCTATCACAGTCAGTTTCCAAACGTTTTTTTTCTACAGGGACTCCCCATCCTGGAAAGATTTGAACCTGAGACACTCTATGGAGTAGTTCTCCTCGCCCACAGTGAGTTGCTGAGTCTGAACCAATTCAGCCTCCCACAACAGCATCGTTCAGTCCTGTCTGTGCCCTGGTGGCTCTTGTCTGGCACACAGGTTAACGTGTTACAATGTGTGCAGACACAGCAAGGGATGCACGGGCAAGCCAGCCTCTCTTGGGTTGCCCTTTTGATGTTTTTAATACACTGTAGGTCCTAGATCCTTATCAAATATGTGATTTGCCAATATAGTCTCTACTTCTGTAGGTTGCCCTTTCACTGCCTTGACAGTGTCCTTTGATGCACCAAAGTTTCAATTATTTTTGTTTGTTTAAAATTTGTATTTTTTGTGTTTAATTTTTTATTACAAAAAAACATTTTTTTTAAATTACAAAACAAAATGTTACCGAAGTTTTGGAGTATCGTGTCCCTAAACCTCCATTTCTCATAAACCTGTGGTGTTTTTTGGCACAATTTTGGATAGCATGGTGATTTTTGTGGATGAATGCATTGCGGTCAAACCGAAAATCCCCAGTAGAAAGCAAGGTCATCTCCTTTGGATAACCCCGAATGTTCACCATTGCTGGGACCCTTGCTGGTGACAGCGAATGCCCTGAGAGCCCTGACTTACCTGCGAGCTGCTGTTGGGAGCACTTGTCACACATCAACTCATTAAATCCTCATGATAAAACTTGGAGGGAAACCCCATTTTGGTCTATATATTTAAAAAAAAATCATTTTACTGGGGGCTCGTACAACTCTTATCACAATCCATACATCCATCCATTGTGTCAAGCACATTTGTACATCTGTTGCCATCATCCTCAACACATTTGCTTTCTACTTGAGTCCTTGATATCAGCTCCTCATTCCCGTCCCCCTCCCCCCTCCCTCATGAATCCTTGATAATTCATAAATTGTTTTTATTTTGTCATATCTTACACTGTCTGACGTCTCCCTTGGAATCGGTTCCCCCTTACTGACCAGAAACGGAGGCACACACATTCGATGACACCTCTTCTAGTCATGCGGGGTAAGTGATAGAGGAGCCAGTGTCCGCTCCCAGAAAGCCCACCGGAGAACACAAGCTCTTGCTGGATCCCAAGACAGATGATTTTTTATTTCACTTTGTTTCTTTCCCTTTAATTTGCACTGAAAACCAAAAGCAACCGACTCTTATTCTTTGGACATCGCCTGTACCCTTTCCTTCCCCAATCTTTTTCAATTATTTTCTTTCTAATTATGCCTAGGAAAAAACGGATCCACCTATGTTGGAAGAGGCTGTTGAATGTATTGCGTATGAGCCCAATAGGCTTCGGCAGTTCTAATGCTTGGTACCTGTGAAACCTTCTCTCTGTTGTAACTTCGGCTTCCTGAGTTGTTTATGAACCCTTGACTGGACAGCTCCTTTTGGAGCTCTGAAACGCTCCACCCAAACTGAGTTCCTCATTGCATTGTCTCATTCCCTCTATCTCATCACTACTGCTTCTTCACCAAGCCCTCACTCATCCAATCAACACCACCCCCTCTGCCCCGAGGCTCAAGCCACAATATCAGAATTGGCTTTCATGACTGTGTCCCTTACCTCCTTGGGCTCCTTCCACAGGTATTTATTTATTTACGGTGAGTTTCTTTTTTCAAAAATTTTATTTTTAAAAATTATTATTCATTGGGAAGCAATACATACATCGTACATACATATATCGTACCAATCCATTGTTCAAGCACGTCCAGAAGAATTGTACAGTGGCTACTACAATCAGTTTCCAAACACTCCTTTTCTACGTGGACTCCTTGATGTTGTCTCCCCACCCCGCCCTCCCCCACCACTGGACACCCCTCCCCGTGAATCCCTTATTCCACTTGCTATCTCTGTAGGTTCATCAAGCTTCCACGCACACTTGATCCATCACCACGTGGTTTTTATTTGATTACCAGCCAGTACCGCTCACTTGTCTGCTGTTCTAGATCTCCACTTTTGTCTTCCCATTCCTGGTCTGAGCAAACATCCTCTCTGCCGACCTGGAATCCTGGGAGAATCCCTCCATTTATTTCTGGGTCTCCATCCTTGCTCCTCTTTAATCCACTCTACAGGGACTAGAGCACTTACAACTTAGTCTGAACAAGCGATTGCCCTGCTTAAAGCCCTTCCAAGACTGTGACTGCTTTTAGAGTCAAATCAAAATTCTGTCCTGTAGCCTAGCGAGGCCCTCCAGACCTGCAGCCTGATTTCATACCACTGAGCCTTGCTCCCTGTGCGTGTGCCCTTGGCCTTGTTTCTGTTCCTGAAAAGGCCAGTCCCTTCCTCACTCCTGCTGTTCTCACCTTTTCGGTGACAGCTCAAGTGTCATCTTGCCAGAAGCTCCTCCCGACCCTCCGAACTAGGGTGACAGCCCTCAGGCAAGCGACTTTCTTATCAGTCTGCTTAGGACCTAAGCCTTAGGTCTTTCACAGCAATGATCTCAACACGTGATTAACTGGTTTGCTTATTTATTTCCTTATCACTTCATTTGTTTGTTCTCTTTCTTGTATGTTATGATGTAAGTTCCACAATAGCTATGACCTTGTTTACCTTAGCTACCAGGGCTTGGCATATGATGGTCCAGGCACCATCTGCCGTCTTCACCTTACTTTCCTGTAGCATCCTTATCTTCAGGGATTCTTTCTTGGAGGGGAGGATCTAGCAGGGCCATGTTATCAGAACTGACTGTTCTTGGACTTGGGGCTAGAGTTCAGTAGGAGCCCAGACTCCATCTGCTTGTCCATGGAATATGCATGACTGAGGTGTACTTTAGACAGTCATCTTATGACACAATTGAACCCCCATAGGACCAACTACACCAGCCCCAGTGACAAACCAACCAAGAAATAAACAAGCAAACCAACAAAGTTAAACAAAACAAACAAAGCAAAAAAGCTACAGGCAGGGAAACAAAAACCCATATAAACAAAAACAGTGCCACGTTGCCCATCATCCCCCCTGGGGAATGAAGTGACTGCACGGATGACATCCATTTTCCCAATAACACAGCGCTCGGGACACTGTTGGTGTGAGGAGTCCTAGCGAGCACAGGCCCAGCTGGGGCCACGGCCCATGGGTTGCTGCCTGGCACGGTTTGGTCTCTCAGTCTGTTGAGCTCGGTGTTCCCTAAGCATGGGTTTTATGACAAGGGAAGCTTCCTGGATCAGTTCTTTCAAGTCCAGTTCCCTATCCAACCAGTCAAAGCCCATGAGGTCACTGTGAGGTAGATATCAAGGTATCAAAGATAGTGACTCTGGGTCTCTTTCCATTGGACACCACCGAGCCAGGGGTTCCCAGCAAGATCCAATGACCACCACCTCCACAGTCCGGGGGTAACTCCTTATGGGAGCAGAAAGCCTGATCTTTCTTCCCAGGGGCTGCTGGCGGTTTTGAACTGTGAACCTTCAGGTTAGCAGCCAAACGCATAGCTACCACGCCACCAGGGCTCCTGTGCTTTTTAGAAGAGGAGGGGTATTTTCATTTTAGAAAGCTCTCTCTGACTGCCATCTGGTGCAGATCAAGCCTGGAGTCGCAAAGCTCTGTTGGAAGGAGACCTGAAGTGTGGCAGAAGGCAAGGCAAGGAGATGTAATGGTCATTGCTAGGTGAGACTCCATAGGACTTTGGCCAATTAGAATATGTCATAAGGGAGAGGGAGTTCTCTCCCTTATGGGGAGATAAATGCTCAATGACTAGCAAAAAGATGGATCCATAAAACATACCATAGCAACTGATGACAAGGATCTATATATAACCCCCTCCCTGGAGGAAGGACAACAGAAAAGTGGGTGAAGGGAGATGTTGGACAGTGTAAGACATGACCAAATAATAATAATTTATAAAGGATCAAGGGTTCATGCGGGCCGGGGGGATGAGGAGCTGTTACCAAGGGCTCAAGTAGAAAGCAAATGTTTTGAGAATGATGAGGGCAACAAATGTACAAATGTGCTTGACACCATGGATGGATGGATGGATTGTGATAAGAGTTGTACGAACCCCCAATAAAATGACTTAAGAAAACCAACCAACAAAACCATAGGAAGTTGGGAAGATACACCTGGCAATCGACTCGGCGCTCCAATCGTCTTGGCAACAGCAAAAGCAGTTCTAATGAGTGAAAATGTGAAGTTAGCAAAGAATCTATCCATTGCTTCCTTTTTTTTAACTAACTGCTCTCGAATCAATTCCAATTCATAGTGACCCTATAAGATACGGTTTAGGTTTCTAAGGCTGTAAATCTTCATGAAGGTAGAAAGCCTGATCTTTTTCCCATGAAATACCTGGTGGATTGGAACTGCTGACCTTGCAGTTAGCAGTCCAATGCATAATCCATTCCACCACCATCTGTAGGTTTTAGCTTGCATAAACATGAATGATGTTACTAAGCATGGGTGTTAATTAGACGTCAGTGCACGCCCTGTTCCCATTACAGATGTGGACCTTAAGCCCCTTGAAATGAGCAGAATGGTCCAGATGACCCGAGAGGATGGCTGCAGGATTAGAACCTCCCACATCTGAGTTAGCAGCCACAACTGGCAAAGCGGATAGGTTGCAGCATTCTCTGTGGTAATCTAGTGGTGGTCTATGAACAGATGTTTGGATAGACACACAGGAGGCACAGGTTTGGAAGGGAAAGTGGAAGTATTCTTAAGAATATATATATATTCTTTTGACAGAAGATATTTATTTACCTCTGCTACAAATATATCCAAGAGTGGAGTGGAGCATATAGGGGCCAAAGTTATGAAAACTTTTCAGATATAAACAAACTCCTTGAGGGAAGGAGTTGGGCCTGGAGGCCCATAGTTTTGGGGGATACTAAGGTCAGATGGCATAACAAGTTACAAAGAAAAGAAGTTCTATATCCTACTTTTGTGAGTAGTGAATGGGGTCCTAAAAGGCCATGAGCCAAGGGCTCATGCGGGAGGGGGGAGCGGGGAGGGAGGGGAAAAATGAGGACCTAATGTCGGGGGTTTAAATGGAGAGAAAATGTTTTGAGAAACGATGTACAAATGCGCTTTACACAATTGATGTGTGTATGGATTGGGATAACAGTTGTGTGAGCCCTTAATAAAATGTTAAAAAAAAGAAAAGAAAAAAAAAAAAAGGCCACGAGCAGCTCTCTAAAGTGCAAACATTTGTGGCTTCCCATCGAGTGGAAAGAAGAGTGAGGGACGTCGAAAGACACATGAAATCAATGAGTCCACTGGATGAACAGACCAGGCTCCCAACCCTGAGACCAGAACTCGATGGTGCCCGGCTACCACTGCCAACTGTTCTGGACAAAGATCATGTGAGCAGGTGCTGGGGAGAGTGGAGAAAACAATGGAACAGAACTGAAAATCACTAAAGAGACCAGGCTAATTGGTTGGATAGAAATTGGTGGGACCCCCCCAGACCATGGCCCTTCCTCATCAGGTCTGACACTGAACTTAGCTCCATGTTAGACTAACTAGCTATTTAAGGCAGCGGTTCTCGACCAGGGGGTTGAGACCCCTTTGGGGATCGAACAATCCTTTCAAAGGGGTTGCCTGATCCATAACAGTAGCAACTTTAGAGTTATGAAGTAGCAACAAAAACAATTTTATGGTTGGGGGGTGTGTGTGCGCCCCATAACATGAGGAACTGTATGAAAGGGTGGCGGCATTAGGAAGGTTGAGGACCACTGATTTAAGGTAATAGAGGCAGCTTTTATCCACTGACAGAGGGTTATAAAAGGTGGAAAGGGGGAACCGATTACAGGGATCTATATCTAACCTCCTCCCTGGGGGACGGACAAACAGAAAAGTGGGTGAAGGGAGACGTTGGACCGTGTAAGATATGACAAAATAATAATTTATAAAATTTCAAGGGCTCATTAGGGAGGGGCAAGCGGGGACGGAGGGGGGAAAATGAGGAGCTGATGCCAGGGGCTTAAGTGGAGAGCAAGTGTTTTGAGAATGATGAGGGCAATGAATGTACAAATGTGCTTGACACAATTGATATATGTATGGATTGTGATAAGAATATGAGCCCCTAATAAAATGATTTTTTTTAAAAGGAGGAATGGACACAGGAAGTGAGATAAATGTGGAGGAGACTGAAATGGATGAGTTGAAACTAAATGTGTATAAATGGTTCAACATAAAAATTCATGACCTGTTCTGTACATCTTCACCTAATACTCTATTCTTTTTTAAAAACGAAGCAATGGCAAACAAATGGTGGCGGCAGATGTCGCTGAACCAAGAGACCAGCACCAGCCGGAGCTGTGCTTTTGGACAGGTGACTTGCTAGGGGAGTGGCCTCCAAGCACTTGCTGGGAAAGCTCAGGTGGCTGACCCACCCAGTGCTAACTTTTACAGGTTTATTGGTGAAGTAGGAGGCCTCTGGGCAATTATTCAACCAACCTAAAAGTTCTTTGAACTCGCCTGAGCAGGGTAGAGGCCAGGCAGAAAGGTCTTGGTCTAGAGAGAGGCATGCTTGTGAGCATGGCTAAGAAGTTGTCCTGACCAAATAACTATATTTGGAGTTGTTTCTGACCCTGCATTGTAAACTATTGCTTCTATGAAAAAAAAAATGTTAGTGGTTCAAACATGTCCTATAGGTGCCTCAGTAGAAATACATGGCCATCTGCTTCCAAAAGACGATCACTGTGGGGGAAGTTTGGGGAAGAAAGGAGGAACCGATCACAATGATCTACATATAAGCCCCTCCCTGGGAGGCGGACAACAGAAAAGTGGGTGAAGGTAGACAATGGTCAGTGTAAGACATGGAAAAAAAAGTATAAATTATCAAAGGTTCATGAGGGAGGGAGTGTGGGGCAGGGGGGACATGAACTGATACCAAGGGCTCAAGTAGAAAGAAAATGTTTTGCAAATGACGATGACAAAAACAAAAAAGAAAATGATGATGACAACACATGTACAAATGTGCTTGACACGATGCATGGATGGATGGATTGTGATAAGAGCTGTATGAGCCCCCAATAAAACGATTACAAAAACAAAACAAAACAAAAAAGACTAGAGCTGTGAAAACTGCATGTGTACCTGCAACGAGAAATCTGAAAGGGAAACTCGGAAGTGAAAAAGACAAACTACTGACTGAGGGAATATTTTCAGAATTATATATCCAACAAGAATCCAATAACCAAAGTACATATAAAATGTTGGCAACAAACAACAGAAAAAAACCCCACTCATAACATGGGCAATGGATTTGAGCAGACAGTTCACCAGAGTGGACATTCAAATGGCTACTGGACACATGGACATCTGAAGCTCAGCATCAGATGCAAATCAGAACCACAATGAGATACCTTATCTCTTCCACTAGGATGGCTAAGATAACAAAAGCAGAAAGTAATAAATGTTGGTGAGGACGGGGAAAACTGGAACCCTGATTCATTGCTAGCGGGAGTGTAGAATGCTACAGATGCTGTAGAAAAACCAGCACGGTAGTTCCTCAAAGAAACTAAAAACAGAACTACCATATGACCCAGTCATTCTATTCGTAGGTATATACCCAAAAGACTCAAAAAGAGTCAGGTGCACCAATGTTCGTTGTAGCACTATTCACAATAGCCCAAAGGTGGAGGCAACCTTAATGCCCATCAGTGTATGAAACAACATGCGGTATATACATACAAGGAAATACTGCTCAGTTTATAGAAGAAATACATTTGTGATACATGCTACAATATGAATGGAGACATTATGCTGAGTGAAATAAGCCAATCACAAAAGAACAAATGTTTTATGGCCTCACTGATATTAAAAAAAAAAAAATTTATAGAGAACAAAGGTTATTCGTGGTTAGAAAAGGTTGAAGGGAGGGTTAACAGTGATAGGGAAATGTCATTCAGGGTAGAGTTGTACAGCCAATTATTGTAATTGTTCTTGAGTTATACACCATTAAGAAGCTTAACTGGCAAGATTGTGATAGATATACTTAAAACAATGAAAAAACATAGCTTCTGAGGTGGTTTATGTACAATTAAACACCTCATGGGATTTGGATCCTTGGCTTGGAACTTTTGGGCCATGATTTTATGGGACAACTTGGTTCGCTGGCCTAATAACGTGGTTAGTGCTTTTGTTGTACTTCCTGGTTCATTGCGCAGTGCCTGGAATCTTAAAAGCTTGCAAGTAACCATCCATGCCACAGTAATTGGTCTCCATTCATTTGGAACAGCTGGCGAGTAGAGAAAGAATGAGGAATAAGGAGGACATGACATGTGTGGGTAATTAGCTCTGTGTACAACTGCTTCCTTTGTCACGGGGCCAGAAAACTTGGGTAGTATCTGCTACCATTATTGAAAAATTTGACCAAAGATTCCATAGCATGTCAAAAGGGGGGGAAATATAGAACAGAATTCAAGATCTAATAGCCTCTAGACTTTCTGGAACCATGGGGGAGGGATGAACTCCTGAAACTACTGCTCTGAGATCATCTTTAAACCGTGAGACAAAAATATACCTCCATATCGTCTTAAAACCAGGTAATAAGGGGAAAAAAAATCAACAAAAACAAAACCCACTGCTGTTGAGTTGATTCTTACTCATAGTAATTCGGTAGGGCAGAGCACAACGTTTTCATCGGATTTCCGAGGCTTACTATGTTTACAGAAGTGAACTGTCCCAGAGAGCAGTTGGTGGGTCCGAACCACAGATTTTTCAGCTGGCAGCCTCATGAGTTCGCTAGTGAGTGAGTGGGTTCGCTAGTTAGCTAGTGGGTTTGAACCACAGATCTTTCAGTTAGCAGCTCTGAACAATAGTTTAGGTTAACTAGGAAAGAAAAGTTAGCCAACTTCCCAAAGTGACCAACCTTTGTTAATTTTTGTTAACATAATTGTGAGTGAAGGATTTAAAAATCAAAGCCTTGCACATTATTATGCGGTTTTAGGAACGGCCACGTGGGCTCAACCTGACAATAGCAACGATGGAGATTAGACAGTTATTCATGTTGATGATGGAACACAACTCGGCAGAAAGACGAGAATCTTAACTCAGTGAATCGAGTCAAGACCACTAAGCTTACAAGTCGAAAGGGTTGAATTGGCGGATATTTTGCTCTATTCGTTGCTTGCTCTCATCAATAAGAAAACATATAAAATATAATAAGAGTTAAAATACAACGCCGGTAAACTGTCTCTTTCACACACAAATGCCCCATGGAGTAGTTTGGTCCTACACACGTGAGATTGCCATGATTTGCAATCGGCCACAGGGCCACTGGTTGTTCTTCCGTTTGCTTTCCGCTCTACTAATACTCCCTCTAGCGCCTGGGAGGTCTTACTGTAGCAACTTCTCTGAAAGACGCCTATAAGGGATCTTCATCCAGAAATCATTTCCATGAAAATAATCATCTATAACCTATCAAGGGTGTGTGAGGGAGGGCGGGTGGGGGAGGGAGGGGGGAGAAATGGGGAGCTGAAATCAGGGGCTCAAGTGGGAAGAGAATGCTTTGAAAATGGTGACGGCATATGGGCAAATGTGCTTGACACATTGGATGAATGTATGGATTGTGATAAGAGCTGTAAGAGCCTCCAATAAAAGTATATAAGAAAAAAGAAAAGAAAAATCATTTCCAGTAAGCCTCATCAGAAGTGTTAGTGGCAAAAGAAAAAAAAAGTGTTAGTGGCTATTCTGAATTTCAGTCCCCGGGTTAATTGGACACATTCCATATATGGATTGGCAGGTTGGCAGGGTTTTCAGTTCAATATTTCTGCCTGCCAAGGGAAAGAAAGTTATGACTCCTTGCTTGCTCATTCTATTCCTGGGAAAAGGGGGAGGGGGACAGGGGAATCTCAAACATTGCTTGCTGTCTTAGTGTTGGAGGGAAAGAGCTAATGCTCACTTACACAATCCAATTTATACTTGCATAATCTATTGAAGGAAACGGCAGAGTGACATTTGCACCTAATCCTTCCATGACCGGTGACTAAGTCTGCAAACAGCAGAGGGAAAACACACAGTTGCTTAGCACATGGGAGAAAATAAAAATTCTGTGACAGGTAAGGGCCACTTGCAATAAGAAGAACACATGGTGTGTGTGTGTGTGTGTGTGTGTGTTAAAAGAGTTTCTTGCCTCTGCATTTCCCAAATGTAAACACAATAAATAAATCAATTGGTGACAGCTGGGATGTGGGGACCAGCGCCAAGTACACAGGGGAAATGAGGGCTGGTGAGAGGGGACAGGAGAGTTAGGAGGTGGGGAACACAGGACCCAAGACGATCTGGACCTGGTAGAAGGGGACTGTGCTGATGTCCCACAAGTGACTTGATTTTCTTCTCTACTGGAATCCTGTCACATCAGCTGGGTGGCATTTCCTTGTTCCTTATTGAGCTGTGGGAGGAGCTCTGGTCTGTGTGTAACTGTTCTCAGCTCTGCGAAGAACAGATGTCAAGGAAGGGCACCGGGGCTCACCACACCAGGGCCTTTAATTCCACCTTTGGCTATTTCCAGCCCGACTGGCCACTGTCTTCTTTTTGCTGGGCTCGGGGATGTTCTTTAAATTAAAAATTAAGCATTTTTAAAAAATGTTATAAAAGGGTCGAGCACTATGGAAATGCAAAGAAAATAACGACAACCAATCTTCTCAAATCCACTCCCTCCCAGAGGGATGGATGACAGAAAAGTGGGTGAAGGAAGACATCGGTCAGTGTAAGACATGAAAAAAAAAATTTATAAATTATCAAGGATCTATGAGGGAGGGAGGGTGGGGGAGGGAAGGGAAAAATGAGAAGCTGATACCAAGGACTCAAGTAGAAAGACAATGTTTTGAAAATGATGATAAATGGATAGATGGATGGATTGTGATAAGAGTTGTAGGAGCCCCCAATAAAATTATTTTAAAAAAATCTTCTCAAATCCTACCACCTAGATAATGTGTGTTAGCACTTCATGAACATAAAGCCCAACAACTCTTTCAGCAACCATATAGATAGAAAGTTAAAAATAATGTTTCACTATAAGAATGAGATTATTAGGAGGGGGAGATGGGAAACTAATAATAATGAGTATTAGAAAGAAAAAAATGTTCTAAAATGGATTGTGGTGATGATTGCGCAACTCCTTTTAATATGATTAAACCATTGAATTCTGTGATAAGTGAATTAAATGTCAATAAGACTGTTTTAAAAAGAATGGGATTCTTCTTTGCATGCTGCTATTGGTTGCTGTTGAATCAGCTTTTTAATGTATGCTTTAATGATAAAACGATTCAGCCTTCTAAAAGCATAGCTTCTGATTGATTCTGGCTTTCTTAGTTAGTACTCATCAGTATCCATTTGGGCTCTTGTTTAAATCGGAGCGAGCTGTCGCTCATCAACTCTTTCGACAGAAGGAAATCTCAGAGGGACCCTTCTTGTGGACTTGTCTTTCTCTTTGCTGCTCCAGTCACACCCAACAGATCCTCCTGGATCCCCCTTCCTGGATCCTCCCCACCCTTCTTCCAATAAATATTTTTTCCACGCATACCCTCCTGACTGACTTGATCATGTCAGAGAAGAACTTGGAGATCATTTTTCCTAATTTCTTCTTTCCTATCCAGGTGAAATCAATCACACAGCCTTATTAGCTTCATGTTTTATATATGTTTTGCTGCTACTGCCTGATTTCTTTTCCTCGTTATCTCTTTCCCTAAATGTTGTAGTTTTCTGTTTGCTACTCCTTCTTCTGGATGGCAGTGAAGTAACCATTATATGCAGTTTATCGCTTTAGCCATCTTAAAATATACAACTCAGTGGCATCAAGTATAATCACTATCTTCCCTTAGTACCTCTTGCTTTGACTGTCACACTACCCCCCCTCACTACCCCACCTTCCACACACCTGTCTCACCATCTGAGAGATGTGCCCCCTCACACCCACCTCTTCCCCATCACCAAGAAATCCATCTAAAACATATCAGCGACCATGGTCCAGCTTAAAAACTCCCCAATGACTCCTATTAGAAGGAGGAAGCCCCCTCTTTCAGCGTGGTAAGTGAAGTTCCCTTAGACATGTTTTCTTCGGTAGTGGCCTTTCCAGATTCACTGCTGGATGACAGGTAATTTGAAACTGTCCAGGGGTACCCTGCTACTTCATTCCATGGCTTTTTGCTTGCTTCATTCCCTTCCACTTGGCTGATTTCAACTCGGGAGACCTCTCTGACACCCCAAACTGGGTGAGGCTCTGCACCCCTTTATCATACTTGATAGAATTATTTTTATGTGGGCTCTCTCTCCTCTACTAGGCTGTGAGGTTCTTGAGGGTAAAAACCAAACAAAAGCAGTTGCCAGCAAGTCAATTTCGACTCATGACAATCTTATATGCATCAGAGTATGTGCTCCCTAGAATTTTTAGTGGTCAATTGCTTGAAAGGTACCTCTGGGTGAATTGAACCTTCAACCTCTTGCTTAGCAGTTGAGTGTGTGAACCATTTGCACCACCCAAGGAATCCTCTTAAGGGTAGCGACTGTGTTTTCTTTAACTATTCCCAGGACCTACTTTAATATTTAATAATTCTTAGCACTTAACTAGTGTTTGCTGAACACACGTTATTTTTCCTCATTATTTTATGTTCATTTACTGCATAAGCCAAGTCAACCAGACATTGTTTTCATATTCTCAGAAGAGAATTGCTTGTAAGAAATGAAGCATTTGTTGTGTGGTTGTGTGTGTAAATCCTGACAGAATGAGACCTCAGGGGATCTGTGTGCTCCCAACAAACTTAAATATCACCAGAGCCTTTAATTATACCATTCTGTTCATTTGATTAGTAACAATTAGTAGTTACAGAGCATTTAAAACACTTTTCTTCTTTCATGTTCTTACTCAAGCTTAGCATGTAGTGCCACTCTCTTCATGTTAAAGATGGAAAACTATAAAGTTCATGGAACAGGTGAATTGAAAGATAATGACATTTTCCCATAAACTTTTTGAAGGTTCCTCATCTACATACATACATACACACGTGCATGGGTGTGTGTGTGTATATATATATATGATGAAGACTACAAATTTGGCAAAATATGAATTGGTAAATCTAGGTGAAGGATGTATGAAGGATGTTCACTCAACATGTCTTATACTTGTCATATGTTTTCTAAATTAAAAATTAAAAAATATAAAAAAGACAGCACTCAATACAATTATTTGCATATTAGTGTTGTTAGATACCATCCAGTTGGTTCCAACTCATAGCGACCTACGGACAGCAGGGTGGAGCACTGCTCAGTCTGCCACGCTCATAACTGTTCTTATGCTGAGCTCATTGCTGCAGTGACCGTGCCAATCTATCTTCTGGAGGACCTGCCTAGTCATCACTGCCCCTCTGCTTTGCCAAGCATGATGTCTTTCTTCCGACTGGTCTTTCCTAGAAACATGCACAAAATACATGGGAAGAACTCTTTGCCATCCTTGCTTCGAAGGAACATTTTACTATATCCAGATTACCGTGCATATAATACTGGGATACTGTCACTCTTGATGCAATGGGCCGTGTATAATTTATTTTTATTGCTGAATAGTATCTCACTATATGCCTGTACTAGTTTGTTTAAGCATTCCCCCACTGAAGGATATCTGAGTTGTTCTCAGCTTTCAGCTATTAGAAATAAAAGTGCTATAAACATAAGGGTACAGGCTTTAATGAACATATCCTTCATGTCTTTGGGATAAAAGCACACACACACACACACAAACACATGAGCCTTGGTAGCATAATTGTTATGTATTAGGCTTCTAAATACAGGGTCAGCAGTTCTAAACCACCAGTCACTCGGGGGAGAAAGCTAAAGTTTTCTATCTCTCTAAAGAGTTACAGTTTCAGAAACCCACAGGGAGAGTTTGACCTTGTCCTATAGGGTTGCTGTGAGTTGGAATTGACTTGGTGGCAGTAAGAGACATGCATACAATATATCACATAGATGTATATGTAATATAAGGGGTCTTCAAAAAAGTTCATGGGAAATGAAATTAAAAGATAATGGGATTCTTCCACACATTTATGAGACTCCCTTGTATTTTATTGAAGGAATATTGTGGCACAGTGAATTAAATGTTGTTTCACTGCTACTGCAAGGTCAATAGTTCAAACCCACCAGTTGCTCTGAGGGAGAAAGATGGGGTATGGGTGGTGACTTAAATTACATTCTCAAAAAAAAAATTACATTCTCTAATCTGTTCTTATAAAGATGTATAGTCTCAGAAACCCTGAAGGAGTAGTTCTACTCCGGCCTATAGGTCATAATAGAGTCAACGGGAGTGAGCTTGGATTTTGGCTTCGCATATTGTGCTCTAGGTCCAATTTTATACGAAAAATAAGGTTCCCATTTAACGAATGCAGCATTACTCATTTCCCACACTGTGTCAGCATTCGTTTTAACTGTGCTCTGGTTGTTCGTGTTCATTGTTCTCACTCTTCTCGTTCCCTTGTCTTCACTTCTCGTAAGTGGTTTTTAAGGAAGCACCATACTTATGAAGATTATCCTTTGTGCGTCAATCTGTTATTTTGATAAAAAGTGACATGAGGGGAAGTATTTCACCTATGGTATGAATGTTGAAATTAGGTAGACTTATTCTGGTCACTTTATTTTTCCTTTTTCAAATAGTTATAGCTATTCTTGTCCCTTTGTAAATTTTGTCTATATCTACTAAAAATATTGTTGGATAATGGGATACTGTCACTGTTTTTATACAATGGGCTGTGCGTATTTTAGTTATAGGTGTTAGTTATAGGTGTTTTATTTATTTCACAAATAAAAGGGGAAAAAACTAAAATGAACAAAGAATATTGCTGGAATTTTTATAGAAAATATGTTAAGCCTATATATCAACTTGGGGTGATTTGATATCTTTACTATGTTGAGTTGTCCAATCCATGAACATGATAATATTTCTCCTTTTATTTAGATCCTTTTTGTTTTGTTTCATCAATATTGTATAGTTTTCAACATATAAATCCTGTGCATTAAAAAAAGTTCCCGTCAAACCTTTATATATTCATAAGTATTATCTCATTCTCTCTCTCATACCAGGTTAGCCTACATGACAAAAATGATGGAAGCAGTTTTTTGTTAGGTTTAAAGTAAATATTTCAGAGAAAGAAAATATAAAATAAGGGGAGATCAGTACAAAATGAACAAGGCAAAGAAAGACATTTAGAGGAACGTAAGTGTTAAAGACAATGGACGTAAATTCTTACATAAATGATCCTGCAAAAGCAAATATACAAACAAAAATCTTGCAATAATTGCAATAACAATAACTTACAAATGGTTCTGTAGACAGACACTCTAGCTGAACAGGTATGGAAATCTGAATGGTTCTACAAACAATATATATATATAGGCTTGACAGAGGATATTTCTACATACTGCAAATATATCTGTGCAAATAGTAGTACATATGGGCAAAAGCTATGAAAACGTCTTACCCTTAAATAAATCTTGAGGGCGTGAGTCCTGGACCTGAGGTCTTCGGGCCATATGCTCAGGGTACATCAAGGTAGATTAGTACAACAATGTCTGGAAAGAAAATGCTCTCGTTCATATTTTGGTGACAACTAGGGTCTTAAAGGTTTATGAGCAGCTACTTAAGGTGCAACAGTTGGTCTCTTCCAGAGCAAAGAAGAGTGAAGAAAATGCAAGCTATGTGCAAACAATTAGTCCACAGGAGTGACGGGGCCCATGAACCTCAGCTTCTATGATCCTGAAACTAAAGGAACTCGATAGTGCTTAGCTTTCACTATTATTTGCTCTGAAAGGGATCACAGTGGAATTCTTGGACAGAATGGGAGAAAGATGCGAGGGGAAAAACTAAAACTCATTTTTAAAAGACTAAGTTCACTGGTTGAATAATGAGTAGTGGAGCCCCCAGACTCTGTTCCTTAATCACCTGTCAGGCCTGGATTTGAATTCATCCCTATGGTTCAATATTCAACCAAACAATAGGTGGATCTATAGGGTGAACAGTAACATCAGCGAGGTATGCAATCCTTAGATCAATCAGCTGTAAGAGACAGAAAGAGCAGCATTTGCTCAGAGACAAAGTTTAGAAGGTAGGAAGGGAGAGGAAAGAAGGTGCATGGAAATAGGGAACACATGGAGGAGGGAGGCATGAGTCCTGCTTCTTTGAGGGGATTGCAATCAATGGCAGGAAACAAATGTATATGAACTGTTGAATGAAAACTGATTTGCTCCACAAATATTGACCCAAATCACAATAGAAGATGAAACAAGCAACACTATATGGAGGGATGTTATACACAAATGATACAGACATTGGGGGGGGGGGAGCCCTTAAGTATTTAAATTGTTTAGTCATTGCACATAGTCTTCCATTTTTAATTTGTGACTACTTCCTCTTTGCTCATATATGAGCAATACAGTTTATTTTTGTATGTGTATCTGAGGACTTTTGCTAAACTCATTTATTAGTTTGAAGAGTTTCAGTAAATTCCTTGGGGTTTTCTATGTAGACAATAATGTTATCTGCAAACAAGGATGGTTTTGCCTCTTCTGTTCTGATCTGTCTTTTATTGCCTTTTCCTATAAGCTGTTGCACTGGCTAGAACTTCTAGCTGTATGTTGAATAGGAATGGCAAAAGCAGAGATATCCTTTGCTTGTTTCCAAACTTTAAAAGAAAATCATGGAGACACTCACCACCAAGTGGTATAGATGGAAAGTTTTTATTCGTGTTATCTGAACGTTTTTTGTAGATGCTCCTTGTCATGCATCATTATTTTTATTATGAATGGGTGTTGACTTTTGTCAATGTTTTGTGTGTTTGTCTGTTTTGATTCATGGAATGATGATTTTTCTTCTTCAGCCTGCTAACACAATGGATTAAACGAACTGATTTTCAAATACTGAACTGCCCTTTCAGCCTTTGAATAGGTTCTACTTGGTCACAGTAAGCAATTCTTTTTGTGTGTGGCTGACTTGTATTTGCTTAGGGTTGGCTAAGACTTTTTATGCCATTATTCATGAAAGATATTGGTCTGTAGCTTTCATTCTTGGTCTTATCTTTGTCTGGCTTTGGGATCAGAGTTCTGGCTTTCCATGTGGTAAATGCTACAATAGATGCAGCCACTGGGCAAAGGTGACCATCTTGACCCTCCACCTTATTCTGACCTTATTCAGTGGGAGGAGAGTGTCTTGTTACTGCCAGAAGAAAGTGGGAGCTCCGAACCCCATAATTTCTACACTGGGAGTTGAAGTGAGACCTAGCCTTATTAGCAGCCAAACCTACTTGGCTTCCTACTTGACTTTCTTTTTTTTTTTTTTGCCAGGCCACCAAATGGGTGGTTCTTTTTCCTACTTGACTTTCTATGGCACCACCTCAGTGGAAGTGTTGAGAGTGCCTCCTTATAGCCTCACAAAGAAGATATTCTAGGTTCCTCACACAGATTTTCTGGCCTAGGGCAGGGTGGGGCACCATGCCTGCAACAATGAACTTGATGAAGCAAGGCCGGGCAGGGTTTCATTCTGCCGCGCATGGGGTCGCTATGGGTCAGAACCAGCTTAAGGGCACATAACAACAAAGTGCATTGCAGAGTGAATTACTTCCACCCGTCCCAGGGAGGGTCATTCTCCCTTAAGGGCTTACCTGGGTGTGCCCTTGATGGACTAGTTACTGGAGTCCCATAGTCATAAGGCATGCCCTATTAAGTCATGTCCTGACTGCCTTGTCTGAAGACCCTGGACCCATCTGGTAAACTCCTCTGTCTACCATAAATGTACATGTCCCAATCTTGGTTCTGCTCCTGCTTCTGCAGTCCCACCTATAACTATAACATATTGATCTGCCACTGATCATGCTTGTGTGAGAGTTTCCTTTGCCCTCACATGTCCTTTTTAATGCTCTGTACCTCAGGAAACACTGGGATGCCATTATGACCTCATGCTAGTGCCCTCCCTTATCTGGTTGATGTGTCTTGGTCGTTGCCCTTTTTAAGACTTAATAAATGCTCTCTTTAAATGATATTTGAGATGTGGGGTCTCTTTTGTAGCCCAAAACAATACACAGATGATAATGACATGATGTAAAGGAATTCAGAGGGACAAGGGTAAGAATAAAAAACAATGATAAATAATAGCATAAAAAAACTTAACAACCCTGGAAGGCAAGTGCTTTCCCATTTTTCAGATTCAGAACCTGAGATCACTAGAGGTTAATTAATCAACTCCTGGCCACCATGTCAAAAGCAATATTTCCATTCAGATCTGAATCACATCAAAACACCTGCTGTGAGGAGAAATACTGCAAGAAAACTTCATTTTCATTATAATGTAAGTGTCATAAAGGGAAACCAGGTTATAATTAGCATGCATCATTAAGGTTCTTATCTTGTTCTGCCTTAAGACACTAGCAGGAAAAATCATCAGCTTCAACTCCATTCAATCACTTAAAAGATGCAGAAGGGCTGTCTTATAAAATGAGCCTGGGGCCTGAGTCAGGCAAAATGTCACTGAAATTCATTCCAGGCTTCAGGACACTCTAGCTGTGTAACCATGAACTTGTCACTCATCATCTCATGAGCCTATACAATGAACAGCAATCGAGGTCTGGACATATCTAACTCCCTCTGCCTTCCCTATTTCCAAGAAGCAGGGGTCAGACAAGCCTCCATAGCTCACCCTTCTTTGCCTATTCTGACACCACCAGTGGTAGATATATAATCATTTGTCAAGTTGAGGATTAAGAGTGTAGGGATGGAGTCTAGCCTGTCAATCAGAACACAGTCAATGAGGCCTCTGTGGGCATGTTCTTCTCCTGGGGATTCTGGGAAAACTCTGGAATTACCTCCTTCGGTTCACTCCCTGCTAGACATTGCAGCTGACAAGACATACGGAACTACCCTAGTACCCTGAACTGGAGAAGCCACATGGACCTACCCTCATGCAACCAGACTTCTGAAGCCGGAGAAGGCACTTTCTGCCAGTGCTGGAATGCTTACAAAGTCACTGGATCCAAAGCCTTTCTACCCACTGGTCTGTGATCGACCTGCCTTCAGCATCATTGCATGTGTTTCGTGAGTCAGAAGAGGACTTTATAGATTGTTATTGGACATATGGGCTAATATTGGTCTTATGGGCTTGGACTGGACTGGGTTGGGATGCTTTCTTAATGTACAATTACCCTTTGTATAAAACTCTCTCTTATACACATATGAGTTTCTATGGATTTGTTTTTCTAGTCTACCCGGACTAACACACCAACCATTCTTGTCACGCCACTATATATCCCTCCTGTAATAATTTGTTGTAATGGCCACACAGAACCCACAGACAATACTGACAATTAAGTGGGTTCATTAGCGTAGTCAATAGGCTACCAAAAGTCAGGATCAGAAAACAGTAAGGATACAGTCATTGGTAACCTTAGCCAGCAGCCAAGTCCCTCCACTTTAATCTCTCAATTTGTGGCCCATTGGCCTTTCTTTCTATGGGTCAGGAAGCCAGCCCACCTGTCACTCGGTCCCACAATCCTGTATATAGTCTCAGGCCAGATACGGAGAAACTACCCCATAGTTCTGGTACTGCTCCTTTGGGTTTCCCAGCCTCAGTCTGTGATGCCTCTGGTCGTGGTGGCCTTGCTACTTCAGATGAAGATCTTGAACTTACTCCAAGATCCTCAGGGTCTCTCGTCTCTCTTCCAAGATGGTTCATCCTTCAAACCAGGGTAATAAAACTGACCACTCTCCTCTACTTGTGTGACACAGAGCCTTTTTGCATGTTGTTGTTGTTAGGGGCCCGCAAGTCAGTTCCAACTCATAGCACCCTACGTCTAACAGAATGAAACACTGCCTGGTCCTGGGTCATGCTCACAATTGTTCTTGGGTTTGAGCCCGTTGTCGTAGCCGCTTATCAAGGGTCCATCTTATCAAGGGTCTTCCACTTTCTCCCTGACTCTCTACGCCAACCATGATGTCCTTCTTATGGAATGTATCTCTCTTGACAACATATCCAAAGTACCTGAAATGAAATCTTGCCATCCTTGCCTCTGACTGTACTTTTTCCAAGGGAGATTAATTCTTGATTGATTTTTTTTTTCAGTCCATGATACATTCAATATTCTTGACCAGCACATGTCAAATGCACCAATTTTTCTTTGGTCTTCCTTATTCATTGTCCAACTTTGGCATGCATATAAGGCATTTGAAAATACCACGGCTTGAGATAGGTGTACTTTAGTCCTCAAAGTAACCTCCTTGTTTTTTTGTTTAACATTTTAAAGAGGTCTTGTGCAGCAGAGTTCCCCAATGCAATGTATCCTGTGATCTCTTGACTGCAGCTTCCATGAGAATTGATTGCAGAGCCAAGCAAATGGAAGCTTTGACACCTTCAATCTTTTCTCTGTAATTATCAGCACGTTACTTGTTGGTCCGGTTCTGAGAATTTTCATGTTTCATTATGATCATTTTGTGGTAGTTATATAATCATTTGTCAGTTTGAGAGGATTAAGAGTGAAGGGGTGGAGTCTAGCCTGTCAGTCAAGTGATAGCCAATGAGGCCTCTGTGTGGGCATGGCCTTCTCCTGAGGATTCTGGGAATTCTGATATTCCTCCTTGGAGGCAGGAGACTCTCTCTCTCTCTTGGCTCACTCCCTGTGAGACATTCCTGTGGAGAAGACACATGGAGAGAGGCTGATGGAGCCAGATGTCTGGAGTCAGAGAAGCCACATGGAGACCCCTGCCAGAACTGAGATGCTTACAATGCCACTGGATCCACAAGACTTCCCACCCACTGGCCTGTGGTCTTCTTGCATTTGGCATCATTGCATGTGTTTCGTGAGTCAGAAGAGGATTTTATAGATTGGTATCAGACACATGGGCTAATATTAGACTTATGGACTTGATCTAGACTGTGCTGGGATGTTTTCTAAATATTCAATTGCTCTTGTTTATAAAATTCTTTCCCATATACATATGAATGTCTTATGAATTTGTTTCTCTAGTCAACCCGGACTAACACAAGTTTACTTTGTCTTCTTGAGCTGCCCTTTGAAATTTTCCGTTCATCTTTTTTACTTTGTCATTTGCTATAGCTGCTCTATGATTAAAAGCAAGTTTCAAAGTTTCTTCTGACATCCACACTAATATTTTTTTCTCTTTCCTGTCTTTTTAAAGATCTCATTGCTTTATTCATGAATGATGTTATTGATGGCACTCCACAGCTGATCAGATCTTCTGCCACTGGTGTTCAATGCAGTAAATCTATTTGTTTTTCAAAATTCAGATGGAATATACTCAAGGTCACATTTTGACTCCCTTGGACTTGTCGTTTTCTTCAGGTTCAACATAAACTTACATAGGATCAATTGATGATTTGTTCCACAGTTGGCACCTGGCCTCACTTTAACTGCTGGTGCTGAGTTTCTCCATTATGTCTCCTCACACGTGTAGTTAATTTGATTCCTGCCTAATCCATCTGGAGAAGCCCACGTGTATAATAGTAGCTTTTTTTGTGTTGTTGAAAAGGTATTTGATATGAAGTCATTGGTTTTGCAAAATTCTATCATGTCATCTCCAGCTTCATTTCTACCATCAAGGCCATATTTTCCAACCACTGTTACTTACATCTTTTTCATTCCAGTCACCAATAATTATCAGTGCATCTTGATTTTATGTTTTATAAATTCAGACTGAAAATGTTGGTAGAGTTCCTCAATTTTTGTATCACGAGCTTTAGTGGTTGGTGTATAAATTTGAATAATAGTTGCATTGATTGGATTTCCTTGTATGCAGATAGATATAATCTTATTACTTCAAGATAGATAATGAATATCCTTTTTAAAATATCATTTTATTGCGAGCTTTTACACATAATAAAGCATCCATAATTCAATTAGGTCAGGCATCATTGTACAATTGCTACCACAATCAGTTTCCAAACATTTCTTTCCTCTTGAACTCTTTGATAGCAGTTCCCCTTTATCCCCTCCCAACCCTCCCAGGAATCCTTATTTTATATTCTTTTTTTGTCTTATTTTACCCCATCCAATATATCCATACACCTACAATTCTGCTATTTGCTCCCCTCAAGTGGGGTTATACTGTCATCCTTGCTATCAGCTCCTCCTTCCCTCTCCACCCCACCCCCCTCTTCCTAAATCCTCAGGCAATCATTACTCCTGTTACTGTTTCTGAAAGGTTATCTATCTTGGCTTTCATGCATCAAGTGACTGTAGTTATACAAATGAACATATGCAGGTATAACAATATGAATGAGGTAAAACAAAGACCATCATAGTAAGGGGAGGAAATATTAAAGAACTAGAAGATAGTTATGTGTTTCATCAGGGCTATACCACACCCTGAATTTATCATCCCTTCCATGTGGCCCTTCTGTGAGGAACCGCCCCATTATCTTACAGGTGGGTTTGGGTTTCCACTTTGTCCAGGCTTCTTCTCATCAATTTGATTACTTGTTTTGAACTTCTGTTACCTATTCCTATCGACACCTCATGATCACACAGACTGGTCTGCTTCTTCCATGTGGGCTTTGTTGCTGTGAAATGTCCTTTTTGACAATGAATGCAATGCCATTCATCTTGATTCTGTCATTCCTGGCATAGCGAACCATTTGATTTTCTGATTTGAAGCACCAACACGAGCTCCTTTTGGCCCACTAACACCAAGGATAGTGATATGTATGTGTTCAATATAATTTTGGGGAACTTCCAATTTTTCTAGTCATACTTTGTACATTCCAAGTTCTGAATATTAGTACCATGAGTAGCTTTTGGCAATTGTTGCTTCTCACCTTGAGTAATGCCCTATCAGCAAATGAAGATCTCAAAAGTTCCACACCCACTGGCTTTGTCCCATTTACATCACCAGGGTTGACTCTATTTTGAAAAAGCAGGTGCACCTCAGTCGCATTGTGAGCGCCTTCTGACCTGAGAGGTCGCTCTCTGGCACTATTTATGACAATGTTTTCTTCCATTCATTAGGCTTTCAGTATTTGACAAGTTTTTAAAATATGCATAAGGTTTTCAGTGGCTTATCCCTCTGAAATGGGCAGCTGGTTCCTTCTTTGTAGTACGCTCTTAGTCTGCAAGCTCTGCTGAGCCTGTTCACTTTGAGTAACCCCACTGGCATTTGATACCAGTGACACAGCTTCCAGCATCTCAGCAACACACGAGCCTCCCCAGTATGACAAACTGACAGACAAGTGGTGGAACTCACCTTGAACATACCAAAAAAATGCTTTGAGCATCCAAAAAAATTGTTGCCATCACCTTTGCTCTTGACTAGTCTTCTTTAGCATTGACTGAACCACTTCCACTGCATGGTTGCCTTTGCTTTGACTGTGCTTTGTCTTCAAGAGTGTTCAGGCAAAGCTCTGTTTTAGCTCCTGTTACAATTCTTCCCAGAAATTCTTCAGGATCTTGATCTAACTTGTTTTAAATTTCCATGACAAACTCTGTTCTTAAGAGCAAGTGAATGAAGAATACGTTTTTGCATCTGTCAAGCAGAGAGTTTGGTCAACTTTAATTTTTCAGTCAGAATTGCATAAACGGAATCAATAGAGATATCTGATACTGGCTATTGTTTCTGTTATTAAATTAGAGTTTCTCTTCAAGTAGGGAATTAACAAGATTGTTTCTTTGCCAATTGTTGTGATTGGTCTGCCTCTGAGCTTTCATCCTCTATGCCACTTTGCCTCTTCTTAAAATGAAGTACCCAATGCCCTCAGGAAGGGAACACAGACGATATGGGTGCTGTAGACAAATATGGTGAAGAAATTAGATGTTGCCTGGCTATCAGAAAAATAGTGTCGGGGGTCTTAAAGGCTTGTGTCCAAACAAGCAGCCATCTAAGTGAGATGCCAACTAAGTCCACAGGGAAAAAGCATACCATCACTAGTCACTGAAGGAATATCAATCATATAATCCAAAATTGAAGGAGAGAATAGTATTAGAGCTTAAATTGTGAGAACCCGGTTTGCAGAAGGTTATCAATGACGATGGGAGCCCAAGATTCATTTGTGGGAACTACATAGGAAATAAGCCTTGGTGGACTCCCTCTATCCACAATTGAGGGATGGGAAGAAAGTGGTTACTAAACAGGGTGCATTGGAGAGATGAGTATAGAAGATCACAGACATAAATCTGACTTGGACAATTAAAACGTTGATCTGCCCTCTGATGCATGCTGGACCTGATCTGGTTTTCAGCATTTTCTGTATTTTTGTGGGGTTTTGCTCATATTAGGGTGTATCTAAGAGGTTTTATGTGATTGGAGGTCATCTTTCTTGAAGTTGTGTTATGTGTTTTTCAGCACATCAGCCCAGGATTGATGAACCTATAGGGACATCAAGTAGAATCAGGGTTTGGAGGGGAGGGGTTCAGTGGTGGGGGTTAAAAGGGAGACAATGTCAAGGAGTCCAGGAAGGAGAAGAACATTTGGAAATGGATTGTGGTAGCAATTGTACAATTCTTTTTGGCATGATTGAACAATAGAATGATATGACATATTAATTCCCAACTAATAATAAATTATTTTAAAAATGAGTTATCCATTTGTAAATTGCTGATTTCTTTGGGGGCATTGTCTCCATAAACTTTTATTAAAACATCAGTGATTTCACTTGGGGACTAGGGAACTAATCTACTCAGGGGGAGGGTATTGTTTATGTCTCCCCAGAAATGGGAGTTTGCATGCAGACCCCACAACAGTGGGCCATATCTTGAGGACAATGTAACTGCCTGGAGCAACTCATGAACAGAGAGGTCTGTAGGGCCAGCTCCAATCAGAGTCAAACTGACCCCCTCCTCCCTAGAAGTATGTGCTACAGAGGACAACACTAAATCTACAGGTTGGGGAGAGGGGGCAGTCTGTCATGCCTATACAGAAGCAAACCAAGATGAAAAAGAGAGAGCAAGGGACTAGACCCCATACTGGCACACCAAGCCCTGAGGATGACATCCCTGCACTGACTGGTAAGGCACAGAGAGGGCTGTAGGGTCGACAAGAGTTTGAGACATGATGTCCCCTTGCTGAAGCATATGGCGACAGAGGATAATACTGGGGAGACACGGCGGGGAGTCTGGTCTGACCACCCCCACAGTGGGGTGAACCAAGCAGGGAACATAGCAGATCAGCAATGGGAGCAAATCCAAGCCACAAAACCCCTAAGGTGACCCCAAAATACACTTCAGGCTAGAAGGGGGCAGTTTCCAGAACCCCCAGAACCAGCAGGGAGATAGTCACAAAGGTCAGCGAAAAGACATGGAATTATCTATGCTTTTTTTTTGGGGGGGGGTACTAGTGTTTTTTTTCTTTCCTTTTCCCTTTTATTCAATCTTTTGTTTTCTTTTTGTTCTCAGTTATTGTTGTTTTGTCTATGTATATAAGATAGGCATGGGAAGCAAGCCCAAGGAGAAAGTAACAGGACCAACAGTTCAAGGGGGACTTGTGTGGAGGAAGAGGTAGTGGTGAGCAAACAACGTCATAGACAGGGGAACAACTAGGGAATTAAAGCAACAATGAGGAGGATATAGAGATGCAGAGGGTGTTGGATCACCAGCATGCTAGCTGAGAGGAATTACCAAGAGGCAGAAGAAGGGCAAGCTTGATGGTGGGAATGGAGGAAGGTAAAAGGAAACAGAGAAAAGGTCTACGAAGCAAAGCTATGGATAGAGGTATAAACATAGGTGTGCACTTATGTGAATATATTCATTCATAAAAATACAGGTATTTGCCTACGTACAAATCTTTATATGGCAATACATTGAGGAAGTGGACAGACTTTGGGCCTCTGCTCAAGCCCTCCCTCAACTGAAGCACACTTTGTTCTTACAACCTGGCATTCTATGATACTCACCTGGCCGGCACGATCACTGCAGACAAAATGGGTGCATAAGCAAATATGGTGAAAAAAGCTTATGGTGCCCAGCTATCAAAAGATATAGTGTCTGGGGTCTTCAAGGCTTGAAGTTAATCAAGCAGCCATCTAGCAGAGAAGCCACAAACTCACATGCAAGAAGCACACACAACAGCCTGTGTGATCATGAGGTGTCAACAGAATCAGGCAGTAGGCACCAAGACCTAAAATAAAACAAAAAAACCATATTGTTGAGAATGAGGGGGGGGTCAGAGCACAGACCCCACGCCCATCTGTAGACAATAGGACATCCCCTCACAGAAGGGTCACAAGGAAGGGATGAGGAAACCAGGGCGCAGTATAGCACAGAGGAAACACACGGTATTCCTCTGGTTCTTTGAGGCTTCCTCATTCCCCACTATCATGACCCCAATCCTGCCTTTCAGTTCTTACTAGACTGGTACATGTACAGAGGCACGAAGGGGTAACCAATGATCAATGATCAGTACATAACTGCCCCCTCCCTCCCCTGGGAGACGAACAACAGAAATGTGGGTGAAGGAAGACAGCCGTCGGTGAAGATATGAAAACATTAATAATTTATAATTTATCAAGGGTCACAAGAGTGGGAGGTGGGGAAGGGAAGGATAAAAGAGGAGCTGATACCAAGGGTTCAAATAGAAAGTCAATGTTTAGAAAATGATGGTGGCAACAAATGTAGAAATATGCTCAAATGCTTGATACAATTGATGAATGGAATGTTATAAGAACTGTAAGCGCCCCCAATAAAGTGATTTTAAAAACAAAAACAAGATCAATGATTTCACCATTCTTCTGCCAAGTACAAATGTAATGTTTGCTTTTGTTCTATTTTAGCAGAATTCATGTTGTTCTGATAGGGGCTTTTTCCCACACGGATGTCTTATTCTTCTTAGTGTTGCCAACTAAATCCTGTTCAGATAGATTACAGCATGTTAGTATGAGTTTATTTTGGTGCAAAATAAAGGGGAAAGTCGTGCATCATGTTTTTGTTAATAAAAGTCATTCTCCATGGACTTTTTGAGTATATATATTTATATATAGCAATAGGTTTTTGGCATGCACATATATATATGTGAGGGGGATTTAACAAGTTCATGGAAAGATGGAATTTAAAGAGAATAAAATTTTTTAAAAGGAGCAAAAAACAAAAAATTAAAGATAATGAAAATTTCCCATTATTTTTGAAATATATAGATACATACAGATAGATACTGATATAGATATAGAGTCTATTCTGACTCAGAGTGACCCTACAGTAGGTCATCTTTATTGGGTTACAGAGACAGTAAAATTTTATAGAATCAAACAACCTCATATTTTTCTGTCAGAGCAGTTAGTGCCTTTGAACTGCTGACCTTGTGCTTAGCAGCTTTGTGCATGCTCATAGCTCTTGGATCAATGCTTTTGGATAAGTGTTGGAATTCCCCCACACTATCTAGTAACTTTCTGGGAATGCTGCTACCTAAATTGGTGCTTCCTTAAATTATCTGCACTAGAAATTTCTGAAAGGTCAAGCCATGCCTAAATCAACCATCCCTGGATAGTGCAGTGTTTCAATGTCCACTGCTAACCAACGACCCCTCCCCCCCAAGAAAACTCCCCCTTAAAACAGAAGAAAAGAGTGGTTTCAACACTCAGTTATTCTGTAAGAGGGAGTGTGGTAGTTTGCTTCTGTAACATTTGCAGCCTTGGAAACCCTCTGGAGCTGGTGTCCTCTATCCTACAGGGTGACTGCAAGTCAAAATCACTCGTTGACAGTGGATTTTCTTTAGTTTGGGGAATGATTTCATTTCAAAGATGCCAAGTCATAGCAAAGACACCTCCCCCTCACCCCCCACCCCACTTTGGGCTGCCTCCAGTTAGACAATTCTAGAATACAAGTATGTCTGCAAAGGCTAGAGAGGAGGCTACTAATCACTCCCTATTTGGCTCTAGGCAATCATGTCCTTAATAATAATAATAACTCATTGTCATGGAGTCAATACTGACCCATAGCAATCCTATCGGTCAGGGAAGAACTATCCCATGAGTTTCCCAGACTGTAACTCTTTACTGGAGTAGAACGCCCTGTCTTTCTCCTGTGGATTGGCTCCTGGTTTCAGAATGCTCACTTTACGGATTGCAGTCCAATACATAACCACTATGCCATCAGGGCTCCTTGCATATGCTCTTAACAAAAAGCATCAAATTCACACTTTCCGCATCCTGGTACTGGATGATTTGTATGCTGGGAAATGTGCCTCCATAGCAATGACTTGTGTGGGACCTGACCTCTCCATCCCGGTTGACTATG